>NC_092458.1:20851790-21151790 GCF_047495875.1 Pithys albifrons albifrons | reverse complement strand
GACTATTGTCTTTAGTCACTCAGCAGAGATGATGCATGAAGGAAGGAGAAGGAGAAAAGCAGTGTGGAAGGGACTTTAGCCCCTGTATGCACCAACAGGTGCTGCAAGGTTTGCAAAAACATCAGGCAGATGGCCTGAAGCCATCTCTTCCCTGCTGTTCAGATAAGGACTCTTATTTCTGGTCTTACAAACATGTTTAGGATGCAATAAATTGAAACTACCCTGCCAAATTCTCAAGGCTCTCAAAACTTGGAGGCAATGTTAGTAAAAATTTAAAATAGAGGACATCGTAGATTATTCATGCAGTCAACTTAAAAGGCTGTGAGATTTGTTCCAGCACGGCAGATAATATTTTCCTTATCAGTGGTAGCAATAATCAGAAGCTGAGGTCTGTGATTCAGTTTATGGTGGTCTTAATTTACAATGGAAGACTTCATTTTTAACTGTAAAAGTGAGGGGACAGAGAAATTCTCTTAGAGGTAATTAATTAAACAGATGCAGGATTAAAGTCTGCTCTAATAAGTGAAAAAAAAATCCCAAACAAATCTATATAGGTGATGGATTTTATTCTCTTTCTTCCCAGCAGGTTAACTTTAATGTATCTCTTTTTTAATTGACACTCTTAATGAAACAATCTAAATACTACAAAACTATGTTTAGTTCCTCTTTTTGTTGATGTCAAGGACATTTCTACACAAAATCTGAACAAGAACAGATCAGGCGGAGCAATGTGTGGGTGAAAGCACTTCCTCTATACAAAGTGTAGTAAGACAGACTGTAAACAAGTACTGATTCATGGTCTTGGTTTTGAATGAAAGGAGCAAATTTGTTTCTAAATTCCACATCTTCATTTCTGAGTGGAGAACTAATTCTGGATGCTGGACTGACTAAATCACAGCTTGTGTTCTGCTATTTGGTTTTTGTATTCTATTTAGATTTTTTTTTTCTTTCAAGGATGGAAAGTAGATTTTTATAAGGGTCACAGTGAAAAAAAAGAAATTAATTTCTTTCAATACAATCCATCTGATCTGAGCTGTTCATTTAACAGAGAAAAGTGAAATTGAAAATCAACTCTCCAAAGACCAGCTCTAGTAGAGCAAGAAGGTAAGAATTTACCCATCTCAACCTGTTAAGAGCTGATGCTATTAATCCCTACGCTGCTGTATAACACATATGTAAGGTTAGCAGTTAAAGGATGGATATTTTCACTTATTTAGATTACAGGTAAGGTAAGAAATTGAGGGCTGGGTTTACTTTTTCAATACTTTTGAGGCATCCAAAGCTCTTGAAGCAAAAGAATTTTACTTCTTATTTAATGAATGTTTATATTTTCTTGTTGAGACAGTGGGTGGGAGCAGTGGAATCAGGAGCTTTGTGTTGAATTTCATCTCTGATAATGAATTCCTTTTTGATCAAAAGCAAGTCTCCTAGCAGCTGCATGCTGTAATTCCTTTGTCCTAAATGTAGCTGTATATAAAGTATACCTGCCTCATGGGATATTCCAGCAATAAATAGAACTGTATATATTGAAAGTACTAGATAATGCCACTATAGCTGACACTTAGGTTGATACTTTACAGCCTAAGTGTCTGAAACACTTTTCTCATTACCTCATTATTATCTTCACTGCTTACATGTGGCCTGTCCAGGCAGAACCAATTAGGCAATAACAGGGAAAGAGGCAGAAGTGTTTAAATTCAAATCACCAAGGAGTCCAAAGATTTTTTTTCTTTATATATTTGAATTAATTTGCAGCTAGAGCTGGAGGTTTGGGCTTGTCTTTTGTGGTCTTTCTTTCTTTCTTTCTTTCTTTCTTTCTTTCTTTCTTTCTTTCTTTCTTTCTTTCTTTCTTTCTTTCTTTCTTTCTTTTCTTTCTTTCTTTCTTTCTTTCTTTCTTTCTTTCTTTCTTTCTTTCTTTCTTTCTTTCTTTCTTTCTTTCTTTCTTTCTTTCTTTCTTTCTTTCTTTCTTTCTTTCTTTCTTTCTTTCTTTCTTTCTTTCTTTTCTTTCTTTCTTTCTTTCTTTCTTTCTTTCTTTCTTTCTTTCTTTCTTTCTTTCTTTCTTTCTTTCTTTCTTTCTTTCTCTTTCTTTCTTTCTTCTCTTTCTTTCTTTCTTTCTTTCTTTCTTTTTCAGACTCTGGTATTTTCAAACAATTGGAAGACTTTTGTGGTTCCCAGCTGTTGCCTAGCTCAAGATAATATATAATATGTAAATATACCAGCTATTTTCTGAGATTCTTAGAAAGTCATAAGATAGGCAAGAGTTACCATCACAGTCACACTGGAAATGTAAAAACTAGTGTGCCCCAGAGTATTTACTTAGGTAAGAAAAGTTTATGCAGCTTATGGAAGAATTACTCTGTGAGGAAATTCAATTTCAGTAGCTTTTTTATCTCATTTCTTTAGTTTCTCTATCATCCCCCAAGCTCAACTCTTCTTTAGAAGCGCTGAGTGAACAGAGAAAAATGTATTGAATGTAATGGTTGGCTTGGGAAAGTCTTCCCCAAAGGACTGTTTGTCCATTACAACTGGCTGTCTGCTTCATTCATTTTATTTTGTTTTACCAGCTATAAGGACATGAGTACTTACATTTACTCTCTTTCTCAAAATATTGTGGTTTGGTTGAGTGGTTTAGACTAAACTGAAGAGTTACATCAGTACTAGAGAGGATTATTTATTTTGGTCTTTTTACCTGTGTGTTTTCAAACTCCATCTGTGTTGTAAGCATCAGGCTGTCAGTGGGAGCTGTGCTGGGGCAGGAGGATGCACAGGAGCCCTCATCACCCATTCTTACACACTCACAGCCACAGAGAAGTGTTTTTCCCAAATGGTCTGCTCTGTTGTAGAGGGGAATTTGGAGGTAGGAGCAAGAACAGGGGACCCCTGTGCAGAGGGCTTGGTGAGATGGGGAAAGGCAGATTTCAAAGAAACTTAGTACCATATCCCTCACAAGTGCTGTGCAATTTAGCTGTAGACAAGGCAAGGTGACCATAATGTGATCTGTATTAATCACACTGTTCAGACCGAGCCAGGGGACAGACTGCAGTCAAAGTCAACCAGGGCTGTCCTTGCAGTCACCCTGGCCTCACCCCTGGTACAGAGGATGTGCAGAAGCCACTCACTAACCCTTCAGCTCAGCTGGGATGCAGTGCTGTTCTCCATGGACCCCATGGCATTTCAGCTGCAATGCCTGGCTGTGCTGCTGTTCTGCTGAACAAAGGAACAACTATAGTTCACCAGAATCCAGTCACTTTGATAAAATGTTTTTTCCAGAGGGACAGTCAGGATGCCTGAGCTCTTGCATCTTCCTCACTGGCTTGGCCTTCTCCTCCAGGACGTGTACCCTGACACCCTGTCTCCTGCAGTCCTGGTGCCAGGACGCCTGCTCACCCACAGACAGCTGGGCTTGGCACCTGAAGAAACCTGTTCATGCTCTGGCTGCAACGAGTCTGGCAGCCTATTGCTTGCTCATTCCCTGGGAAAGACTATGCTTATGAAACCAGCAAAGCAGCCCTGAGCACACTCCAGTCACGTGCAGAAAGGATTCAGATTACAACCCTCCATTTGCACAGGCAGCCCAAGCATCCTGGCCTTGTGCAAATGCAGTGGATTTTGCCTATTGATCTATTTTTTTCCCCTCCAAAGGACAGTTGTTCAGAAATTAATTTGTGCTGCACTAGGGATTGTATTATTATTGCTCCCATGCTGCTATGGATACAGGTAATATTTTACAGGAAATTGTGAAGAAAAGACTATTTCTTTGAGTGAGGCTGTAATTTAAATCCAGACAACGTGACCCATGCTCATATTCTCACCTCTATAGTGCTGCAGTGGTATAATACCAGCTCGAGTCCAGCTGATGTTTGACCTAAGTTTTCAATATGTCGGTGCTTATTTTAATTGATAAATTTAAAATTTTAGACCTGGTTAATCAACCTAAAATCTGAACTAGTGAGCACTTAAACTTCAGGCAAAATTTTCCAGTAGATGAATAAGAGATGCAGGAGTCCAGTACATATACTCAATGTAGAAATGTAATATCTCTTTACCTGCTTGTGAGGTATGAGATGTATCTGCAGTTCATGGTTTTATTTTATAGAAAGTATTTTTTATTCCCTCAAACCTAATGAAAATGAAGAAATCAGTAAACATATCCAATTAGTCTAGATGGCATCACTGCATCATTTGTAATAGAAGAAAAAATAACTTAAAAAGTGCCAGAGTGAATTCTTTCTTGCATACATACTATTTCTTTTATGTTTGTCCTAGTGTGAACATCCCCCTTGAACACTTTCTTGTATTGGACATACTGATTACATTCTTCATTTAGCAAGCAGTACATGAATGGAAGTGCTATTAAAATACACCAAACCATTTTGATCAGAGTACATCCATTTCCTTGAAAAACAAAGGCTGGGAAGGGCATGTAGGAATAGCAGCAAACACCTAAACTTAGGAGATGTGGTTCAGTCTGGGAGCTGAAAGTGGAGGTGATGCTCCTGTGTCTGGTTCTGCCTGGGCTGGCAGCAGCTGCAGGGCAAGATGAACCAAGGCTTCTGCCTCTAGGGCCAAGGGTGTTACTGGGAGCAAAAAGAACAGGGTGGAGAGGATAGGATTACTGCCTGCTGTCTCTCCCTACCAGAAGGAGGGTCATCCACATTCCACTGATTTATTTGTGGGAGAGGAATTAGAGGAACTAATTTACTAATCCTACACCCAGCCTCTCTCTTCCTGGCTGCAATATTCCAATAATTTCCCAATATAGACTCTATCTCCTCCTCTGCAGGTGTTTGTTATTTGTTATTTTTATTAAGAAAATGCTATTTTCTAAGACTCAGAGACTTTTGCTTCTTCATCAAATCCACTTCCACCTAAAGTATGTACATAAAGGATTTGTTCTTTATACATAGAAATCTGTAAAATAAGCCACTTGTGTATTATTTTCTTGTCTAAATACATCTACCAATTCCATCTAAAGAAATTGGACACCATCTTTAACAGTAAACCAATGTTTGAGAAAATTAGGAGAATTGGAATGCTGGTTCTTCAA
Source organism: Pithys albifrons albifrons (assembly GCF_047495875.1). Classification (NCBI taxonomy): domain Eukaryota; kingdom Metazoa; phylum Chordata; class Aves; order Passeriformes; family Thamnophilidae; genus Pithys; species Pithys albifrons. The sequence goes on along the minus strand of NC_092458.1, from coordinate 21,146,743 downwards.
TCATGGACTCATAAATCATGGACATATACTTAACTTTTGAGTAGCCCTGAAATAGTTTGCAGGAATAGTTTTTAAGTGGCTAAGGATGGCTCACAGCACTTCTGCAGTTGCTCAGGAGAGACAGTGTAGGGGCAGTGGCTCTACATCACATTTTTTCAGCTTCCTGATTCTATGACTGCAACTTAATGAGTTGCTTAGGGCCAGACCCAATGAAAGGTTTAAGTGACTAAAAAAAGGCTTACATGTTATTAAGATGCCTGTACTCAACATCGCAAATCCATACCTTCCTGCTTGATTTCACAAGTCCCTAAACACTGCCAGCTCTGCACCTGCACATGCCTGGGACTGTTCCTGACACTCTTGTCATGTCTGGGTGTGATCACAACCAAAAATACATCATTTGTTAGCCTTAAGGGCCTGCCACATAGGCTTGGCACACAAGCACAGGATGCATCCACCACAGGAGACAGCAGTGTTTATGGAGCAGCTTTGACTATGAATACCCTTTACCTTTGTTGATGAAGTTAAAAGCAAAATTTATGGGGCTGGAAGAGGGTGTTTAGTGCCATTGCATAATATGTCAAGTACTCACGTGGCAAGGATGGAGTCAGTAAAATCCAGAGATCACCTTCTCCTAGTCAGAAAAGCAAGTTCATGATCCCTTCATCCTGGCCAGAGGAACAAGGATCAGATCTCTAAGAGATAGTCATGCACCATGTCTCTTGGCGCTGGGGGGCTTCCTGCAGAAGGTGCTGGTTGAGAATGTTCTTTTTCTGACCCCTTTCCCCCAAGGATTTGGTATCACAAGTCCTGACCCTAAAGCTGGAGGATCCACCCATCTCTCACATCCTTGTTACCATTCAGTTCCTCTCTGTATCTCATGGTGACACTGGCACTCATGTGTTGGCTTTGTACTTGAATCACTTCAGTTCAACAACCTGAAAGAAAACAAACAACAGCAAAACCTACATATGTTTATGCCACAGTAGTGAGTCAAAGGGAGGGTCTAGTCAGGACCAGAGCTGGTATAAGCAGGATGCATGAGTGGGAAAGTAAAGGAGAGACATATTGCCTCTCTTTGTCCTTAGCTGAACACTTGAGCAGTTGCAGCCACAGGCTCTATGAGTGCTCTCCAGGGAGCCCCATGCCCAGCTCTCAGCTTGAGCCCTGCCTGCTTGTAGTGACCACCTCTGCTGGTGAAAATATTAGCAAAGACCTGAGAAATTAAGAAAATCAGTATTAATTCATTAGAAAATGATAAATTAGTATGAGCATAGGCACCTGTCCAAATAGCCACAAGCGGCATAAAAGGTGGCTGCTGGGGATGTGTTCCTATTAGATACATGCTCTCCTAGTTTTGAATAAATGTTTTCTCCCAGAACACAAATATTTATGTTTTGATCTAGCCTTAGAGAAAGTGCAAATGTCTAGGGTAATATAAACATTTGTCTCAGTTAATCAATTGTTTTTGGTCAGCAAATAATTAATCTGATTTAAGGAGTTCTTAGGTGACACAGGGCAAACACACACACTTCTGCATTGTTGAAGGCAAAGACCTCAGACCAAAACACAGCTCCAAATAGGACAGATTGCTTCATTATTGGCATTAGCTCAGCTGATGTATATAGGCAGCAGAGACCAAGCTTACCAAGACCCTTCTGCCCACCCTGCCCTTTAGAAGGCAAGGAACTACCAAATAAGGGCCAACGAGTAGATCACTATTTGACCTGGAGATACATAAATCCAGTACATTGTTCATCTAACTGACAAAAAGTAGTTGGCAGATCTCTTCTTCAAACTGCTTTATTCTACTTATGCAGATGTTACACTGATTGAAGACATCTGCAGAAATTGCCTGGGAAATTACAGCTGAAAAGTGAAGGGGTTTTGCTGTAGGTCAATCTTACATTGTAGCAAAAACACATACAGGTTTATTTAAGATAGAAAACTTGTTCTTTACATGTATAGTATTAAAGAGAAATATTAATAGAAGAGAAAGAGGAAAGAAACAGAGGAAAGGGAATAAAGGAAAAAGGATTAAGAGCTGGCTGGAGGGTCGGGCCCAGAGAGTGCTGGTGAATGGAGCTGCATCCAGCTGGCGGCCGGTCACCAGTGGTGTTCCCCAGGGTTGGATCCAGTCCTGTTTAACATCTTTATTGATGATTTAGATGAGGGGATTGAGTCCATCATCAGCAAATTTGCTGATGACACCAAGCTGGGAGGGAGTGTCGATCTGCTGGAAGGCAGGAGGGCTCTGCAGAGGGATCTGGATAGACTTGAGAGATGGGCTGATTCCAATGGGATGAAGTTCAATAAGGCCAAGTGCCGGGTCCTGCACTTTGGCCACAACAACCCCCTGCAGCGCTACAGGCTGAGCACAGAGTGGCTGGAGAGCAGCCAGGCAGAAAGGGACCTTGGAGTACTAATTGACAGGAAGCTCAACATGAGTCAACAGTGTGCCCAGGTGGCCAAGAAGGCCAATGGGATCCTGTCCTGTATCAAAAATAGCGTGGCCAGCAGGACCAGGGAAGTGATCCTTCCCCTGTACTCTGCGTTGGTGAGGCCACACCTTGAGTACTGTGTTCAGTTCTGGGCTCCTCAGTTCAGAAAGGATATTGAGGTGCTGGAGCGAGTCCAGAGAAGAGCAACAAGGCTGGTGAAGGGACTGGACCACAAGCCCTATAGGGAGAGGCTGACGGAGCTGGGGTTGTTTAGCCTGGAGAAGAGGAGGCTCAGAGGTAACCTCATCACTGTCTATAACTACCTGAAGGGAAGTTCTAGCCAGGTGGGGGCTGGTCTCTTCTCCCAGGCACTCAGCAATAGGACAAGGGGGCACGGGCTCAAGCTCTGCCAGGGGAAATTGAAGTTGGAGATGAGAAAAAAATTCTTTCCAGAGAGAGTAATCAGGCATTGGAATGGGCTGCCCAGAAAGGTGGTGGATTCACCATCCCTAGAGATTTTTAAACGCAGATTGGACGAGGCACTGAGTGCCATGATCTAGTAAATGGACTAGAGTTGGACCAAGGGTTGGACTCGATGATCTTGGAGGTCTTTTCCAACCCAATCGATTCTATGATTCCATGATTCTAAAAGGAAAAGGAAAAGGGAAAGGGAAAGGGAAAGGAAAAGGAAAAGGAAAAGGATGAGAGAAAAAGGTATTTGAAGAGTTAATTCTTCAGCCATTTTCCTTTCTGTTTTAGCTGGCATTCCACGACAACTTTTCCATTATATGCCGTCTCTGGTGTATTGCTATGAAAGCATACACAACTTATCTACTGAGTGGAAAATTGGCAACACAACTGCAAAGGTAACAACTCTGATAAAGTAATGGACATAATTATCCCACTTTTAGACAAATTGGCGAAAAAAATTACTATGTTCTGTTAGCCTAGCTGTTGCACCTGAATGTGTTATTCTTAAAAACGAAACTGATGTTGCTTGTTAACAGCAGCATCCCCTCCCAGAGAGGGCTGTGCACACTTGGTGACTTTCTGGCTTCACCAAATCATAGTAAAAACATTCTCCCTGCAAGTGTAGTTTAAGGATTTTCACAGTAATCAGTGCTCTCAATAGGCTCAGCTTTGGATGAGTGTCAGATTGACTTTATTTCTGTCCCACAGGTTACAGGCAGCAAACAAAGCTCTGGGCTAGAAGTGGACTAGGTGGTCGTACCCATCTCAGCAGATTTCCTCTGCAGTCCTTTCAGTATCTGCTATGGGCTTCTGCTTCTTCTCAACTACCCTTGAAAGATCAACTCAGGCCTAATGCTGCAAGATAAATGATTAGATGCTGCAGTGCTGTAGGAGTCATGGTATCCCCATTATAAAGACTCACAGTTAAGAAATTAACTGTGTGCAATTGCAAGCAGAACCAGGCTATTTGGAAGCACTTGGAAAAACACAGGATAACTATTCTTTCAATGCTTTCCCTTTGTTGTTCCGAAAGTGCTTTATGAACATTCATCAAACCTGTGTTATAACACTTCTGAGGTGTTATAACATTGCTACTTTTCTAGGGGTGGGTAATGCAGTTTTTGGGCACCCACTTGGAGATGTGTGAAAGTTTCAGAGATACTACACACCCAGAGCTACTACCTAGTGGTGTGTCTACCTTGTGACTCCAAATAAGCACTATTAAAAGTGCAATGTCAGTCTTACTTTTATTAATCTCTTAGTAAAAAAGAGCTTAGGAGTAAACATTTTTAAGTCTACCTCCACAGCTCTGAGTGCAAGAAACTTTTTATTTGCTTGTTCTTGGTTTTTTTTGGCTTTTTGTGTTTTTTTTTTCTAAAGGAAGCTGACATGACCTAAGCAAAGAGACAATTCAGGCAGTTGGGGCTGTAAGTAAAGCAAAGTACTCACCATATTGGATGACTCACAGTGAAATTGCAAGAGCAGATGAAATCTGTGGGAGCCAGGAGCTTTTCCATAAATAACCTCAAAGTTAGTGACACCAAAGCACAAGGCAGAGCAGTGTTAGGCACCTGTTAGGGGAAGATATCATTAAAACACACCTCGTTGTGATACAGTATGTTGAACAGGCAAAGAGCACTGTGGGGACCAGCACAAAGAAGGGTTTGCAACCTCTTTAGACCAATGTGAACAACATGTCAACATAAAGGCACATTTCAATCCCTCTGGCTTGGATACTTCCCAGGAATTCCCCTCCCGAGGCTACCATGCTGGAGAAAGAGCCCAGTGACTAGGAGGTTTGGGACAGGAATTGGGAGAATACAACCACCATGTTATCATTTTTACCACCCGTCGTCTCACAGTGAGGGGCTTTTCTCCCTTCCTACACTTTCACAGGAGCTCTGAAGCAGCTGGCAAAGGGATGCAAGCCAGCTACAGCTCTGCTGGCAGGGGCCTTTGATGGAGACTCAAGCCTTGACCCTCTGCAAGGTTCCCTGTGGTCTGCTGGAAAACTCCTGTGATAAATGAAACTGTTCTGCAGGGTGAGGGCAGAAGAAAGACTTTTCCTGATTGATCTGCAAAAAGACCATCATGACCTACTGGTATCAAAACAAAGTAAATGAGCTGTGATTACATTTGCCTACACAATTTGCCCTGTCAGCTAGGGACCTCAGTCACCAAATTTTAAAGCCCAGGAGAGCAGCAGGATATTGCGGTGTTGAGCTCTGCAGAAAGTCAAAGTGTGGGTAATTTTGAACAGACCTGATTGTTAGTAATGGGTCAAATAACTCTTTTCCTTAGACCACTGCATTTTCCAATGGCAGATGAGCAGCACGTGGCTTCCTGCTCACTGTGCCTCTTGTCTGGCAGGTGTTCACAGCTATGGCAAGCAATCTCCACTCAAGAGAGGTTTGGCATTGAAAAAGTGGCAATATTTTAAATTGGGAATTTGGATAACTGTGCAGACTGTTGGTCTGAAATAGACTATTTCTTGCTAAGAGTAGAAATTGCTTCTATATTTGGCAGATGGCACTGACTCAGATGCTCATCCAGAGTCCTTTGCTTCATAGGCCCATGTATGTTCACAGACTACAGATAAACATGTAGTGACTTGGGTTAGTAGGACAAAGGTGTTTGGCTAATGAGTGCCAAAACTATAAACACAACTGCTCCATTCAGTATCTGTTGAAGAAATAATACCACCTGATATGTTTCATTTGAGTACTGGATTTTTCAGCTAAATCAGAACTGACTTTGCTGCTGTGAGTCATAACAGTAAAACATACCAACTGTATATGATGCCTTCTGTGTTTTACATCTACAAATTATCCCTCCATCATTCCAGTGAACTATTACTATAAACGTATAAAAAACAGGAATACCAAAGCTTTACTGACTACGCTAAAGCCATACAGCACTGGGATGACAGTGACAGACAGAAAACAAAGGCTGGGAACAATGATTTCTGAATTATTTTTCCTGTCTAGACAATACTTGTATGTAATAGAGATCAGCTAAAAGAATGGTAGTGAAGCACATCTGAGGTTACATATGCTCAGCCATTTGCTATTGCTGTGTTGCTGTCTCTGCAATAGCTGCTTAAAAAGGAATTGCTTTAAAGCTAAAAAGCCCTACCCAACCCAAGAAACCCCTATATGTATTTTCAAACCTGATTTCTTTCCCCAAGATTCTTCATCACTACTGAAAACTGTCTGCTCCTTAAAAGAACTAATTGTAATACAATCAATCTTTAAAATAAATTTTACTTTGTTTCAGTTAACAACTCATATTTATAATTTTGTATAGTTAAAATTTTCTCAATCTCTGATTTAAGAATTTAGTGTTTCCAGATTCTTTTATATAATATTTGTATTTGACCAGTGATTTTTATATTGCTGTCTGGTATTCAGTTTTTTTATTATGTATAATCGTTCAGCAATTTCAATTATAACTGATGGAGTCACAGAAGAATTTCTCTTTCAACCATATTAGTTCTTCACACTATTTTTCTCTCAGCTAATTCTAATTTTAATTAGTTTGAGCAGCAATTGATTGTACTGATGTACTATTCAATTAATTCCACAGTGGTGACTGAGGTTATTTGCTGAGTGACAGCAAAATACCAGAGTACACCATATTTTACAATAATTGCATACCAGTTCTACTGGAAACAGTGGTCCCTCTTCTTGTATATCCAAATGCTGGTTTTAAAGTCACACATTTTTGCATATTTTTAAACCTATTTCCCATTAGAGAACAGTGATGAGTTCATTTGTTAAGCGTAGAGATCATAAGCTCTGTAACATTAAGAAGGTAGGTTAAAGACTGACCATACAATACATCTTGAAGTTAAATTTTTCATCAGGAGCAGGTGGAGTCTTGGTTTGTTACAGTGTGCCCATTGTTTTTTGTGTCCTGTTACTGTAGATCAAGCAGATGCAGGGAAAATCATCTAGTGATCACCCTACTGTTATGGTGGTTTTTGTATTTTAATTTTGGTTTGAAAAGTAAAATACAGATTACACTTTTGTATTTTTTGAACCAGGAAAAAAAATCAGGTTTGGCTGTGAGCCATGTAGATTGTAGATGATGTTTGATCTGCATGGATTGTACATCTGTCTAGACTGTAGCCTAAACCCCTGTGTAGTGATCGGTAAGAGTCTGCATTACCCATTCAAATAGAAAATGTTGCACGAAGGTAAAATTCATGCCAGCATATAATAGCAGAAAATTACTTACACTGCCTGACCTAATTCAGAATCATCAACCTCAAACATTCAAAAATTCAATCGGGACACCAATCATAAAACTAATGTGTGTGTGTGTGGCTCATCTTCGCGAACGAAGATTTGGGAAGGGCTGTCCCCCCACATGGGTGTGCCCTTCCAGCCTGCGCAGTGGATTTTAGGTGAGGCTCAGCATGCACAGAACTGGCCCCACCGTTTAAGTCCTGAGGTCCATCTGCCACGGCCGAGCGAGCTTGGACAGTGACAGTGAAGTCCTCAGGACTAATGTAAAATCCTGATTTAAAAGCACATTGATTTTTCTTTTATCTACAGGTTTCTATGTTCACAGGGATCAGGCTTCCAGACTTTCCCTGGCAGTCATGAAAGATGAAAACATTGTTTTGAAGGTTGTGCCCTTTGCATAATCTTATGCTTCTTGGAATTGGTGTTCTGAGAAATGCAAAATATTTTGTGTAACAATTACAATAATTGGAAATACAGTTTTCAAAGGCAGGGCCTATGATTTGTCATCAGTTATGAGAAAAAAATTAGGAAAGCTAATGAAGAGCATTTCTTTTCTTCTCTGCAGTTAACTACAGTACTGTTAGCTTGTGAAACTCTGACACCAGCTAGACCTCTAAAGAGTGAAGTCAACTCTTGAATAGGAAGTTGATAATTAAGGCTGTAGACACACAGTAGAGCCAAGCGGGAAATTAAACCCAAGCCAGCGTGATGTTACAGGATTGTTGTGTTGCCTTCACTCAAAACTTGTAGCTGCTTTTTCAATCTCTTGCTCAAATCAGTGTCACCATGCCTCTGCTCCATTTGCCCAGGCTCTTGGGTTGGCAGAATCCACAAACGCATCTATGGATCTGCAGCAAGTCACTTTGTCCATATTTCCAGACCATGGCTGCCTGTCAGGCTGGGACAAGCCAGAGAAATCCTGCTCATACACACAAAGGCTGCCAGGTTGTGGCTGTTGGGTCCCCAAGGAGGCTGTCATGGAGCTTGGCCAGTTTGAGGGTCCATAGGATAAGCTTTCCTCCATCAGTAAACAACTACATACACTTGAAGAATGTTCCTCCCAAGCAAAGAACGCAATGGTCCCTGGACTTACGCAACCCACACACTGGTGATGCAGCCCGGTGGCTCTCCAAGAGATAACTTCTGTTTCACTTCTCTTGCCCCTCCCTGCATGTTTTTTTCCCCAAGAGAGTGGAGTATCAGCCGGCAGTCCTGAGCAAAGTTCAGTTTAGGCAATTACATTTTGCTGAAATAACCTACCACAGCAGTGGGATTCTCTATTCTTCCTGCACCACTGGCTCTGAACTGTTGCATGGCCCTGCTATGACAGGGAGTTGCCCTCCTCCCTTGTAATGGCTGCACCTCATGGCTGGAAGATGCAATGCCTGTGTCTCTGCAGTGTGCAGAGCAGCCAGCTCTGGACATAATTTGGTATTTAATTGCAAATTGGAGATTACACAGCAAAAGCAAAACATTTATCAGCAGTATTTTGAATTTCAAAACTGTATGAAAGATCAGTTTTAACCTTTGAATAGAGTTCAAAAGATGTCCCTCAGCACACTTTCACTTTTAAATAAACAGAAGAATCAAGGGCCTTGACATTTCCAAAGCCCAAAACACCGGTTTGTTTTCCTTACATAAATATTTTGAATCTCAGCAACTGTCTACAAAAGATAATGATAGAATTTGTCCTAGTAAAATGTGATCTGCTGATAGATTTAGCCTGCAGTTTTACAGCACCTTTGGGGGGCTTTGGTCCATTGAATAGAAGAATTTGGATGCATTTTGAGCTCTAAGGACACGTTCTTCCCCTCAACGTTTTTCATAAATGTCATTGAAGATGCAGCAGCCATACAGCAAGTGAGAAAAGCAGCTGCCTTACCGTCAGGCTGAATTAGAATCATAGTGCAAATATACTTAAGTGACTCAGCAGTAAGTAAATGAGTATTTGGGATCTATTCTCCCCTGGTAGTGGTCATATAATTCCCCCTCATCTGCATGGGAATTGAGCATATGTTTTAAGCAGATACTAGATGCATAGTGATGCAAACCCTTTTTTTTTTTTTTAGAGAAAAGACACTAACACTGCTTTCACCATTTTAATACTAACAGAAGAGTAAGCTGGGTAGTCTTCTGCAAGGTGTTATTAAAATGAACTCGTTTTTCAGATTACAGAGAATTAAAAATGACTTTTTTTTCCCCAGAATATCCAGGGTTTCTTTACCCTTCCATTTGTGAGTGACACAGTATTAAAAACGTCATGTATATAAATGGAGTTTATTAGATTATCAATACCTTTAAAAGGCAGTTTTGAAAAGCAGGAGTAGCAATTTTTAAAACAGGTCAATCACAGAATCACAAAATCAATTATGTTGGAAAAGACCTCTCAGATCGAGTCCAATCACTATTAATTTAGATTTAGGTATATTTTCTCCCCACTGGGCTAACACAGAGTGACAAAACACTTTTGCTGTCCTCATCTGAACTAGACAATGCCGTTTCCCAGATTTTCAAACAACTTACCAGTTCCTCTGTCTCACATCCCTGCCAAAATGTCTCCCGGTGGCCTATGTGAGCAGGTATTAGCTCATACTCTAGATAGAACAGCTGGTGACAAAACCTGATGCCATTGAAGAAAAGATCAGGTATTTGTGCAGAAGGTGGAAGGAACTGCATCTGGGAGGTATTAGGCACCTCCTTGCCACAACAGGTGAACATACATTACTGTGGTTTGGATCTGTATGGCTGGGATCTGTGGTGGAGATTATGGTTGTGTGTCCATCCTGTGGAAGGCACTGCTCTGCTAGGTGGGTGGCAAAGCACAAGCAGCATCACATTGGGGTCAGACAATGGGTAGTCATAAAAAAAGAAAGGCGAAGAAAAATAAATTCAAGCCAAAAGACACAATATAATATTTTTAGCCTCTTGTGCAAGAGACAAACATCAAGATGAATTGACTGCCATTACATAATAGAAAAATAGGTCTGTCACACAAGCTCTGGCTTTGGTGTTTGCATGTAATCCTGTTTGAAGCACCAGTATGAGGCAGGTGGTTTCTCTACCAAAGACAGATGCTTATTTCTACTGCTTAACCATTTTTCTTTTATTTTTGCTATAGTTACGGCCTTAAGCTGGGAAAAATATTCCTGCTCTTCTCTCCTGTGTATATATTTTCCTAAGGACTGCACCACTCTTATGCATATGCAAAAGTGCATGCTTTGCATATTTACTTTCTTTATACAAAACAGTGTGCCGGCCACATAATGTACCGCTTTCACTTCTGTGCAGACTCCCCCAAATTTATCATCTTCTTATATATAGAAAGTAATTCTCACTCAAATCACAAGCAGCTAGCTCTTGTTAATAACAGTTATTTCAGAGATAACAGCTAATTATGACATTTCAAAAGGTGTACATTAATATTTCAGTAGGCTCAATGTGTTGAAATACTACTCAGGGCAACATCTTGGTCATTTTTGCTGGGAAGGATCTGTTCAGCAGACAGGCAGTGAAAACATCTTTCAACATACAAACCTTTGGAAACCCTTTCTATGGTGTCTTCTACTTGTCATAAGCCACAGTTTGGAAACAACAGCTTTAATGGATTGCTGCTTAACGTAATTAGGTATATTTAACAACAGTATGCTTCAGAGTCCTTAAATTAGTTCTTTGCCTGAAGACAATGTATTCATCCAAATCCCTCCCTAAAACATTCTTCTTCTGTAAATCCTATTAGCATTAATCTGCTGGAAGTTAGGTATCATTTTTCTTCAGATACCTGGAAAGCTTTGAGATCTACTGCTCACTCAACAGCTTATGGTTCCAAACACACGGGAGGTCTAACTTAGACTGGAAACCTTACCGGGTTCATGTCACCTTCCCTTGGACATCCTCATTGCTGTATGAGAAAACAACAAAGTGGAGGGCTTACTGCAGGATGGCACTAGCAAGGGTGTGGTAAGAAGGGACAAAACTGAGGCTGAAACCTAACTGTGTATTACAAATGCAAAGGAGAGAGGGATAATTCACCTCTCCTTTATCACTCCCATGGTGCATTTTGTTCCAGAAACAACAGACTTTTATCTGCAAGTCCTTGGATGACCGATCCCATTTACATTCAGCCTAAGCCTCTGTAGGCTGGAGTGAGGCCTGACCATGCTGTGAAGCAGAGGCAGCAGGGACCCCAAACATTTTCCAGCTCTAAAAAAGCATGGTCAGATTATTATTTCAAAAGGAAGATTAACACCTCTCTGAATCAAAGTCAAACGCATGCACAAAAAACCAGGAAAGGGGCTTTATGTTACTCCCTGAGGTGTATGCAAGTTTTGGGTTTTTTTGTTTTTTTTTTTTTAAGAAGTGGCTGCATTTCCCTTTCAGGCTTATCTCACAGGCAAGTGAAAAGTGCTTGGGGCTTCCCAAACCATCAATTAAATGCTGCGAAAATTTGTAAAAGTTAACACAGGGAAGAAGGAGTTATTTTAGGATTTCTAAACTATTTTAAGCAGAAGTATGGAAAGATTGCCAAGCACACATTTTTTAATCATCCTGTCTAAGGAGTGTAAAATCTTTGTCCCAGGATCTCCCTGCTAGCTTTGGCTTGGTCAGAGAACATAAGACAGTGAGGCTGCTGTCTTTAGATTTGGAAAAGGTGGTGTTGCCTAGCCTTGCCCCCCAAGCCAGGAAATGTCTCTCGAGGAGAGGCTGAAGCAGTATGGGCAACATGCCACTCTATTCTCCCTGGAAGGTGCCACGTTGCAAAGGGTTAATGGTTTTACAACCTTTCAGAGAGGCTTCCCCACCATCACCCCTGCAGCACCGGTTTATAATCTGAACTCCAGAGGGATGACCTTTCCCTTTACCCACAGCCCAGAGACACTTCTGAGCGGGGAGTAAGCCACCGGGGCTGGCAGGACCAAGGCACTTGCCATTCCCACTGAGACCGGGGCCGCTGCGGGGCCTTGTGCCACGCGCCCATGGACGGAGCTCTGTTCGGGAAGAAAAGGACTACTTGCCCGAGGGAATGGCCTGACGTTGTGTCAGGGGACGTTTAGGTTAGAAAGTAGAAAAAAGGTTCTCCACCCAGATAGTGGCTCAGTGCTGGAACAGGCTCCCCAGGAAAATGGTCACAGCACCAAGCCTAACACAGTTCAAGTAACGTTTGGACAACGCTTTCAGGCACATGGTGTGACTCCTGGGGCTGTCCCGTGCTGGGCTGAGTTAGACTCGGCAGTCTTTGTGGGTCCCTACCAATTGAGGACATTCTGTGATTCTGTGGCTTGGGGTGGCTGCCGTGCCCGCCACCCTCTCTGGAGGGCACAGCACCTGGGCAGGTCCATTCCGAGCTGCTGAACACCAACCCCCGCCCGAGCCCGCTGGGACGCGGGGCGGTGGGGTTGAAACTTCGCCGCGGGGCGGGAGGGGAAAAAAGGGGCCAGGAACTGCTGGGGCTGCGGCCGCCCCATGGAAAATGGGTGATGGAGGCTCCCTGACACCGCGGCTGGAAATTCCCCGGCGGCAGCGGCCGCTCCGCGGCACTCCCGGCGCGATCCCCGGCGCGGCCCCTCCCCGCTCCGGGCGCTCCCCCCGGCCCAGCCCGGAGGCGCGGCGTCTCCCCATCCCCGGTTCTGTAAGCGTTCGCCAGGACTTTCCCCGGGCGCGTCCGCTCTCAGCGGGGTAGCTTCCCGGGGAGTGCCGGGTCTCACGCGGCTGGAGGGCGCCCAGGAAGGGAGGAGGTGTCAGGGCGCTCCTACAGGGCAGGGCCCCCGTTGCTCCGCCCCGCGGTGCCGGACCCGTCTGCCCGCGGAGGGGAAGGAGCCGCCCGGGCCATTCCCGCCCGTCCTTCCTGCGGTGGGGCGGGGGAGCAGCGGCCCTCCCGCCAAGCGAGGGGGAGTCCAGAGAGCTCCTCCCGCACGATCCCGGCAGCGGCAGCGGCAGGAAGGGCAGGGCGGGGGCGGGGGCTGTGCCTTGCCGGGGGGGGCGGGCGGTTCGCGGGGGAGGGGCCGCAGCCGCCGCCGCCGCCGGGCGCAGCAGGCAGAGGGAAGGCAGGGAGCGGAGCTGCCGCCACCGCTGCCCCCGCCGAGGGCCAGGGCCTTGGGCGCGTCCGGTGAAGAGCGCAGGAGTAGAAGAAGGAGGAAGGGGAAGGGGGGGGAGCCAGCCGGCCCCTCTCGGAGGACGCGGCCCGCATCCGCCCGGGGAAGGGCAGAGGGAAGCGGAGGGGGGAGCGAGCGGGCTCCGCCGCCGCCGAGGAGACAAAGAAGCGAAGCCCGCCTGAGCTGGGAGCCTCCCCACCACCGCCCGCCCCGCTCCGCTCGCCGCCGGCCGGCAGGAGGTGAGCGCGGCCGCGGGCGGGACGGGGATGGGGCCGGGGCGGGGGCCGGGGCCCGCTGCAAACTTGTAGCGGCCGCGGGAGGCGACGCGGGGAAGGGGCGCCGGGAGCGGGGGCAGGGCGGGTGTCACCTGGGCGGTCGAGGCTCCGTGACCGCCCCGCCGGGGGGGCCGGTACCTGCCGGGGGCGTCACGGGGGGCCCGGAGCGGGAGGAGGTGTCCGTGTGCCACGTCCAGCTGCGGTGGGGGGTTGGGGGGGGCGCGGGGGCGGCTCCTCCTCATCCTCCCGAGTTGCTGCTCCTGTGTGTTGTGTGTGTGTGTGACAGCCGCCGCTTTGTGCCACTTGGCTGGGGGCAGCGCCGGGCCGGGACACCCCGGAGAATGGAGGCGGCGGCTCCGGGGCCGCGGCAACAGCGCGGGGAGGGGAAGGCGGGCAGCGCCTCCGGCCGGAGCGCGGCGCAGCCGGAAAGTTTCCCGGGTGGAGCGGGAGCGCCGCCGCCCCGCACGGGCACCGGCACCGGCGGGCGGGCACACACAGGGCTGCGGCGAGGACGCGGCCCCTCCGCCCGCTCGAGTCCTTTTCTGTTTCCGTCCTCGATTTGCGACTTTAGTAGAGCTGAGGCCGGGGATTTTCTCGTGGAGCGCCGTGCACTGTGGCCCCGGTCGATGGCAGTGTAGGTAAAGGATATAAAGGTAAAATTACACCTTGAATACTGGCTGTTCAGTGAAGCGCATCCCTGGGTGTTTTGGGAAGAAAATTACTGAAGCTTGTACGTATTTTCGCCCTCTTTTTAATTAAAAGTGTGCCCAGGCTAACAGCTACTCCTTGCTGGCAGGGTTAGCACTGTGGCCCAACTCGGATCAGGGTGACAAATCGGGATTCAGGTTTGTAATTCAGGTCTGACCTGAGACTGGATAATGTGAATGCTTCTCGACTTTTGTTCCCATGCTAACATCACCTGCAGTTGTTTGTTTACAGTGAACATGGCCCTCTGCGTGCATCTGAGTTATTTCGTCAATTTCATGTAGCATTTACCTCGGAACTGCCTTGTTTTTGTAACGCAAAGTCAAACCTTTTGTTACTTTAAAAGTTGAATGTTGACTGAACGTCGGCAAGAATTTACAGCGTTTTCTGCCTTGAACAGCCTTTCTTCCGCTTCCCGTGAAGCAATTTTTGTTTCTGAGGAACATACCGCTACTCTTCAAGGGGCTCGACGTGGGAGAATTAATTTGGCTTTCATGAAACGGGGTAGTGACCTTTGTGAAAACAAATTTTCATGGCCTAACCACGCGTGGTTTGTATCATTGAGAGTTTGGACTGGTAACTTAATATGGAGGCATTTGAAAGGGCTCACTGGGGAGGAGATTATAAAGATTTCTCTTTAAAAGTACTTGTTTGCCACTGCTTTTTAGGTATCTGAAGCAGTCAGCAGCAGACACATGATGTTAATGGTTCAATGTTTTAATTTTTAGGATTTTAACTTCTGAAGTAATGTTGCTTCTTAGAAATACTGATTTCACAACTACGGAAATTGAAATCCTGTCTCGCCCATGTCACATTAAGGAGTTAAGCAGATTGCTTTGTCTTTGTAACTGACTTTCTTCTTGTGACTTTGATAAAAGATGTCACTTTTGGGAACAGTGAATAAATGTAGCCATAGAAGGCACCTGTACCACGAAGATCGAGGCTGTAATTAGCAAATATTTTTATATAGGCCATGAAACAGATACAGATTCATTATAATGTTAGCTCTTGTTGCTGTTGTTCTGTCATTACAACATTAGCTGTCGCATTTGCCTCCTACTTCTACCAGCTGACATTTCTGATTGCTGTTGTGATAAGATGATACGCACAATCTTTGCTGCTGTATTTTTCCGAAAGCAGCAGCGTTAGTCCTTGATTGTCTGGATGATCCTTTTTATTGCATCCTCACTACTGAATATATGATAAATTTAAAACTTCAACCTTTGGCTTCTTATCTCAGTGGAAAGGGAACTTCATTATCTTGCCTTCCTCTCTTTTTCTTCTCTAGTTTCCTGGCTAGCAATCTGGAAGCGTAAGGAAAGGTGTTTGCTCTCTTATGTGTCACCTCACATCTTCTGTTTGCTAAAGAAAGGGATGAGGTCAGTGACTTCTGCTTCTTTTTCAGCCTTTGTTTTTTGTGTCTTGTGTTGCTGTTGGTATGTTAATCCTTTGGGGCACTGATGGCTTTCCTCAGTAGAAACTATAACAGAAGTGACTCGAAAAGTGATACCCAGATAGCTTTGTTTGCTGCTAGTGGTCTTGAGCAGCAGCAAAACTACCCGGTGGATCTGCATTTTTCTTTCTCTTTGAGCGTAAAAGCTCCTTCCAGACTCATGGAGACAGGTGCTGTATCAGTTTACTTGCCACAGGTTTGAAATCAAAACCGAGGTAACTTTGAATCCAAGGAGGATGTTTTAGAAAAATACTTTCTGTTTGTATCGAGGGACCGACAGTTTCTAAGCTATGGATATTCCCAACGCCCACCGTGTTTTGAGGAAGGGGAATTGGTGTTGGGGATTTATTAGAGGTGTTTGAAGGAGTTTTTTGATCCTGGAAACAGTGAAACTGCCATGTTCACTGCTGCCATGTTGTGGTTAGTTTAGTCAGACCTGGTGTAAGGTGCTGGTTGCTCATTGCTGGGACACCCTGCTCCCCCAAAGTAGGTCATTGGCATGGTGAAGAGGCGGAGAGTTGCACTCTGTAGGAGAGCTGCTTTCTGCTTCTAATGAAATAGTAAACTTAAAGGCAATATGCCTGTATTTTTGTATTTACTAGGTATACAGAAGTGTTGCAGAACAATAGTTCTGATGGAGTGAAAGTCAAGAATTCTTACTAGTTCCTGAAATGGAAGACCTTCAGGGAAAGCTGGGATGGTGTTTGTAGTGTGGGAAGTAGCATTGTTTCTTCCTCCGTAAGTGCAGCAGTGAGGCCTCCTTTTTAATCACTTAACCCATGCACCATTGTCCAGCCCTTTGAAAAAGTTAATACATGAGATCCTGGTACATGTTTTGAAAAATTACTTTTCTGTTGGTTTTGCTTTGCAATTTTATGAATGTTGGCCCAGAAATCCTAAGCTTGTTTCAGTTTTGGGTAGCTCCAATTTTAATTTTTCTTGCAAACTAATTAGGCCCATTATTTCCTCATAATAATGTAGTCATCAGTGTTCTGACCAATTAACTGCTGCTCTGTTGAGTGGTGGGTAAAGTAATTGTTCCAAGTGTTAAGTTTTTGTTTTGGTTTGGTTTTTTTTCCTTTGGAATAATCTTTTTTCCCCCATCATAAGGATTCTTAATTGTTTCATAAATGCTAATGACATGAGTAAATTGGAAGTGCATTGAAATATGAAATACATATTTTTATATTCCATTAAATATATGTGGCACAACAAATTAATTTCTCGCTGTTAATGAAGTGAGTTCATATTTTAAACCCAGCATAAATAATAATTTTATGTGCAGTGAGGTGGCCTGTCAGTGTATGTTTTTAAATTTAAAGTGAGTGTTGTAAATTTTAAGAATTCAGGTGCAGAGAAATAAATCTTAATTAGAGAATAGCAACTCATTGCATTTTAAATTACTGCAGCTATGGACAAAACTCTGGTGTCAGTAAAGTTTTGGAAATACTCATGTTAAGAGAAATATTGTTACAGTGGAAGCTGAGGCATACTGATATAGTGGGTATTTGTTCACAGTTGTGGAAATAAACTTTGTGGTTTAGAGGCTTTTTCACTGTCTGTATTTGTGTTGTGCTGATTTTGGTCCTGATCTCATTAACAAGTATTAATATGGTGATGTGTAACTGCTATTGATTATTTGGTGGAGAAGTGTGGTGAACATGCTGGGACTCTTGGCAGATACCTGAATTCTCAAAAGTGTTGCTTCTCTCTTAGAGTCATGACAAAGTACAGATGCAAGATTAGATGCTATACAGGTGTGATTTCAGTCTAGGCTGAAGAAACTTGATCCAGTTTTCCGCAGCTCATCTAAGAGACTGTCTATGGAGTACACACAACTGTAGAAATAGACAGGAAATCAAGCAGTGAGAAATACCACAGACAGAATATAGCTGAAATGTCATTAAACAAAAATTGTATCTGTAGTATATTTACAAAATCTGGTCATAACTTACTTAGGCAACCTCCTTTTTATTTTTTTTAATTAATGAAATGCTTTATTTTGAAGAAGATTTTTAATTAAAAGTAAAAAAGAAGAAATATAGTGAGGTAGTAACTCCTGACTGTTGTTTCAGCACATTGTGCCATTTGGATAGGTGGGGTGCTGGTTTCCTCTGTTGTTTCAGAGATACCTATCGTGTGGTGCTTGGAGGAGATGTGGATGGTGTTTGCTGTGCCAGAGCTGAGCTGATTAACGTAGATGGATCAACAACTAAAAATAAATGAGCGGGCCTTCAGTTTATTACTTACTTGTTAGAAAAGCAGTTTTTAGCCTTCTGAGCCATTTAAAGTTTCTCCATTCTAGAAATGATCAGAGTATTTATGAGGGCCTTATTAAAGAGAAGTGGCAGGAGTGTGAAAGCAGGTACTGAAATTTAGCAAAAGGATAGAGGTTGCAGATGATCTTCCTGACACAGGGTCAAGTCCTCTTACAGAGTGAGAAGCTGCTTTTAGATGAGTGCTGTTTCTTGGCTGTCGTTCCCTGCAAGTTACACTGAATCAGCTCTGTGCAAGTGTGGAGGAGCCATCAAGGCCCTGTAGGAGAATGGGAGGAGGGTTAGCAAAAGCCAGTGCTTTTTGGTAATGCTGGGGTGGGATTCTTGGTTCTGCTAGCAGAGCAGCATTTTAAAAGCATGTGTTTTAAGAAAGTAGAAGCAAGTTGTTGAAAAAAAAATTAGGGTCATTGAACTATGTCCAAAGGGGAGCCACAAGTATGGTGAAGGGTCTGGAGGGGAAGCCTTGTGAGGAGTGACTGAGGTTACTTGGTTTGTTCAGCTTGGAAAGAGAAGACTGAGGGGAAATGGTGGGGCAGATACTGATCTCTTCACTCTTAATGACCAGTGACAAGACTTGAGGATACAGCAGGAAGCTGAGTCAGAGGAGGTTTAGGTTAGATAGTAGAAAAAAGTTGTTCACCCAGAGAGTGGTTGAGCTCTGGAATGGATTCCTCAGGGAAGCAGTCATGGCACCAAGCCTGCCGGAGTTCAAGAAGCATTTGGATAATGCTCTCAGGCACATGGTGTGATTCTTGGGGTATCCTGCATAGGACCTGATGATTCTCGTGGGTCCCTTCCAACTCAGCATATTCTGTGATTCAGTGGCTATTGTAGAACCTTTCCTTCAAAATCAGATTAGACCCTTGAAGGGTGGGAAGGTTTAGAAAGAAGTGGTGGTATTCTTTAAGCATACAAACTATAAATGAAACATAGTGGAATTTTCTATCTTACTGTTGTCTAGTTTAAGTTGGCTGAAATAATTTTTTTTATACCAGTTAAGTTTTTAGTTAACTATATAGTAAAATAAAGCAGTTCATGACTAGTCCCTTCACAGGTTTAGGAGGGAAGAAGAACACTAAATCCTGTTAAAACATGGAGAGTCAAACTGGTGTATTACTCTGAATTTTTTCAGGGCATTCTGTACTAATAAAATATTTCAAGGAACGGCAATAAATTAAGCCTTCTGTTTAGCAAAACCTGGCACTGATACTGGAGGCGGGGAATCCCGAGCATTGATCGTACTGACCTCTTGGTTTTAATGCAGTAGGAACCACCCTCAGCATACCATTGCTGCAAGGTTTTTCCTTCCTGTTCTTACAATAGCAGTGTATGCATCACACTTGTTTTCTCCCACATCCATTGTGTGTTGGACTTGGCTCTCAGCGCCATCCTGGGCTACCGCTGTTCCAAAGGGAGCTGACTTCTTAGTTGACATCCTAATGATGTTTCGGATGACGACAAGGAAAGTATTTTTCAACCTTTTAATACAGAAGGAGAGATATGTGGCTCTATGATATGCTCTCGGGCTGAATTTTGATAGCTGTCATGACAACAAATGACACGTTCATTTCCCTGAATGGATGGTGTCCCTCCAGACACACACAGAGTGTTATCAAATTTGACAGGTCTTGAATGATGACATGTCAAGGATTCTGGATTTCACCACAGGAGACTTTGGCTGCTGCAAATGCATGCTGCCACCTGTCTTAGCAAAACTTACTGTAGGCTTTTTCTTGGTTTGAGTTCAGGTTTTTTTCCAGTTTGTTTTTACAAGTACCCTTTAGGGTTTCATTTTCAATAGATTTAGTGTTGATTGAAAACTTAATTGGTAACTTCGGATTGAAAGTTTTTTTCCTAAATAGTATCAATGAAAAGAAAAGGTAGTTGGACTTTGGTCACTTTAAGATGTCTATGGTTTTAGATACTTTCAATGCTTTTAGTAAAAAAAAACTCCAGTAAAACCAGAAAGATAATTTTGGGGTGTTTTTTAGGTTGGAAGTGACCACTTAATTCACTGTTTTTTCACATTTTGTGTTCCTGCTATCAGTCAGTGCTGATAGAAACACACCGTGGTAGTTCAGCTGTGGAGTGCAGGGACAGGAGCTGACACCTGTGTAGATGAGCTGTGAACAGGGGCAATGAGTGGCAGATGGTTCGTGTGGTTTATTTATAGCCTTGGCTGTTGTAACTTTACAAATAAACAGTCTCAGTTGGGGGCTGTTTCTGGTTTAGCCAGACTGAAGAAGTCCTGTAGTGGTGGGCAAAACCTTGTAAATACAGATTTTTGCCTGTTTGTATTGGAATGTTATGCTGGACTATGGTTCTCAATATCTGGTGTTCTCGTAACTGGCTCAAATGATCTGCAAACAGAAATTTTGCATGAGTTACAATACTGTAATGTAAATGAATTAAAAATTGGTACCATTTAAGTGCTGGAAAAAAGGTACCAGAACTTGAATTCCTGTGGATGTAGCAACTTTGGAAATGTAAGTTAAGTTCTTTTTTTTTTTCTCATCAATTATTGAAATCTTGTAAAGTCCCTACTGCTATTTTTGCAGCTTTGTGGTTTTAATTAAGAATGTTTTTGTCTGAGTCATAAAAGAAGTTGGCCATTATATATCATGCTTAAGTGTGCTTTCCTTTAATCATTGCATGTTCAATATAAAAATATGTAGGTTGCATTTATAGGTATAAAAATGTGTATTTTTACTTAAAAAAGGAATGTAAGTTATTTAGAGTATAAACATACTGAGTTTCACATTTTCTGTCTTCCAGAGAAAAGATTAAAAGAAAAATTGATGATCAATCTCCTTCCTGTACATTTTTAGATCTGGAGGCAGTCTTTGTGCTAGTGCTGCAGGGGTAATATAGAAATAATTGTATTGTGGACTATTCATAAATTCACACTGTTTTGAATTCCATTTAATTCACTGAGAGAAAGAAATTAATGCTAATATCCCAAATAATTAATGCTATAATAAAGAATCTGCCTTCCACTTGACACTAAATGACTTATGTTCCATTACATCAAAAGATTTAAATCATTTTGAGCATTCAATATTAAAATTTTAGTTCATGAATATTGGAAATTTAATCAGATATCCTGGTAAGAACTGTGTGAATTGTACTGGGTTTAAACACCGGCAATAACAAAGCTTGTGTTTAGCACAAGTTGCAAAATATGACACATCATTTTTATGAGCTTTGAGGCTCTTAAGGGATGCATGGGGAATCATAATGAACCAAATGTTATAGACTTCCTATGGCAGAAAACTCTTAAGGTCTGTGTAATGTTATTACTGTGGCAATGTGTGTCTTCCTCTGTTAGTCCTGTCTTGTAATACTCTTGGTTGTATTCCTGAAGGATATTTTCCTGTTTTGCTGACGGGAGTTGCTGAATGTTTATTTAATTCAGATATTTCTTTCTTCTCCCTGGAACATCAGGAAGATACAATGTCATACCTTTTGCCAAAACGTCTTTCTTTGTTTTGTATCCCAACTTTTCCACTGTTGCTGTAGCCCTGTGAAAATGTAAGTTTGTGCTCAGTATAGCTAGTGTTCCTGTTGGTGTGAATGTCTTACAAAGTTCAGCCATAAGTGCATTTTTTCCAAGACAAGAATTGCAGTTACATTGCAGGCTAACTCTCAAAATTTTAGTTATACATTCTTTACTTGTCATGACATGTATGTAGCAACATATATTGAACTTCTGCTGTAGTGTCACATAGCCAACTTATTTTTAGAGACAGACCTTACGTCTCTACATTGTCTATCACATTATTCTATCAATCCCATAAAGTAAGAGGAACTGGTAGTAATTTAACATTATTTAATGAATGATAATACTGAGTTGTTTCAGAATAGGAGTGGATCATGCAGTGCTTGATATAATGCCCACTCAAGCTGATGGAAAAGGAACTTAGTCCCTCTTGGGGAAAACAAGGAATTATTTAATTTGATGCTTTATTTTAAAATGTGGAAACCTAGGATTTAAAGCAGAAAACTAAATTGTATGAAAACAGACAAAAAGGAAAAACTAAAATGCAATACAAGAAAAGTCCTTAAATGCATTGAGGGTTTTAATGCTTGTTTTGGAAGAATCAAGGTTTGAAAATAAGTATATTAATGCAGATCGTTGAAACTAACAATTTTTAAAACTGTTTTCCCCTATATTTTAACTATAATAGATTGATGGTGCAGTTAGACCTAGTTTCACTTTTCTGTGAAAATGTCTTTTTGGTTTGCCCTTGTGATTTGACTGTTCTCTTCTTTGATTTTTTTTTTCCCTTCTTTCCAGATGGATAGTTTTAGTGGTTAAGTAGTTGGTCATTTAGATTCCTTTGAGTTAACGTAAGTGATGTACTTGTGGTTAAAAGAAGATACCATACATAACTGCAATCTGAATTAATGGCAATTGACTTACTCCTCTGCAGCAATGGCATACATACCACTACTGAGTGTACACAGCATTAGAAGAAGCTTGGAATTCAGTACATCATACTGTGCTTGCTAAGCAGGTAGTAAAATTTCAAATGCTTTGTTCTTCAGAAATAGCAATCCTGAATCTGATGTCAGTGAGTCACAAATGCAGGTGGGTTGAGGTGGAGTTATTCCAGAGAGGAGATCATTTTTCCAATGCTTGAGGTAGGGCACATTTTGCTCTATAATAAAGTAACTTCACTGCAGAAAAACCTAAGAGGAGTCTCTTTCTCTCTCTGGGCCATAGATCAACAATATAATCATCAACTAACTTCCCATGCTGTGTCTGCCTGGGCACTTCTGACAGTGGAGAGCAGTGATTTCCCTCTTCACCCCCCAGGTCAGCCCTGCCTGCTGCCTGACTGGAGCCCTTGGCTCCTGTTTCAGCCCCATTTTCCTGCCACTGGCTGTTTCAAACGCCAGCGATGTGCCTAACTTGCAAGACACCATGTCTGCTGTTACACAGCTGGATTTCAATGAATTGTTTAAATTGCTGACACTGTCTTTCTAAAATTGTGGTGCCAACTAGATGCAAGAAAACCCCAACAAAGGCACTCCTCAAAAAAACAGCAACAGTCAAAACTCCAACCTCCAGTAAGAATACTTACACCTCGTATCAATTCATAGTTTTGGTGGTTGTGTAGATGCACCTTTAGATTTTATTAGGGGAGTACAATTTCATTATACAGAGACTATAAATAGTTTTCATTAAAGAAAAACTTCCATTTAGTTGGTGAATATCTTGATTGTTGTGCTTTCTAAACTGATTGTAATTACCACCATTTTGGCTTTCTTGGTCTTTTCCCTCCTCCTTTTCCATGTGCAATATTTCGTAGATAGTTAGGATAGGGAATAGCCTTCATTGTCAGTGGACATGTTTTTGAGTTGTCTGTAATCCATTCATATGGCAGAAATACTTAGCAAAGAAAGTAAAACAGTAGATAAACTGAGAAAAACTATCTTGTCTAGCGTGATTTCACTGATTTGGAAATGAGCGA
The DNA here is from genome assembly GCF_047495875.1 of Pithys albifrons albifrons. Classification (NCBI taxonomy): domain Eukaryota; kingdom Metazoa; phylum Chordata; class Aves; order Passeriformes; family Thamnophilidae; genus Pithys; species Pithys albifrons. Next base: position 21,123,306 of record NC_092458.1, on the reverse strand, counting down.
GATTTGACTGAAACTCTGCAGTTAAGTGCTGTGCAGTAGTAGAGTTGATAAGGTTTATGAAATGAGGGCACAACTTGAACCCTTGTTTACATGATTTCTGTATAATTGTTTTTAACTGTGTTCTTCCACTAACATGTTCTGGAGTTGTGTTGTTGGGGTGGGCTCCCACATGTTTCAGGCAATAAATGCCTTTCCTTAAATAAAAATAATAATTTTTACATAGAGAAATGTACTGAATGAATGTTTTGCCTTGTTTTTGTATCATTTTGTATCATTTTCAGTGCAGTTGTTTTAAATACTGTAAATTTATGGAAGGCTAAAATCAGTGTGTGTAACTGTCTTGTGGAGAAACCTGTACATTCCTGCTGGTGCTGAGTGTGACTGATCCTCACATGCTGTTCTGCATCACGCAGCCTCTTGCTCCAATACCTCTTTCAAAGCACCCGAATCTGCCTCCTTACCCTCATCCCCTTCTGCTCCCTTTGCAGTACTGGAGGGCAGTGGTCATCGCCTCAGAAATATCTTCTGGTTAATGCAACACAGGGCTGTCAGGTAGCTGAATGGCATCCAGCTGCTGTGTTATGAAGCCCTTTGTCTAACGATCTGCTATTAAAGTTCCCGTGGAGGCTGTTGCTCATGTATTCTTCATGCTGGAAGAGGCTTTCCATTAAATTAACAGCTGTGAACAGGATTTGGATGAAGGTATTTTTTGTTACTGTTTTGTTGGCTCACTATTCTAAGCATGTCGTTGCATAGAGTCACAGAAATGGGATTGTCTGTTTGTATCTGCTCAGGGTGGGAGTAAGTACAAGGTGCCTTATGAGTTATCCTGTTGAATGCCATGTTCTCATTTTCTACCTTCATATATATATATGCCTGCAACCTGGTATTTGGGAATACTTAGTTTTGAACGTAAAATACTTAAATTTTAACTGAATTTATGAGTACCGCTGTGGTCCAAATTGGAATAGGATTTACCACTGGTTTTGGGTTAAGATGAATTGTATAAAAATAGCAACACACTACTTTCCTTTAATATGCAACATCCTCCTTCTGCTTGTCCACTCTGATGTGGGAGAGCTGCTGTAGTGAGAATTGTGTGATGAGGTTCAGCACGATCCCAGTGGGACAGGGTGTTGGGAGAATAGCAGAAGAAACGTTATTTCAGTTTTCTGTTTTCCAGTAGCTGAATATTACCTTTTTTGTAATATTTTGCCAGAACATTGCTGTTATGAAAAGTCTCTGTTCTTCTGTACTAAGATGTAGCCTGGGGTTTTCAGCTTGTGGATGTGCTGTGATATACTTACTGACAGTTGCTGATGCTGAGGCTTTTTTCATATGCAACGCTGATCTGAAACTTTAAAAATTTTAAGGGGAGGTAAAGAAAAGGGAGTGGAAAACTAGAAATCTTGAGTTAGACAATAGATGTATGATTTACAGTTAGTAGCCTTAAATCTACATTTTAAAAAAGTTTCATTTGGGCAGACTTCCAAGATTGTTTTTTAGAGTCATTTTTGTGCATCTCAGCTTTTGCTGCAAAGTGGACATAATGCAGGTTGCTGAATCATTGACCATTGTAACTAACAATTTATATATCTTCAGCTTTAGATCCATACCAAGAAGCAGCAGAAAAGTGATTTTTGTATGAAATCACTAGGTGAATAAACTTGTTCACGAAGGAAGGGGTTTAATTTTTCTCTGGTATGTCTAATTTTTTATCATTATGTGTGGACTTACAGAATGTGCTCAGCTGAGATTGATCACTGGTGTGTGAAATGACCAAATTATAACAATGGAGAGTTTCTGAGGTGGGTAATGTATTTTCATGTGTAGCTTCCAGCAATGAGTTTAATACACTGAAGGCCACACTTTCAATGCTTCTGTTATTGAAATGTAGTGCTCTGATCATTTTTCTGCTGAACTTCAGTTTAGAGTTTCATCTGGAAAATACCCAAGCATCAAAGCAAAATAATAAGAATTGTCTTGGAATGCAAGAAGATCTTTAAGTATAGAATTAGAATATGCAGCAAGAGCTTGAAAAAGTGCACAGAACACCCTAAGAGCTAAGTCTGTAAGTAAGAAAGGAAAAGAGCTTCACTAGCACGTATCTTGATGTTGTAATAGTTTGCAACTTGGTTACAAGAAGTGAACTTTTGCATTCTTCCTGTTTATACCTTCATTTCCCATCTTGAATCTTTTGACTTTGCTTTAGATAAAGGATTGTTACCATTTTACTGATAGATCTTCAAGTAGCAGAATATCACTTGCAGAGCCCTGAATTGGTCCTTTGCTCCACTTCAAAGCCACCAGATGAACTCTTCCAAATATTTAATCAGTTGAGTTATGGTACTCATGCCACTTACAAATGTGTTTAGTTAACTTTTCTGAGGTTTGGATTTGGGCCTTTGTCAAGAAAAGCACATATGTGAAAAAGAAAAGTATGATTAAAAGAAGTCTAACCGTTGAGAATCGATTCTGATTCTTTGATATTTTAGGTGTGACAATGTGAGAACTGCTTTTCTATCTGTTGTCTGTCAAGGATAGTTTTTTGCCAGTGTAGTAATAGCCGTGGGAGGATAGTGGAGTGTGTGTTGTTTCAATAGCTGTCAGCTTTTCTGTTTTCTACACCTGCAATTAAGAATAGTGTAAAAATTGAATTTCAAACTGATTTTATTGAAAGAATAATCAAAGAAGTTTCATCTGTATTACCCAGGAACACCTCCATATATCATGCTGAAGTAATTCTCTTGTTTAGGCTTCCCATGTTGGATTTGCATTCCTTTACAGTAGACCTGGACCTGTCAAACACATGTTTGGGTGGTTCTTGAATTGTTCTGGTAGCGTCAGCAGGTGGTTTCAGTGCAATCTGCAAAATAAATAGGAAGTTTTGTAAAATGTAGACTTTCTAGGGCCTTTGTTTGGTTTTATTCTGCCTTGCAATGAATATTAAAATGTTCAGGAAATTTAACATACTTTATTTGTCTGCTAGGCACAGTAAAATTTTGCTGTTGGATGTGGAAGCTTCTTTTGATCCTACCCACAAGCTCAGTATACCTGAAAAACCTGGTTACTGGCTGGGGAGGGAAGAGATCTGCTCTTCAACCTAAATCTTAGCAGACATGGGATTTCCTTCACCTCTTGTATTACAGAGGACTCTTCTGCTTGCTTTAGTTTCTCCACTGTCTTTTCAGCTCAGCCTACACATTTTTCTTGCTTTTCTAGGAACAGATTCGCTAGATGGCAACACCAGCGGCTGACAGCTCTGAGCTTGTTACGCCTGGGGAAAAAGCCCTGGCTTTCTCAAAGCCCACTGCCTGTAGCAGCAATGAGCACATACACTGTCATCGTTAGGAGATGTGAGTGGCAGGTATGTGGTAGTCTTGTCTCTGCATGGCTGAAACACTCAGCTGGAGCAGCTGAATGGATCCCGGTCTGGGATGAACATGATTGATGAGTATAGTGGAACAGTGTCTGTGCTGTGTTACATATCCCAGTTGATGTTGCCATGAATAGTTTTAGGTGCTTGAAAGTATTCTCTTGCAGTTAGGGTGGAAATGCTCTTGATTTCCTTCCTTATGCATAGAAATGTTGTGGTAGGTCTGGATTAGACTCTGATTGCAGAATCATCTGTACTTCTTGGTATCTTTTCAAAATCACATCCCCATTCTGGATAAATAGTATACATACATTGTCTCCTAAACAAGTTTTGTTACGGAATATGCACATGGGAAGTTTGTTAGAGACTGCCTCTCTGGAGTAAGATTTTTTTTTCCATTTCTGTGTGTATTTAGCAATAGAGTATCACCCGCAAAGCAGGTCTTGTCAACAGTTACTACTCGCTGTTAATTTTCATCCTTGGGGTAAAAAGATGTGTGTTAAGATAATTTAGTTTAAAGGGGCAATATGAGGTTAAAAGAGAACAGAGTGTACCAGCAAAAAAAAAAGAATGATTCTCTGTTTGTCGGTATCTGTCAGAAAAAAATATGATCTGTGATTCCATCTTTGAAAGAAAAAAGGAAGGAGGAAATTTGTTCTGGTCATGTAATGATATTTGATTTCAGTTTGCTCATCGAGTTTTCTTCCTTTAAATAAGGAAGATCATTTCATCACAGCTTGCAAATAGTGGAAAACAGACAGAGCTTGAAAGTAAAAAATTATAGTAGAAGGATGAATTAGTTGCTTTCTACCTGCAGCACAGGACATGCTCATTTTGGCAACAGCAAGATGTTTAGTTCAGCTCCACCAATTTTTTTTTTTGAAATCTCACTAATTTGCTGAGCTTGGAGACGGTGATTATTTCAGCCAGCAGGAGAGCCTTATTTCTTTTTCAGCTTTTAAAAACTCTGTTTGCTAATTCTTCTGGGTTTTTTTTTGTTTTGTTTTTTAATATTACTTCATCATGTGCACCATTAAACTTTGTATGCAGGAATGGGAATAAATAATTATTTCTCCTTCAGTTGGTTCACACTGGGATAGCCATAAAACTCTTGATCCTGATTCTCTGCTGTTTTGCAGCTTGTAAATCATTTACTTTGTGCTTCAAGTGCAATGCGTTTGTATAATTCTACTGTTGATGTTGATGTATCATTTCTACTTCAGTCTCACTTAAGGCAAGTGTAAATAACATTACAGAGTTGCAAAACAGTAGGGAAATAAGCCTCCACAAGCTACGGCATCAGATTTGTTTTCTGGGGCAAATGAAGAGGTTCTTTGAAGCCTGATCAAAGCTCAGGCTCTCCAGTTGTGTGTCGTATAAAGCTGGTGGCGTTTGAGCAGAATTTGTTGGCTTCAGGAGTTTGGGTTTTGTTTTGTTTTTCTTTTTATTTTATCGGGGCTTTATATCTCTGGAACCTATATTCAACATATTTCTGGAAGTGACAAGTGTACTGCCATATGGCATGCCAGATTTCAAGCCACTCTGAGGTGTATGTGTGAATTTAGAGCGCCTGGAAGAAATGAATGAAAACCACATTCTCAGTTTTATCTATTGCTGAGGTCTGTAGGCAGAGGAGGGGGGAGGCTTTGAAGTAAATTCTGTTGGAGGGACTGTGTGCTTACTTCTGAGCCAGTCTCCTAATGCAGCAAGGTGTAGATGTAATTTGTGTTTCAAAATATGCACTAATTTCAGCAGGACTGTCGGTTTATGTGTTGCTGTGTTAATCTGGTATACGGTAAGAAATACTGAGCATTCTTTTGCTACTGGCAACTGTTACCATTTTCAGTTCTTGATTTCCAGCCCTTTTTTGTGCCTAAACCTCCCTTTCAGACTTCAATGCCTGAACTTAATTCTTACTTATTGTTGAACTGTTTTTTAATATATGCTGTGTCGCCTTAAAAGGTTCTGTATTGATTGTACTTCAAGTAGATTTCTTAAGCTTTTGTTGGTTAGCAAAAGCTGAGGAAGCATTATTGAAGATATTTGTATCGGGGCTATTTTTAATCCTATAGACTTGGTGAAAACTTTTTAAATGCAGAAAAGATGTTTGGGGAAATTGTCAGGTTTTGGTTAGAAAAAGCATTTCTTCCTTGCAGAGGGCAAACTAATAAGGTAGTTCCTTATTAAGATCAGTTGTATTCATGTAAGCTTACACAAACGCTGTGAATTTTCTTCCAGAATCAAAGACAATTAATTTTGAAATTGTCTTTATATAGGAAGGGCGGTGGGGGGGACCTACTTGTGGGATAAGTAATTTGAATGATTAATATTTTGCCACAGTAGTTGCTTACCTGGTAGAATTTGTTAAAATTAATTCTATCTTCCTGTAGCAATAAGAGAGTGTTCACAGGGGAAATCATATTACTTGACTAAATCGTTTCCCCAATTTTTTTTTAAAAAGTGTTGTACCTTAATACAGTAGTTGTTCATAACCACTTACAACCCACAGCTCCTATGCTCTTTTATGAAACCCCAAGGCTTTTGATAAGATTCCGAGTTTCCTCCTTGTTAGAGCATCTCTGTTGCTTAACTTAACTTCCTGTGTGCCGGTTAATTACCATTTCTGACCTTGAATGAAAGCCTGTGTTGTGCGCTCCAGTTGCAACAAAAGTGTGACCGCAAAGGAATGGTCTTCAGTGATGTAAAGCAGCAGTTTTTGCATGTGTTTATAATTACCATAGGACGGTCTCGTGGTGTAAAGGAGAGCACTCTGGACTCTGAATCCCAAAGACCTGAGTTCTAGTCTCAGTGGGGACCGTCCCCTGTCAGTTCAATGCCTCCCTGCCATCCCATCCCGTCAGATCTCGGATGCTCAGCAGGGTCAGCCCTGGTTAGTACCGGGTGCTGTGACAGTCCCGAGGACTTCCCTGTCACTGTCCAAGCTCGCTCGACCATGGCAGATGGACCTGAGGACTTAAAGGGTGGGGCCAGTTCTGCACACGCTGTGCCTTACCTAAAAAATCCACTGCGCAGGCTGGAAGGGCTCACCCACGTGGGGAGAGCCCTTCCCGAATCTTTGTTCGCCAAGTCTGACCATACATACATACATATACATACATACATACATATAGTTACCAACATTTCTGATGTTCGTACTCGCACAGCCTTCTGGTGGAAAAATGTTTTCCTTCTTCCTGGAAAATACTGATACATTAGGTCTGTGTTAATTGATAAATCAGTTTGACGGTGATGGATCTTCTGGTGAGAGTCAAGAAGCGGGAAGCTGTGATTCGTGCCAGCGGCAGGCAGGAGGGCCGGTAGCTGCACTTGGGATCTCTGCATGTGCCACCCTGCTCCAGGCCATAGGGCAGCTCTTCTGGTGAGAGGTCCTGGTCAGGAGTGTGAATGCACAGAGAGTGGGGGGTTCATGATGCTGAGAGTGTGTCCTTTTGTGGGGGGACAATGGGCAGCTGTTGAAAAATTTGTGGTGTTTTCAAGGAGGGGGAAAATGTCCTTTCTTTCTCTCTGAATGTTGGATTTGGATTTTTTTCTTGATGTGTGAATTGTTCTCAAATGATTCTACTCTTTCTGAGAAAAAAGATTTTTTTAATAATTTAAGCAATTGTTTTTATATACAAAATCTCAGTTCGTATCTGTATTCCCCTTAAAGACTTTTGGAGTATAAATAAAATTCCCCACAGTAATAATAATTGTTCTTTGCTTCTGAAATTCTGTAACACTGTATATAACATTAAGCATGTATTCAATGAAATTTGTGTTTGGATCAAGAATTTGGCATTTCTGAAATTCAATTTCTGTGTGTTTTGCTAGGAAGAAAATATAAGATGTTTTAGAGTTTTAGTTTTAGCTGCTTTACAAACAACCCAATCTTGAAGCATAAGGTTTTGTGTCAGAATGGTAATACACTTCTCGAATTGCCATCCATATAGAAACTTAGTTTGAAATGGTTTAAGAGGAATATTAATGTACTGTGGATTTGTTAGTTAATACTCTTTCTTCATACCTTTGTTTGAAACATCTTCTTCCAGTTTTTCTAGAAATTGTGTCTGTTCATATCTTTAAAGAAACTTAGGTAAGAGATTTTGGAAAAAATCACAAAATGGAGCACCAAGTGAGCTGTTGGAAGAATCCCTGTGTGCTGAACTTTTTCATCATGTGTCTGTGATTTGGATCTGAATTAGCAATAAACATCTCCCCAGTTCTTACCCTTCTGAAAGACTGGCTTGAATGCATCAGTATTTATCTTTCAGGATTAGAATTTAAGCTGTCAAATGCAAAACCTTAGCTAAAACCTGAGATCGTTTGGTATAAAACTCAGTGTAGGTGGACTGCGTTTCCTTTATTGTGTGTCAATATTCTTGAATGTATTGTCTCTGAAGTTTCAGTGTATCAAAAACAATCTCTGCACCAAATCTATTACCAGCCAACCCTTATTTTCTGTCAAATTGTTCTGAATACTGTAAAAATTGATGGTTAGTTGTCATCAGCTTAAGAAACTAAACTTTTTGAGGCTCTTCTGTGTGTATTTTCCCTTCCCTGTCTGTGCAGGAAATTGCGCATTGCTTAAAATTTTTATTCTTCTCTTTCAGTGTTGTTCCCTTTACATTTTGGCTGTTTCTTGTCCTGTTTCTTCCTCTGCTTTTACACTGCTCGACCTTATCATGTGAGTTACCACACCAACCTCCCACTGTATTGTACACGAGGCATGGAGTCTTTACCATCACTTGCTAAAAGACTACACCTACTATCCAAGCTCTAGTTTTGAAGACACCAGCAAGGAGCAGTTTGACAGATCTCTCTGAAATTTAATTAAGTTGTGATTGCGTGCCCCTCAGAGCTTTAAGCTAGGTATGGCAGGTAATGGCACTAATGGAGATGTGATAGCATGGTCTGGCAATCAGAATATATCTCTGGTAGATTTGCCCTCTCCTTGACATGTTGGTAGTGTTTGGAGAAGCTCTGTAGACCTGAAGCAGAACTCCTGCAGCCCTTAGGCCATCAGTTTACACATACTTCCAGTTCTGCAAGTTTTCTTTGAAACCATAGGTGTATGTGGTTGGATTTTTTGTTTTGTTTTGGTTACTCCTTTTTTAGTGAAGAATTGTTGTGTAACACATGGTGGTAATAAGCCTGAGTCAGTCCTTGGAGTTGTGGGGGAAATCTGCCCTGCTGAGAATCACAGAGGTCTTGTGATTGATTTTTTGAGGAACCCATGACCCCATTTTATTTTTCAGTAAAGCTTTTGTATAAATACACAAGATCCCTTTCAAAGTTTGTGGATGTATGTGTACATTAGTCTGATGGCTTATTTTTTAGTGGGGCGGTTCTGTGGTGTAAAGGAGAGCACTCTGGACTCTGAATCCCAAAGACCTGAGTTCTAGTCTCAGTGGGGACCGTCCCCTGGCAGTTCAATGCCTCCCTGCCATCCCATCCCGTCAGATCTCGGATGCTCAGCAGGGTCAGCCCCAGTTAGTACCGGGTGCTGTGACAGTCCCGAGGACTTCCCTGTCACTGTCCAAGCTCGCTCGGCCGTGGCAGATGGACCTGAGGACTTAAAGGGTGGGGCCAGTTCTGCACTCGCTGCGCCTCACCTAAAAAATTCACTGTGCAGGCTGGAAGGGCACACCCACGTGGGGAGAGCCCTTCCCAAATCTTTGTTGGCGAAGTCTGGCTATACATACATATTTTTTAATTTAACATAATAAACTTGACCAAGTAACATGTGCCAGTAACTTTGTAAAGCTGGTGTTTATGCCAGTATAAGTTGTGTTCAAGATGTCCTTCTGCCTCTCTGCCCCAGGGAGAACATTGATAGAAAAGAGGGGTTTTGCCTGTGGGTGTGTAGAAGGGCTGGACAAAGAAAAAATGCCACCATCCTTTGAGGTGATTCTTCCTTCAACAATCTGAAGCTTTATTCAAACAGGAGGTGTTTTTCCTCTGTGGCAGCTTTGAGTTTGGTTCTTGGGCCCAGTGTGACCATTTGAAGTTCCCATCAGGTGTATTCTGCAGAAAAGGGGAGTCATGTTTCTGTGGTGAAGCCAGCATGTTTTTAGGTGGCAAAGCTGAAACTGGCCTCTGAAACAGAAGTTATGCAGCGTGGAACATTTATCCTTGCAGTTTATAAGTGTGACACTATCTTGTTTAAAAATTTGTTACAGATCAGCAGTCGGCATAGAAACACATACCAGGAATCTTGGTGGGTAGGTACTCTGGGAAGTGGGGTTTTTTTCTGTCCTCTCTTTCCTTTGCGTTTCTCAAAGTGAAATAGTAATATGTCTTTAAGAAAAGTAAATAGGCCTGAGTTGCTTTGTTTTGGGTGTATTTTGAAACGTTGAATATTGGTTGACCCTTCTTGAGCTGCTCAGTGCCTGTCAGCAACAGGAAGCATAAGGGTAATTCTAGTTGAACAACTAAGTTTGCACATGTAAAGTTACTGTAAGTTATTAAAACATGAGGTGAGAATCACTTTTTTTTTGGCAAAGAAATGAATTCTGCACCCTGTTTCTGGGGACAGGACCAGTCAATATAGTGCATCAGGCTTTTTGTCATTGGCATTATTTCACTGGGGTATGTTTATTTCTGGACCATCACCAAAATTTTGAATCCCGTTCACAGAGAATATCTGTTCCTGATTTTTTTATTTCTTTTTGTTTGTTTGTTTGCCACCATATGGCAAATGTGCTAAGACTGTGAAGCTTGTTGTACTGCTTTCTTAAGGTACCTAGTTCTTCTAAAAATACAGTAGCTGTAATTTAAGCACTTAATATGTTCATAGTCTCTATATAGGTTCTATTTTTGAAAATAATTTTACTGGGAACTGTTACTTTATATTTGTTAAGAAGAAAGCACTCGTGGCATCTGTGATATCGCTGATTTAAATGAAAGGTTGCTATAACTGATTTTTTGATGAAAAATTGTGTGTATGCTTTAGCAATTGACAGTGAGTTTCTGAGACTGTTACTCTGAGGCTTCGTGGCAATAGACTTTGGGTTCTCAAGCATGCGGGATGTTTGTGTTCTTTTGCAGCTTGAGAGATGTCGCTTCCCTGGAGATGTGTTCTTGTTAAAAGATCCATATTTGCTGTCATAGCCTACTGAAAGGAATGATAAATTACAAGGAAAACAAATATAATTAAAATCCTGCCAAAAGGAGGGAAATTGTTCTGCTGCCTTGAAAGTTAACCAGAATTTTCAAATTTATTTAAATATACAAGTAAAATGTAATGTTTTCAAATCTTTATTAGTATTAAAAATCTCAGAGATTATACTCTTACCTTCATTTTTCACCAATGAAGTTTGGTACATGAAGCCAGTATGTTCATCTTTCTGTTAGCAAAGCTTCTGTTCATTAATGTAATTAAAGGCATTTTAAAGAGCATGCAGAAAAAGCCCCTATGGAAATACACCAGAAAAGCTCATGTGATTGAGTAATATGCATGGAAAAATGCCTCCCCCTTTTGTTTCCTTTTCTAGCAGAAAGAAAAAAAAAATCAATGTTATTGTCTTTATAATCTCCTCTGCACAGAGAAAGCTCTGGCCTAGATCTTCCTATTTTAATTGTGGAATTGGAGTACAAACCACAGAACTACTTAATTACCCTCCTTCCTCTCCATCAGCATCCTCTTCCCCTTAACCTGCAACTAACCTATTTCTCAGGTTGTCAGTAGGCATGTAAAGGACAAAATTTAATAAAATTGTAACTAAAATTGTTTAATGAAATTAGTAAAATATTTAAAAGTCTGTTCTTTGAACCTTTCTCTCCTAGAAGCAGTGTTAGAGAAGTATGTTTGAAAGTGGGCAGTGTATGTTTTCCTGACTTTTGTTTTTGAACAACGGATGAAGTGTTTAAATGTCATCATGACATTTTGATTTCTAGCCTGAATGAGGAAGATGATTTAGTCAGGTCAGCTATTAAGAAAGAGCTATTCAGCGAGGCTTTTGCATATCCTTCAGCCAGAGCTTTGACTGTGGCGAGTGCTAACAACAAATAAGGGATTTATAAATTTGTTTTCTTTGGGAGTTTTTTTTCCATGAGAAGGGACAGACTTGGACATTTATAAACATTAGGTTTTGGGAAGTGGGACAAGGTTGGGAAAGACTTTAATGAAGGTAGAGGAACACATGATTATTATATATCCATAAATGAACTGCAGTAAAGTGGTGAAGTGCTCAGAGCTTCTGAAAGTTGTGCAGATTTGCTTTGCAATATTTAGCAATGATAGGTTTTTTACATCCAGATAGGATAAGAGCTTGTTTTTAAAAAATACCATAATCTTTTCAGTATCCTTCAGATTGGTGGGGTTTTGTTTTGATGTTACTTGCTACTTTCCAGCCTAATGTCACCTGATGTCAAAGGGTTCCTCACTCAGGAAATCTCAAAAAACCCCAACAAACAAACAAAGTAAGACAGCCCCTAACAAACAACAAAGCAACAACGGGGATACTATTGGAGTAAATGTTGAATTCACTTGGGGATTATTAATAGGATTTACATACATTTTGAGCATTGAGACCGGGGCAAACTTTTGTGCCCCAAGCAGATGGCACAGGTGTTTGAGAAGCATAAAATAACAATGGCCAACTGGCTTCGTCAAGGGATGGTGGGGAGAAGAGGCATTTTCCAAGTCTTTGTGAAACGCCTGGCAGAGAAAGAAAATTCAGAGCTACCTTTCTTGTAAATGAAATTTTATTAAGCTGTGATTGCCATCTATGTCATACTGTAAATGTGGTTGAAAAACATGCTGATGCTCATTTTGTTCAGTTTATTGTCATACCACGGGGATTTAAATGAGAGCTAATGGAGTAGTAATTGGATTTGCAGTGTCTGTGTGACATGGAGGAGGATTCGTGGAACTGTGCTCTGTGTGTTTGAGAGAGAAAATGCAGAAATGAAATCTCTTATAAAAAAAACTAGAAAAAATAGATTCCTTGTATATGTCCTTAAACTTAAAAAGAAAGAAGTGTGGCAAAATGGAAAAATTGTTGCTCAAATTTTGTTCTAGGCTTTGTCAAAATGTTTCTGACAGCTTCATTGGCTGCATGATTCACTTGGAAGCCATCTTAAATAAATGGTATGTTTTCATTGTAAGTAAATTCAGCAAATTATATTATTAACAGGTTTAGTTAAAATTATTGTGTCTGATATTATATTATGCTTTAATAGTAGAAAACATGATGGGTTACTGATTTGAACTGGGTCCAAACTCGTAATATCCAAAACTGCTGCCTTGCAAAGGGCTCTCTATGAATACCTCTAAGAGGGATTTTGAGATTAGATGCCCTGAGCAGGTGAAGATTGTAGCTGCTCTTCATTGGCACTGATTTTTGAATGAAGATTTTCTCGAGTTATGAAGTGCAACCCTACATTTGTGTGTTACCTGCTTCTTTGAATTTCTTTTTGAATTAATTGTACACTCTCTAGAACTGTGCTCCGCAAAAATTCCCAGTCAAACAGCAACAGAAATACCAACTTCTCATTGTGTCAGTCTTGGTGTAAGAAGCACAAGCTTGGAATGTGTAAGCCTAAATGTAGGCCCATTCATAATGAATGCTTGACACACTTGTGAATTTTGTATCATGATGGTGGCAGAAGCACTTGTGATATGTATAAAGTGAGTTAAATCCTTAACTTTAAAAGCATTGTTGATTCTTCAGGCAGATCAAGATTAGAAATGTTTTCTAAATCAGTCTGCTGTTTTTCATCATCATCATTTATTTATAATATATTTATTTAAAGGTTTGTTCATAATATAAACATTTCTAGGTAGAATGTATTTACTAACTAATATATATTGGTCCAGTTATTTGGCATGTGCAGTTTTTTTCTTTAGTTTCATAGCAGCCTCTTGAATAGTTTCATTTACAAAAACAGAAACCTAAATTCATCTGTAGTTTCAAGAAGTTATTTTAATATGCCTGCAGAGAAAGAAAGAAAAAAGTCCTTGTGATTTTTTCTTAGTTGAATTCAAAGGCTGTTCCCTCTCACCCCTTGATCCTTGTCTGTCTTAAAACAACAAATAAACAGAATCCTGTGGCGTGGTTCAGCAAACTGAATTTGCCACATAATTAAGCAGTAACACAGGCATTTCCAAGGCAAAAGGGAAATGAGCTGTTAAAATGTCTTAAGAAAAGCAGAAAAAGCAGCAAGAAATCATACTCTTGAATTAAAAGTCCTGAATACCATTTATCGAAATGAGAGAGAATGTTACTTTCTTTTATGTGGGTTTTAGGTAAATTTATTTCATGCTTCTGGGAAGTTGAAGTGTTATACTACTGTTGTTAATGTTTTGTTGGGAAAAAGAAGTTTTACAAAAACCCAAAATGATAGTGGAGGATGTAGAGATAAGCAGAAATCTTTGTAATTACTTGAGTTGATATGTCTTTTTTCGAAGAAGTGAACCTGGAAGCGATTATCTTGGGGGGCAGATTTGGACAAGGTAATTGGCTTTGACCTTTTGCCAGATGTCTAAAGGTTCTTTTTTTCCATCTCCCTTGTGTTCAGATAAATGTCATGCCTTTAGGTTTTTGGTCCCTTCTTCTGGTTTCAAGAGTGGAGCTGCTTATGTAGCTAATCTGTGCCTAAAATTATTTCCGCTTCTAACCCTGGTAGGACTGTCTTTTGGCGTATTCAGACAGAATTGACATAATTGGATTTCTGCCCAGCTACTGGATTTAGATAGCTTTGGAGATGTCATTAATTTGACAGCTGCCATAGGAAATCTTTGTTTTGACTGTTGTTGCAGGGTCTGCGGTGTTTCTATTGCATTTTCATTTGTAATCTGGCACTGAATTGGCATGATTAAAATGAGTAGAATAAGACACCATCAAATGTGTACAAGACACGAAAGGGAGCAAATCAGTGCTAAAATCCTCAGAAGGTCGGCGGTTGCCAAATTTTATTTGGGTATGATGAGATTTTGGAGTACCTAGTTATCTTTCAAATAGCACTAATAGCAGAGCCTGCAGCTGGTGCCTCTGTGTGCTGTGGTGGAACCAAGGCTGTGTCAACATTTCTTGTCTTCTTGTCAACCCAAAGCAGAGTTTCTGGCGGTTCAGGCAAAAACCGTTTCAACTGCTTTTCTGATTGTTAACTTGGAAGAAAAATCAACTGTTTGGGGCACTGTGTTCTTGGGACATAGCAATCCCAGCAACTCAGGCATTGTTTCCAAAAGGAAACACGGATCTAAAGAACCTTGTCATGCCCACTGAAGGTGCTGGCTTTGTGGACTGCTGTTCCACCATGTCCAGAGTGGATGGTCACTGCAGCTCATCCACTGTCTAAAATGTACCACCTACCAAGTTGTGTAGGTAGCAAAGCCACTTCTAAGTTCCATGTGTTTATCTTCCACTTACCTTTGGCTCTTAGTTGTGAACCCTTAGTTATGACAGTTTTGTACTTGAACTGCAGGAAGCTTGTATTTTCTTCAGTTACATCATCCAAGGAGACTCCAAAAAACTTTAAATCTAAAATGCCAGTTTTCCCCAGCCTTTGATATACACATATATTGGGACAAAAATACCTTGCTCTTCCCAAGGAACATAATTTTCATCAGTGCACTGAGTACTGTCATCTACTGTTTGGACTTATTTCAGTGTCAGTAAGGGATTTTGTGGTGAGGTCTTTGGGGTTTTTTCCCTCTCCCTCAATTTTACTAATGGGTTTCAGCTTAGTGTCTGTTTATGTGTAAGTTCTGCAGCCCTGTGCTTTTCAGCATTGTAAATAAAATATTGAATTTGAGTAGATGATAAATCTTTCTACTTTTTCTGATGGTGGTGATTTAGAGAGTTTTCTTCAGTTTGTTCCCTCAGCTGAAGTCATTATAGATTTATTCATTTGCCTGGACTTCTTTCTGCTGTCCTGTCCAAGTGAAGTGACTCTCATTCATGTCAACAGTAGTTCAGGTGCAGTTTGCCTAAACAGAGTAGGGCAGAGCTTGCAAACTCTGAGGAGTAAGATACTCTGCTTGGGCAGTAATGACATTGTTTGTACACCTGGTGACTGAGCATCTGGTGGAAGGATGAAGTCCAGACATGCTCAGCAAACAGGCATGGGGAGCCATTGCTGCAGCTGGTGATGGCAGCTTTTCCAGCGGGTGGGGAGTGCCCAGACAGGGCTTTGTTCTATCAGTGTGAGGTATCCACTTGCTACCTTGGAGTTTGAGTGTTATCTAGAAGTTTCTGACAATGGTTTCCTTGATGACATCAGTCACAATCTGCTCTGTGCATTTCCTCCACGTTTGTATATCTGCCTGGTAGCTTCAAAGACAAACACTGACCTTGATTATCCCCCTTAAAATCACCACTGCTATATATTTTAGCACCAAGACAGTAGTAGCACTATTACTTTAAATCCAGATAGTACTGTGTTGAATATACACATAAGAAAAATTTTCTTTGGACTAAGGAAAAATGAATAATTTACTAGAACAGGAACTCTAATAAGGATTGCACTCAGCCTTTAACTTTGAATTGCCAGTGGGCTAAGTCTGCCTTTATTCTCTGTAGCCCCTGGAAATATCTGTTTTCTGTTTCATCTCAGCCCCAAAGCAAGTCCTCTCAAACAGTGTGAGTTTTATTTGGTTATTTTAAACATTAGTTGTCTTAGCCATATGTGGTAACCAGTGGTCTCTGCTTGGTGTTTCTCTGATAGGGAGTTGGTGTTACGTCCTTTTGTGGCAGCTCATTCATCGGAATATGTGGTTTTCACTTCTCCAAAAGGCTTTTTGTGAATGGCTTTTTCCAGTGGAGGTGTGCATTTTCAGTAATTTACATGTGCAGATTGCTACATTACTGTAAAGAGTATATTATTAATATGCTGTTTATAGTCACCTTTCACAGGCCTGAAATCCACAAGCATTGAATTAAAAGCTCAGACTCTACTAGAGAGATTTGGAAGAACTGGATAATTCAGTGGGTCGTGTATGTCTTTACCATTAAAATGTTTTACATAAAGATTCAATAGGAAAAATAGATTTGTGAGAGAGCTGCTTGGGCTGATGAGTTGTTAACCACTGAGGTCGTCCTCAAACATTCTGAGCTGATTTTATATTTAATGGTAAAGACTGTCACATATTTTTTACAAACAAAACATTAAATTATCAATCAGAAAAAGGCTGAAGTTCGAATGGAACCAATTATTAAACTGTATGTACAAAATACTAGTTTGTAAAATTCTGAAGATAATTAACTAGAGCTGCTAAGATGTTTCTAAAAGTGAAATCTGTAATTTGAATAATAAAGTATCCTATTAAGGAAACCAAAATAATTATCTCATGCTCAAACCATGGCCTAAGAATCATGCTTACTTAAGTATCACCTAAAGCTGAAGCCTAATCCATTCCTTTCCTTAGAGATCCTTAGAGAGTTTATGAACAGCCTTAGTACTTATAGTTTGGTTTCTGCTTATCTATTGGTAATGCAGGTCTTTCAGCATATACCTCTGTAAGGGGTTTTGGGGTGATTAGAACTGTCCTAAACATAAATTAAGACCTTTGTTGCTTCTCCTTTGTGGGCTTTAGGGATATTTATACATATGTACTTACATAGCCAGCTTCAAAATCCTTAAATAAAGAAAACAAGAAAGGTTGTGAGATCCATTTCCTTATTGTGAATACAAAAGAAAAAATTGGGGAATTGATGTAAAAAGGAGTTTAAGTGCTTCTCCTTTCACAGATACTTCTTGAATAGGAATGCTTAAAAATATCTGGGGCCATTTTGGTGGCACAGCACCTTTGTTGTGAGGTTCCTTCAGCTTTCAGAGTTTGCCTGGACATGGCACGTGCCTATATTGGTCCTTGATTATCAGTCTGAATGACAGATACGTGTGGGGTTTGTAGCCTTCCTTGGGAGGAAGCTTCCTGGCCTCCTATTCATGATTTATCCGCTCTGCTTTGTGGGTTTTTTCTTTTTCTCATGCAAGGGTTGCCCTGGAAGTTTGCAGCTCAGCATAATCAAATATGAATTAGATCATTAGCAGCAAGTATCAAGATAAAAAATCCTGCTTAATCCAGGAATTTAAAAAAATTGCATATTACAGTGAATTTAGGCAGTAATTTGGTATCAGTATCAGGGTTTTTTACTAGCTCAGACTTTTAGGAGAGACCTGAAAGAATGTCAGAAGCATGTGATTCCTCTTAAAATAATATGAATTTATACAATAAGTATTGTAGAATTCTTAGCAGGTACAGTCACTGACAGATGTAACCCTCCTCATTTCTTTTCAGTTTAAAAAAGTGATAGTCATTCCTGTATTTGGAGGATATACATACAACACAGGAGAAGCTGACAATGGTGATATTTATTTTAAATGCTGATATTATTTGGACAACCAACTACTTGTCTTTCATGAGTAGATCAGGAGTTGGTGTTTGTGCAAGCAGATGTAAAAAATAGTCTTGTTTTTGAAAACATATAATGTATATACCAGTCTGTAGAGTGTATGTATTTTACTGCAGCAGTAAAATGAGAATACAGGTCAGCACAGCCTCTTTGGTTGTATGTGATGAGTGTGAGCCAGGCATGTATTCTCTAGCTATTTTTCACTTTCTACTCCCACCTGCTTACCCCCAAAAATAAAACAGTTGTTTGAATGACAAATGATACCTGTCCAACTGCTTCCTCTGATGCAAACAGCATGGCCTGGAGGTGTGTGTACTACAGGGGCACAGGAAGATACATAATCTTCTGCACTGTTCAGAAGAGACATGCATTTCTCAGGCTAACCTGTACAGCCTCTGGTGATGGCTCCAAACCTGGACTGCTTAAAAAAGCCAATTTTAACAGAGAAATTTGTCTTTGCTTCAAGGGCTAGTCTGATTTTTACAGCTGACATACAAGTTCAATTATTTTCCAGTGTTTTAAGTGTTTGGTATTCTTTTTCTGCATGCACTACGTTGAACCTGTTCTTGTGTCTCATTTCACTTATTTCTTTGCTGTTTAGGAAACTCAAGAGAAGAAAAGCTTAGTTGTGTAGAGTATGTAACATAAAAGGATTTTTAACTTTTTTGTTTTCACAATGTTTCGTGTGTTATTATGCAGTGTTGCAATGTGCTGCCTTTTTGAAAGCTTGAATGTTACGTGAATTCAGTCTTCCTTTCTGTTTTTATCCTGTGTTTCATATAGAGTCTAAAGTCGTAGTATTATTTTAACATTTCCATTTTCTTAGCTTTAGAAGGCGGCAGTTAAATGCCACCCTGGCACCAGATCCTGTCGGATCTTGGAAGCTCAGCAGGGTCAGCCCCGGTTAGTACTTGGATGGGAGACCTCCTAGTAATACCAGGGGCTGCAGGTTCTGGTCCTGAGGACTTCACTGTCACTGTCCAAGCTCACTCGGCCGTGGCAGATGAACCTCAGGAGGTAAATGGTGGGGCCAGTTCTGTGCACGCTGAGCCTCAGCTAAAAAATCCACTGCGCAGGCTGGAAGGGCACACCCACGTGGGGAGAGAGCTCTGCCCAAATCTTCGTTCACAAAGCCTTGCCATGATTATGATGAGAAGGTAATATTAAATGAGTTTTGAGAGGATATATATGATTAGATGGTTTACAATACTAAGCATATAGTAGAGTCTTAAATAAACATGGCAGGTTTCTTTTCCCTTTAAGCAAATTCAGCAACTGAGCTTTGAGTGCTTAGGCTGATGTGTCTGCTGCTCCACGAAACTGGATTGTGCTTGCCCAAGTGTCTGCATAGTTAAAATATTTAGAACATAGTCTATTTTGATGTAACTTCATTTGAAATATCTGCCTAATGGAGAAGTCTTAATGGAATACTTTAATAGCCCAAAGTGGTTACCTGCAATTGCTCCAGCGTATTTCAGTCAATTACAAAGAAAGGCAATATTTAATGTTGGAGTGAAGCTAGATGGTGTAATGAACTGGCAGATTGCCAGCTTGATCATCTCCACAGGAGAATTTGTATTAATGTGATGTTTTTCATTTGTTCTCCAGAAGGTCACCAGTAATATGTCAATTGGAGTTAAAAATTCAACTCTGTGCAGTACAGGTTTATGGTCAGATCATTCTTGTGTATTAGCATATTAAGTATCAAAGAGATTATTTTAGCTATTTCATGTCAGGAATAAATAGGAGGTGGCTGGATATTAGGAAGAGAGCCTGAGAGAATTGTCATCGAAATAGACGCTTGAAGGCTGAATCTGGATTTTAGCCATGGAGATAAAGAAAATGGGGCACATTAGAGCTATTAGTGAAAGGAGAGGCTGTTAATAACTGTGGATGTTACTTGTAGTATAATCATTAAAGGAGCACTAGTTTATTCTTTTAGGTTGTAATCTTTAAAGATTGCACAGTAGAATATAAGGTCCTTATTATATTAGGTGTTACTGTTATTTACCTTCTGGTGCTCAAGTTCAAAGTTTTATTTTTTGACTATTGAAAAGGGCTTTTTACAGTGAGACCTGTATAGTCCTTGTGTTTGGAAGACCTTGGTCAAGAAAACAGATGAGTGACTGAGATTACTGTTAAGGAGTGGACAAATTTGTCTTTCTGCCTTACATGTTTGTAATCACGTATTCATCCTTTTCCTACACTCTGCCATTTCTGTTCCTTGTCATTGTCTTCTGGGCCTCAAGGCAAGTGTAGGATCTGAAGACAATCATGAGTGGTAAGGAGCTGTGGCATTATACGTGCAGTAGAGCTGACATTACTGCAGTAATGTGTGTATTGAGTGAGGTGTGACAGGTGGTCATCACATGAAATGATACAGAAGTGATGGGCACTGGGTTTACCATGGGATGTGACTGCCCAGCTCTGTACCTCTGTTTGCTTTGCTGCCTTTCAAAAAAAGTTGACTTCATTTCCCAAGGGTCTCTTATGTTGCACCAGTTTGTCTTTGGGTGGACAGTGTTGGCTTCATATGCTACATGGTTTTTGAAGGTGGTTTGAGATGATTTTGTACTCTCAAAGTTTAACAGTTGATTCCCCAGCAATCCAATTTGCTGTCAAATATTTCTGTCTGTAGTCCTGGCTGGTAGGATAAAGAATAACTGGAAGACCCCATTTTTGGTACAAACTGTCCCTAGGGACAGGTAGTCCCAAACCCCTAACCACTGTTTCCATTTATTGCCCTTTGAGAAGAAAGGTCCTGAACTTTTGTAATTGATTGTTTCAAGGAACATATTTAAAATATAAGTGAATATTTGAGGTCCAAGTTTCCATCCTGAGATTGAGTCACTTGGCAAGTCACAGTGTTCTAGGCCAAGCTTTGGACTGTGGGGGTATGTGGTGGAAATTTGCTACAATTCTAAGGAAGTGACTTTGTGTGACTCGTAGCAGAAAGCTTGCTATGGCTTCTCCAAAGCAAAGTAAAGATTTTTATCAGAAGAAAAGAGAAAAGGAGGTCACAATGCAACAGAATTGAGTCCAGGGGGGACAGAGACCAGTCTGCATCTTGTGCTTGTGTCTGTTAGACTAACAGAAGTTTATTCCAATGAAAGTGTTGGTAGGAATGAGATTTTCTTGTGTGTCTTCTTTTGACTCTTCCTGGTATCACCATTAACATTCTGAGCTACTTTTAATGTGTATTAATTGAGCTGCAAAAAATAAAACCATTCTTGCTGTACAGAAGGAAGTTAGTATTGTTATATTGAGATAAACACATGACTCATTATTTTCTAACATGTTTAGATGAAATTTGGATTACTTCTTTTTCTCAACTGTATTTCCGTTTAACTAATAAATACAAGGTTAGTTTTTCAAGTATTGATGATGAACAGTATTGTTTTTCAGCTCACTTTCAAGCACACATTCTATTATGCAAGCGTGCGTTTGTGAAGGTGGAAGCAGTAATTGAGGGAGGTGCTGGGTTTTTCTTCAAGGAACAAAACAAAAAAGAAACCCAAGCAAAGTCAGAGGCTTGATACAGCTCTTCAGTGATAGGTAGTAATGGGCAGTAGATAATTTGTGAGACAGCAAAAGGAAAGTTAGTACTATTCAGAAGATCTTGTACCAAAAAATGAAGAGACTTTAATTTTCCTACTTTTTCCACTTCATATTAAAAATATCCTTGTATTACTGACAAGATAAAAATGTGTACTACAAAACATTCAGCCAGTAGGAAAATATATCTGCTCTGCCTAAGGACTTTAATGTTGCTTCATTTACTAAAGTATCTTTCCCATTTACTTGATCTCCTAAAATTTCAGTGGGCAGTTTTCAGTGAGAACATGGGTAAGGTCTATAACTGGTTAGGAAAATGGATACAGCCAAGTGTGGTTGCCTGCAGTCTGTGTCTGCAGAAATCTGAAACACAGTTGGGTAGCGCATATTCTATCCACCACCTGGCAGAGGAGAAGGGACTGGTCACCCTCCAGCCCCATCTGCGTTCTGCTGTCACAGGCATATTTTCATTCAGTTGCTGAACTGCATCAGAATGTTCTTCTGTTGGGAAAGCACTACCTCATGATTTGTTATCCTCCATTACTGGTTTGTTGTTTGGGTTTTTTAAAATCTTGTATGTTTTTCAGGAGGGCTGGCAGTGCTTTGTCTCCCTTTGCAGCTGCTGAGGAGCAAGGGGTGGTGAGCTGCCAGAGGCTGAGTGGCAGGGAGTCTGTCATGCTTTACCCCTTTAACAATATGTTTATCCTTAAATGTTTACCGAACTGTGGTTTAGTAGTTCTCTTACTCTACTTACTATTGAGTGAAAGTCTAAATCTGGGTTTTAAACATCTGCATAAGGCATTTATAATACCTTTGTTAATCCTTTTTATTCTCCCCTTGCTTCCCTATGATGTACAGGATCATTGGATGAATGGTCCTTTAAATTTAATTTCTTCATAGTATGCTTTTGTAGAGTGACAACTCGTTGGAATCTGTTCAGAAGACTTTTAACAGAAGCATTTGTGCATGAGTGGCCTCAGGTTGTATAGGAATTGTGACACATCCTCCTTGTCCTCCAACCCCTACAAACAGCTTTATCTCCTCAGTCAGAGCTCCCTCTTGTTGGGTCACTGTCCCTTCTGCCAGAGGGCCCCAAGCCACAGTGATACTAATCCATCTGGATTACACATCCCAAAGTGTGCAAGTGTCCCCTGGGCAGAAGTACTCGGATGCCCCCCAAAACTGCTGGCTGTGCTTTTGCTGGTGTATGTCTTTTCCACATGTAAAGGCATTTCCTTTTTCTTAGGAAGTACAGGCAACTTCAAACTGACAAATACAAAAGTGAAGAAAACAGTAAATAATGGTGCTTTGTAAAATGTAATCTTTATAAATCTAGGCTAAATTTTTAACTCCATTTCTTGACTGATTTTTCTCAGTATTATGAAGGCTGAGTTTGTAATTGGTTTGTATTGTTTGTGGTTAAAATGACCTTGTGTTCATTGAGAGAAGTTAAATATGAAGGTGGAGTCTTTATGCTGAGCAGGTGAATCATGTTCAAGCCATTCTTCCTGCTCTTTAGCATCTCATGGGAGATTTTGATAGCATGGATACTAAATTACCTAGTTGATGGTCATCTTCTAAGTTCAGTGCTTATGTATTGTTTATTGTTTCAGACGGTGGTGTAAATAACTTTGTTGGAGAGTCTTGCCTTTCGCTGCCTGGATCCTTTTAACAGTGTGCCAAAGGTGAGTGATTCAAGTTCAGTGGTTATTTTCAAAAGTAAAGATAACAAGTGAACTGGATGTGTTGTTGATTTCGGCACTCATATGGCAGTGTGGTTGTGGTGGGGTTTTTTTGTTTGTTTGGATTTTTTTTTTAATACTCTGGATGAATGATTAAATAGCAAGTCTTTTTCTGTCAGTGATCTGGGACAAATCAGTTCTAGCTTTTACTTCCAGAAAAAAATAAAATTATAGGCTCAGAGTATTGATTAAGCACTAGATATTGCTACCACTGTTTTATGGCTCTTGTCTCCTGCTACCTGGTAATTTGACTTGGGATGTTTTCCCCTGAAGGCACAACATGGTGGTGTGGGAGGTATGGAAAAGTAGCAGCCATTCATAACTTATGGTGGAGCAGACTTAATATTATTCTCTTATTGAATTCTAAAAACTAGGTAATAGCTTTGAGAGTATTGAGAGGAAAGTACTGAGTATTGCAAGTATGGAGAGGAAAGAAGGTTCTTCTGTGAGAGCAGAACAGAATTTCATTCAATAGATAGAGAGTATCTTAGGCTGTCACTGAAGACCTGAAGAGACATAATAAAGCTGATGTTCCCATAGGATTTTTTTTGTATTAGCATCTGGCTATCTTCTTTGTGTTAATTTGTGTACCCTGATGTAAATTTCTAGTAACTGTAGTTGATCTCTTTGGCTTAGTAGTGATTTATCAACAGAAAGCTTTAATAAAATGAAACCTCATTACAACTGTACCAAAATGCAAAAGCAGAACTGCAGAACACTGAATGAACATTCAGCATTGTAGTGGCTGTAGTGGCTGCAGCATGGAGTGGAACATTCAGAATCTTACCTTCATTCATTACTTTACCAAGTGGATTTATTATTTCTTACTCCAATTCTCTGTTTATAAAATAAAATTAATGTTACCTTCTTCAGAGGGAAGTTACGAAGTCTGATTGTTGACACTTTGGAACCTTCAAATTAAAAGCAATACATGAAGTCCTTGTGTGCCTTGATAGTTGTTGTGAGTTCTGTTGAATACTTGTTCAATGAGGTGTTATGAGATGTTGAAATGAGGCTTAATTTGTTCAGTAAAGTGCAGGTGAACCAGTTAGAATTGAAAATGCAATCCAGTCTTAAGTATAACATCTCTGTATGTTTTTGCAAATGATTCAGTTTCCTTCAAACTGAAAAGGAAATTCTGAAGGTAGTGGACTTTTGCACTGTATTTTCAAATTGTCTATGTCTTTAAATGTGCTAAAAAATGTTATAACCCTGGTTTTTCTACCAGATCAGAGTGTATGTGTTTTTCTGTGATTCAGCATATTTGTAGTTGTTCATTTTTGAGGGTTTTAAACCCAAGTTAAAATATATCTATTGAAAGTGTTTTGTATGAGTTAGTTATGGGAAACTTTGATTCTGTCAGTTATGAAGAGAATGAAAAATATGTGCTGAGTAGATGTCTGGATGCCTTTCCCTTAAAAAAATAAATCTGCTGTAATTATGCCAATTATCCCAGGTGCCTAAAGTGTTGATTTTAAGCCTTTGAATGAACTTTAGTATTACTTAAATATATTTACAGACATTTAGTATAATAAGTGAGTTTATAGAATACTGTCCCTTATATTATGCTAGTGGCATAATGCTTTCTAACTTGTAATTGTGGACGGTAGGGAAGAACAATTTCAGCCCACTCCTACACTTGCATAACCACAGGTAATACCACCCTGAATAAATTGATCTGCCCTCAACTATGTCGTTTTTGTACTTTCTGTTTTAGATTTTTCTTTACTGCATTTTTTTCTGCTTCTCTTTGTAGTAATTGTAGTTCTTTGTTTGAAATACAGGCATGTTTTAGTTTACTAATAATACAAAAACTGACTGAGAATCCCTTGTCTATTTTTTTCAGCTTAGGTATCTGCAGGTGTAACTCGCATTTGTAGGGTTGACAGTACATGTTGCAACCCACAAATGGCCTTTGCAGTGTGCTTTAACTGCAGTCCATATGGATATTGGGGAACACTCTACAGCTTTCATCAACACACGAAAATTCATTTCAGTAAAAATAAAAAACTACCATGTTTTTCCTGGTGAAAATAGTTTTGTGGTATGATAGCTGGTACAGGCTTTGCCTGTCCGGTCATCCAGAGTGTCAGTTTTTCTGAGGTAAAAACACTTTGCCTGGTGGAAAGTATTTAGCATGTTTCTCATAAATACAGCTGAGTTAAGATGTGTGTGTGTATGTAAAATAGTTATATGTGAGCGAGCTAACTTGTGCCAAAGTGTCTTAGTGAACTGAGTATAATACAGGCAGTCACCAACCTTGTTGTCTTAACCAGTGTTCAGAGGAATGTCACTGACAGAACAGGTTATGAGCCCCTGTTTCTGTGGTTTCTAAATAAATATATCCAGGTGTTACACCAGTTTCTGTTAGCAGAGTTAAATATGCACTGCACTTTTGGGGGACAACTGATTTGGCTTAGGATATGATCTTGAAAAACCCTTCAAAATAGCCTATGCAGTTAATCTGCATCACAGGAGAGGGTGTCCTGAGACACTGAAAGTGTTCATGACTTTGGTGAGTCTTGTACATGGGGTCATACATTGCTGAACGTCAGCTCGAGACTTGTGGGGTGTGGGAACCAGGAGCAGTCCCTGTGCTAGCTAGCACTGCGTAGTTCGATAGGGCTGTGTCGGTGCAGGGGAGGGGCGGTGATCCCAAACTCTCCTGGAGCAGGAAAGCAGATTAGAAGCTGAGGTCACTGAGTTAATCTAAGATGTGACTGACCCATAAAGGAGCATTTATCATCTGCTTGCAGATACATCCAAGTCATTCCCTCTCCTTTGTTTGCTATGCCTAGTTTGTAGCTTTTTAGGGCAGAGTGCTTGAGCTGCTGCTTTGTAGAAATGGGCACACAGCTGGTGTTGGTAGAGGTCATTTAAAAATCATGTTCAAATGGTATGTATTGCATCAAATGTCTTATGGTATTACAAACAGTTGGGCTTGCTAAAATACTACCTTGCAATGAATGGGAAGAGAGCATATGTAGTTCATCTTGCTCAGTATCTGGTGAGTGGCTTTGTGTATGTTACCTAGGGACACTGGATAACTGCTGAAGTTGGTGAGTTTCACAGAACAGAAAAATATTTAAAGGTTAGTGTGGTATATGTCGTGTGGAATTCTGTTTCTAATAACTTCGTTAATTAATCTTGGATTACAGTTACTGTTTGCACTGCAGTAACAAAGCTCCAATTGTACTAAGCGGAGAGAATTGAGAAAATGAGCTTGTTCTGTTGTTTATTTTTTAAGCCAGTAGCAACATGAAGCATAGAATAATATGCATATAGATACAAACCTTCCACAGTCTCTTTTTCTTTCCTTGATTTTTAGAGTCTTATTTTAAGATATCTCAAGGTTCCTTGCAATCTCTGGGTTAAACTTCTGCTTTCCTTTGTGCTCTCTCCTCACATCCTCACACCCTTTTGTTTCAGTGATCACCTGTAGTTCTCTTCCCTCCTTATTTTCGAGGCTGTTGTCTGTGTCAGCTGCTCTTAGTTGTTCCACATAATAGAGCCTCTGTACAGCTTATTTTCTACCTGCTCCATCACTCTTTTATTCCCCCTCCTTTCTTTTAAATGATCCTTCTCCTGCCTTTTTATTCAGCAGCTGTATGCATAATGCTTCCAGTGGGCCCCCACTACTGTCACAACTACTCACACTAGGTTTTTTTCCTCACTAGTTTGAGTCCTTGCATTTTTTTTAGCATATCTTTTTCTTGTGACAGCTTGTTTTGCCTCTTCCTACTAACAATTTAAAATTTACCTCTAGCCTGATTTTTTTTTTCATGTGCAATACTGGCATCTTAGCAGACATGGTCTGATGTGTGAGGTCGGTATCTTCCTCTCCTGCAAGTAGCTGCAGCAGGTGATTATCAGAGAGATCATTTCCCACCAGGAAGTTGGGGGATCTAGATTTTACCAAAACACTGATTTTGAATTCTCTATCTTGCACCAAAATCTGTAGCACTTACCACATTCCCTGATAAGCTCAGTTGTCTCATACCATTAGTTCTCACATTATCACATACCAGCCCCAAAAATGCTGTTGAATGAGTGTTAGACCTCTCTTTATATTTGATCTCTGAATTTGTTTTTCAAGATTAAACAGAGTATTAGCTTTCCTTTCGTAGCTCTGCCTGAAGATTATTGAATCTTATTTTCTGCCAGCCCTGGATTTGCACAGAATCTGAAAGGTCTGTTCCATTATTGCTAGAGAGAGTACTGGTTTATTATGATGAAGATCCGTGTGCTTGGTAAGCTAAAGCATTTATCTCAAAACAAAAGGGTGTGACATCCTTGAGTTTACTTGAATGTTTTGACTATAACTACAAACCTTGTGTGTTTGTGTGTGTGTGTCTATGTATGTTTATAAAACTGTTTGTGAAACTGGCTCATAAGGAAGGCTTTGACAGTTGTGCTTCTTAGAAATTGAATTTACTGTCAAAGGGATAACAAAAACTTGCATTCTCAGCTGCTGACTTGCACCTCAGGCATTCTTTAGATGCATGGCTGCTGTAACATACTTTCTGACTGCAGTAAATTCCCGAGACTTCAGGAAGTCTTGACCTGTGAGCTGTAGGCCTTCTTCCATGGAACTGGTAACATGTGGTTTTGTTGCCAAAATGGGAGTGTCCCATTTGTGTGCTGGGTTTATGTCCATTGTGTGAGGAGAAGCTGCTGCTTTGTATTCTTCAGGAAAATAGGTGGTGGCAGAGAGATCAGAACCCTGCTGATTGTTGTGAGCTGCTTCCTGCCTGTGGTTTAGCAGAAGTGGAGGAAAATGACAGAACAAAGGTCAGTGGTCACACTAAGCATTATGGCCTATAGGTGGTGGCTGGGCATCTCCACATCCTGAGTCAGTACCCCAAGTAATCCTGCAGAATTCATAATGAGAGTGAAACAAAAACTGAGGGCAGAACGGGATGCAGTGACATAGTGCTGCTTCCCTTCATGGGCTATGGCTTGGTTTCAGGGCTGAGATTTTTGAACCTAAATGTATTTATTACACGTTAGAGGAGCAGGAATAGGACATCAAATAACACTCCAAATCAAGACCTGTTCCGCAGACCTTAATGTTCAACAAGAAGCCTAAGAACAAGAACAAATAAAATAAAAATGCTCGGTATTAGTCAATTGAAGGATTCAGAGATTTTGTGATGCAGGAATGGTGAACGGATCTCTTTTCTGTAAGTTCTCCATGAGGTCCAGGAAGGGAGGGGATGCATGTATCTTTTCACTTCTCCCTATTCTCTTTATTATCTATTTCTCTCTTTTCTATTTTATTCTGTATTACATTGAGGTGAGTTGAGAATTATCTTCTTCCTACTTCTGATGAGTTAAAGGATTGTAACTTGCTGCTCCAAAGCTCCCAGTATTTGTGTATGAATTTCCTTTAAAAAGCCTTTTTCATTGAGGCCTGATGCAGATTTGGTAACACTGACTTCTCTGAGTAAGGGCTGAGTTAGATAAGGAAGAAATTGTTTACTTTTGTTGTAATACTACTTACAACAGGGTTATAGTGTGTTGCTCTCGGATATTGACTACAATTAATACTAAATTATAAGAAGGTGCCAATTATTTTGTATGGCTCTCAGCTAAACTTGCATATGGGACTGATGTGAGAGTGATTATCACTGAAAATTTGTAACAATATAAAGTTTTCAGTTTGTATTAATCTAGGAGGAACAATAACTCTGTGCTTAAACTTCCATGCTTCAGACCTGTAGTTTAGAACCTGATTTTCCTTTATTTAGTCTTTGTTTGTATAGATACTAATCCTCAGAGTCTCTCTGCATGTCTAGAAATTACTTGGCTGCTGTTATTTCCCCTTCACATTTGTTGATGCATTTTATTGTTATGTGGTGGGAGTAAGGAAGAAAATGTGTCTGCAAGTGTGTGAGGATAGAACGTCTCATCACTGTAAGAGTACATAACATTTCTGGACGAAAGGGAATGTGATGTAGTAGCGAAAGCCAAATGTTTAATTTTGAACGAGTTTACTGCAGGGAGATTTCATTCAGAAAAAATAAGCTGTAAAGAAATTTGTGACAGAGGATAAAGACAGTAGGAGAATTTTTCAAGTAGCTTGGAAATATTCAGTTTTGTTCAAGCACTGGAGGTGAGAATAGGAATAAAGGAGGGTGAGAGTCCGGTGTCACCAGGCTGTGTTGGCCTCTATTTGAATGTATATTTTACTCATAGAAATTTAGACTTTTCTAGTTGCTTATTCTTAGTTTTGTGTACATGTTTCTATGGAAAAAGTCAGATATTCCTACAGTGAAAGTTTAGTTTCAAAAGCTTATCCTTTTGAATGTCAATTCTGGTGCAGTAGAAAATCGTGTTGGGATAATAGCAGTGGAACAACATTTTAGACTGTCTGTGTAAGCTGTCTTAGAGCAGCTGGCACCTGCACGTAAGAGTTCAGAATAAGGAGCATCTTCCTAACGTGCTTACAGCAGCCTGTGTTCTCTGGAGGATGCCTGGCAGAAGGGTTGCAGAAAATCCTCTTTCATCCTTTTCCCCCTTCAGTGAATGATGTTTCTCTCTTGGCTTTGTGTCCCTCCTCATCGACTGAGGAATTAACAATAGGTAGCTGCTGTAAAATCCTGTGGCAGAGGACTCACAATTTTTTGGAAGAGGACCTCATTTAAACTGGAAGAAGATATGTAAGAAATAACTTGATTGAAATAAATGAATGCCATCAACATTCCAGATCAAAAATGTTGTCTTGACTTCAAATTTAAAACATTTTTGAAGAGTTATAGAACAAGTCACTTTGAAATGTGTTTTATTGGGGAAAGTGTGAGGAGTAGTATTTCCTCTGCATTTGTGTTTTGGGAACACTAAGAGGGGATTCCTGTCTCGACCCTGAAGTGCTGTTAGACAGAAGAATAGCTAACTCTAGGAGAAGATTGGGATTGCTATTTCTTGTCTGGATTTATACTTTCTCAGCTGTATTGTATTAGCACACATTTAATGGGACCAACTTGTGAAGCTACAGCATTCACTTGCATCTCGTACAAGATCCATCAGTGTTTCTTTATTTAAATTGTGCTTTCTCTTGATATGTATCCTATCAGGAAATTGAAAGCATAGCTTTCTGTGCAACTGTCTCGTGATCCAGTCTTCTTCAGGAACATGTACAGATTTATACAGGAATAAATTTAATGGTATTAGCTGTTTCTTAATGAAATCTAACCCTGAATCTCTGAATGCTTATATATGTAAGCACAGAATCAAGAGTGTTATCTTACATCCAGTGATTATTTTTAGCTGTACTATTCAAAAAGCCTGCTTTTTAGATAGTAGCTTTTTGCCTGAGTAACTCTCCTAGATAGGAGAAATATGTGTTCATTAACCTCAAATTCAGGTAAAAATCTGTGGAACTTTCCCTTGAGATTTAAATTGAGAAGTACCTTAATTTATTTTCACTGCTACATGGAGATTTTTATATTGAGTAAAAATTCTGGTCTGGGTGACCTGGTAAAAAAATCCCTAAGTCTAAGAATATATTCAATATTTGAAATTACAGCAAACTGGAAAGCTCACTGGAGGAGAGTCTGAACAGGGCCCTTAAATTGCTTAGTGCTCTGTGAGCTAAAAAGTTTTAAATTGTTTTAATAAATGCATTTTTCCCATTTTCCTACTGTTATGAGGTAGATTGAATGGGGTTTTTGAAAAGCAATTGATAAGTTGCTTAAGACTATAAAGTGAACATTGTCTAGAAATGGAACATGTGCTCTTTCCCCCCCCCTTTTCTTTGGGAATAAATAGGTTTTTGAACTGAACAAACATCTCTTCCTCTTTCTAGTTAAAAAGTGAATATATGATTTTTCCGTTGGGGAACAGAAGGTCAGCAGTTCAATTTTATTTTCAGCATTTTATAGACAGTTTAAAGTGAAATCCCTTGAAAAGTAGGTAGTGGTGTTTCAAGGGATTAGCAGTAAAACATAGCAATCCACGGTGATTCTGAGCTTTGTCCTTCTGTGCAAGATCAAGGTTAAACTTCTTATGTCTGAGGACTGTTCTTTGTTTATACAATACATAAATGTACTAACACTTCCAGTGAAGTATAACTCCTGCAGACTGTTGAATGTTTGAGCTATGGGAAGAGAAGGAGCAATGGAAGAAAATCATTCAAACACTTCATTATTTGGAATCTTGAAAGAAATTCAAGGATGTCTTCTTTACAAAATCTCATGGTGTTCACCATGTCCTGAGTAGCTGGATGTTCAAATTTTGAGGAGAGAAGGAAGGTTTATTGAGAGTGAGGATGAAAGTGCATGAACAGAGGTACACTTAATTTGCTCCTTCAGAGAGCATGTTTTACCAGTCTATCCTATAGATATTATTACCTAAATGTCCTCAGAAGAGTTTCTGATTTTTTCCTGACCTTGTGTGCTTGGCTCCCTCCTACTCCCTTTTCGTAAGGGACTGTGGAGAGGTTGTTAGGTGTGAAATGGTTTGTAATTTTGTCTGGTGTAGACACCTAAGGTGTGTTGTATTCTTCCAGGACTTTCCCTTTTCTTTTATCTTGTTTGTTTTTGTTTTCATGTGTTTCTGAATAGAGAGGTAAACTTTAGTGCTGTCTGCTGTGAGGAATGGAGAGAGCTGTCCAGAGCAACACAAGCAAACACGAAGCTTATCTGTGTCTATGTCTTAGTAGAAACACCCATAAACCAACTGCAGGGATGTGGCCATTAATCATTGCTGCTGTTTTGGAGGTGAGATGAGGTCTCTTTTCCAAAAGTTTCCTTTAGTGCAGCTGTTGTCTATTAGATGTGTGGTTTTTTTCTGAAACTGCTTTTAAAAAAATTCAGGAACAGGTAAGCCAATGCTCTTTTCTGCCCCTCTTGCTATATCTAAATGGGAGGCAGTTTTGGATTCTGTTCAGTTTACTCTGCAGCCAAGAAACATAGGCCAAAAAGGTTGCCACCTCCCTGTTTGTCTCATGCTGTTTGCAGCCAAGGGGTCTGAAGATGTCCTCACTGCACTGTCTGGGTTTTCCCATTGTTGTCTAGAATGTACCATCACTCTTGATGGCAGTTCCTTCACAATAAGGCAAGAAACATCTTTTTGCACTGATAGTGGAAGAAGTCACTTGGAGTTGGGTTATCCACAGTAGCTGCATCTGCGTAAGCTGCTGAAGGAGACAGAACCAAAACTTGCAGCTGCTGCTGTCACCTGCCTGAGCCCTGCCTGCTGCTGGGGATTGCAGCAGCAGCTGCAGGAAAAGGAAGCTGAGGCCAGATGGCACAAGCATGTGGGGGCTAAAGGCTGGAGGAAGGGGTTGCTAGGAAAGGATGTTAGCTGACTGTCTGCTGTTGGAGTTGCTGTATATTCAGACTTTCCCCCTATCTCTCAACAAAACCAGGAAAGATAATAGTTCATGTTCCTTGTGCATTCTGTTAAGTATAAAATAAAGGGGCATGAAAAGATGCAATTTTTTGTAGTCTTTAAGACATGGGGAAATAATTTTCTGCCCAAAATACTGTCTGGGTGGGATGAAGCAGTATTTAAATCATCTAACTACAAAACCCTCTTTATTTGTGTTCCTTTTCTTGGTCTTTAGAAGGTTGCCAGTACTGTCTGTTAATCTTTAACCTGTTTTCTGAATGATATAAAAATACACATTTCTTAAAAACATCCCCTACTCCTCCCAAACAAGCTGAAATATGTTTCTTTGTTTTTTTAATCCCTTAAGGTTGTCATGCCCTGTTTAGGAAAAAACTTGAGCTAGATTTTTCTTATAAGCCCTTTGCCCTGTCTATTGGTGACCATATTCAGTCTCGTTAAAGACCTTTTAATGTGTTATCTCTGTAATTTCTATTACTATAATTATTTATCTTTTAAGCATAGGTAAGTTATAAGACTCCTAGCTAGCACTGTGAAACTGTGAGTTGCTATAATACCAGCTTGTTCCTGTAGAACACCAGCTTCTTGTCCTTTGAAATAGAATTTGAAATTTAAATCATCTGTGAGAAGCTAAAAGCAAACACTGCCTACTTTATAATAGGCATGGTGTTCCAAAAGGGCTATAAAATATACTTTTCAAGTAAAACATCAAAAGGTTTTTAAAAACTTAGCTTCCTGAAACAACAGAGTCCATACCACATAAATAGAAAAGATGATAGTACTTGATACTGTGTTTTAAAGGTGGTCACATTGATTAAGCATTTGTGTCTTGAACTGCCCCATATGAGGCAATTCTGTGGCATAGCCGTATTACTAACAAAATTTTTAAAAATACGGAACTGGGAGGATTAGCTTGATTGAAGGTCACAACATGAAATGAGTGCATAGCATATAAAATTAGGGTGTTACTGCAAGATTAATAGAAGGCCAGAACTCAGATTTGTGTTCTACTGATGCTGCAGCAGCCTACCTTGTAACAGCCTGGATGGCTTTCTCTTTCTACCACTAGAGAGTTAGCAGGCTAAAGTATCTGCTACTTTTCATAGAATCATAAAATATTTACAGTTGGAAGGGACCTTTAAAGGTCATCTAGTCCAGCTCCCCCTGCAGTGAGCAGAGACGTCTTCAAATGGATCAGGTTGCCCAGAGCCCTGTCTAATCTGACCTTGCGTGTTTCCAGGGATGGGTCATTTACCACCTCTGTGGGCAACCAGTTCCAGTGTTTCACCCCTTTCTTTGTAAAAAATTTCTTCCTTATATCTAATCTATATCTACCCTCTTTTATTTTAAAGCCATCACCCCTTTCCTGTTCTAATAGGCCCTGCTAAAAAGTATGTCCCCATCTTTATCTACTGGAAGGTGTGCTATAAGGTTTTCTCCAGGCTAAACAACCCCTAGTCTCTCAGCCTGTCTTCATAGAAGAGGTACTTCATCCAGTTGATCATCTTTGTGGCCCTCTACTGGACCTGCTCCCACAAGTCTGTGTCCTTGCTGTGCTGCATGCTCCAGGGCTGGACACAGCAGTCCAGGTGGGGTCTCAGCAGAGCAGAGTAGAAGGGCAGAATCGCCTTCTTTGACCTGCTGACCACACTGCCTTTGGTGCAGCCCAGGATACACTTGGCTTTCTGGGCTGCAAGTGGACATTGCTGGGCCATCTCCAGCCTCTCATCTACTAGTACTCCACAGTCCTTCTCCACTGGGCTGCTCTCAGTCCCTTCATCCCTCCAGCTTATACTGATATCAGGAGTTGCCCTGGCTGAGGTGCAGCACCTTGTACTTGGCCCCGTTGAACCTTCTGAGGTGCCCATGGGCCCATTTCTTGAGCTTGTCCCGGTCCCTCTGGATGGCATCCCATACTTCAGTTATGTTGACTACCACTTAGCTTGGTGTTATCTGCAGACTTGCTGAGAATGCACTCAATCCCACTGATGGAGACATTGAACAGTACTGGTCCCAGTATGGACACTGCTTGTCACTGATGTCCATGCAGACACTGAGCCATGGATCAGTGTACACATGATCCCTGGCTGTGACCATCCAGCCAATTCTTTACCCTTGGAGTAACCTACACATCAAATCCATATCTACAATTTAAAGAGAAGGATGTTGTAGGGGACCATGTCAAAGACCTTACTGAAGTCCAGATAGACAACATCTGTAGCCCTTCACTTGTCCACAAATGGAATCACTTAATCATAGAAGGCCACAAAGTTGGTCAGGTAGGATTAGCATTTGGTGAAGCCACTTTCTGATATAGCAATTAGCAATTTTATTCTTATTTGATATTTTCCAAAGTCTTACTGTTGTGACAGCGTTATGTCCTCTTACTGCAACTTCTGAGACTGTGTGCCTCAAATTACAAACTGTATTAGACTGAATAATGGGCAGCTGTGACTGTGAAGTGACCTTGGCTTTCAAGAAAGGTGGAAAAATGCATCACCTACAGCCATCAGAGATTGTCATTGATAAGACACTGGGCTGCAAGCAAAATATAGGTGGATCTTGCCAAAGAGATGGGATCCAGACCTTGTGATTAAAACTATTCCTTAAGTGGTTAGTTTACATTTTAAGAGATCATTTGAAGCAGTTCCTGCTTACTTTATCTGGGCAGACTTATTTGTGTGATAGACTTCATGAAAATACTGGGTGGGAAATGTTTTTACAAACATCTTTTTATATTTCTTATATAAACACACAAAAATTTCATTCTTGTTGAATGTGGTAAAATGCTATACTGACTCCTTGGCAGGAAGGATGTATTTCTGAGTGCTTCTAATATGTATTCTCCCTTATTTCTTTGTTTCTTTTAAAAAGACTTCTAAGCCACTTACAAGACAAAAAACAAGCTTAATGTCTGTGCTCTACTGGAGATATGCAGAAATTCGTTACCACTAATCTAGCCTTGAGGTTTCCTGTTTGCAGTTGTTCTGCAGGGTGCTGGTGCGTAGCTGCAGATGTATTAGAGATTGGGATATCAGATATGTTGTGGGGCTGAGAGGCAAACATTGCTTAGCAGCTGTCAAAGGCATCCGCTGCAGAAACAAACCCCAGACCTCGCAGCATTGTGTCCATGAACAGTGGCAGGTGACACAGAGGGAAAGGGGGTCTGACGTGTGGGGGCGCAGGCAGAAAGGCCAAGTTACATAGTACGGCTCTAAACTGTTGGTTAATTAAGTCTGATCAGTCACTCTTTTGAGGATATACAGCCTGCTTATGTTTTAACAAGAAGAATAGTGTAAAGATCCCATACTTGCGGTGCCCATAGAAGTGGACCGTGGCAGCCCTGTCCTGCCTGGGTGCACGAGCCGTAGTGCCTCTGGAGTGATTAATGTTTCCACTGGGCTGTATCGCTCTCACTGTTTCATTTATAATTATGCCTTTCTGTTTGGGTTTTTTTTCCTCCCTAAGTGACTCAAAAGGAAACCAAGTACTTTTTGCACCTAAGAGCAAATGGCCTGGATACTGCCAGAAAGGCTCATGGTGCCTGCTGAGCCTGCCTTTGAAGTCACTCCTGCACTGTGGCTGGACCTGTGTTCTCAGCTGGTTGTTTAATCTGTCCAGCTTGAGTAGATGGGCAGACCTAAACCAAGATGTCAAAAGCAGTGAAAAATGCACCAAAAATTTTTTAATTTGTTCATGCCTGTCTTTCTTAAAACCCTTTTAATAAGTTGCTGGTATGCAGTGTGCATTTTTTAAGGAGTCCTTTGTCTCTTTTTCTTTAGGGTTAGAGTTTGTCTGACTGCTTAGTGGTGTTCTCAAGGATGGTCCAATTTATGCTTTCAAATTAGTGGTGCAACTGTAACTCTCCAGGACAACTTCCTCTCCAGGACATTTTCCTCAGAGTGGATGCTAAAACTGTAATAGCTTTGTGGATAGTTTTGGTATCTTGGGGTGCATTTGGAAAGTAAAAGTGTTTAACTTTTTTATTACTTTTATATGCTAGTTAATGACAGCAAAGAAAATGGTTGTCAATGTAAAATAATCTCATAGTGTAGAAATAAATACTACACATATTTTCCTTACATTGTGTGCAGTCAGCCTAATGTTCTAATTCTGTACTTATTCTTTTGCTAATATTTAATCTATTCCAGTGCATTTTAATATCTTTTTTATAGTTCCCGATGAGCTGAACCACACTTCTTTTGATTCTTTCAGTTTGCATTTTCTTACTTGAGCCTGTTGCTGTCAGTTTTTCGATATCAAAGAAAGGACCAGGGCAAAGGGACACAGAAAACCTCTTGAGTTTTTTACCTCACTTTTTGAACAGGTTATTCTTTTGACTGTGTAATACTTATTTTGTAAATGCTAAATGGTGAGAATAAGAAATTGTAGTAAAACATTTCTCCTTCACAGTGAATTCATTTATTTACAACTTTGTTCACTTTTAGTTTTAACAGCTTCCCCTCATCTTTGCTTTCAGCTTTGGAAAACTGACCCACCTAAAGTACTGACAGCAGCATCTATTGATTGTGACTGTGTCTTCAGTTTGCACATCAAAGTAAATTAGATAATAATTACTTGCACTTACACGTTTAGTTCTACAATCAATGCATCCTAACGAGACCTAATTGTGAAATACCCCAAATTAATTGTCACGCTTTTGTTAAAACAGTCAGCAATTTTAGGCTGCCCAGGTGTGTGGAGAGGTTTTACTCAGGCAGCAATTTGACACCTTAGAATTGCATAGCTGAGTGATCAATGTTTGGTCACTACAGCTATTTAGTGAACTTTCTTTAAAAGAGGGAGAGAGTAGTGTTACAATAATTTTTGATGCCGTGACCTCTTTCCAAAGAAATGCATCCCTTGAGATGGACTGACCCACATTTTATGCAGTATTAAACTGTTAAACTGCAGAAGAGCAGTTAGACAAGGTGGCCTTTGTGAGCCATCTCTGTTTGTCCAAGCAGTAGCAAACAGCCCAAGTAACAAAACCTGGGAAGGATTTGACAGGTTCTGACAAAGGACTGCGATTTGCCATAATTTGGGGCAGTTTCTTTACTCTTTTTAAACCTCTGCATGATGAGATTTTTCTTGTCGCAATCATTAGAAATATATCTTCCTTGGTTTAGGTTAACCTTGGCCTTTGAATGAAGGAAATTGTATTTTCCTGTTTTTTTTCAAATATGTTCCACTGGAAACAGCTAAAAGTATGTCCAAAAGGTATATTTTTTTTCACAAGTTTTTAAATTCACATTTCTATTCTTTTAATGCCTTCTGAGTTCTGTCTTTGGTGTTTTACTGATCCCCAAGAACCGAGTAAAACAGTCTCAAATGTAGAGATGCGCTTTTTTAGTAATCTATATGTCAAAACTATTCATCCAGGATGATTTTAAAAAAGAACAACCACACACCGCCACACACAGTAAAGAAAACAACTGTAAGTGAAAACAAAGCTTCAAACTTCCTGAAACAGTAGGCAGGCTAACCAGAGATTGCATCATCTTAAATAAGAAGGCTTCAGATTTAGCGTGTATTTCAGATTAAGGGATCTGAAGTAAGTAAGTACATCTGTTTACTATGAAAGAGGCCTTGGTAGAGAGAAACTTATTTTAATTTTCCGCTATTGTGTTACTTTAGAGCACCAAATATTGCCTATTTACTATAGATTAGGAAAGATTAACCAGGTGGACATCAGATAGGTGGCCTGTCAGTAACATGTGTTGCAGGGTTCAAACCCCATTTTGCTTGTCAGAATTTGGGGACAGAAGAAGAAATTATTCAGCCTTCAAATCTTAAAACCGTAGTATGTCATCAACTAGCTTTTCATTCTTGCAATGCAATTAACTAAATATGATATAGTAATTGTGTCTTAATATTGTACAGCAATTACGTGGTTTATGTACATCAGTGTCATGTAAAAGCCTCTGTATCAATTTTGTCCCTTTCTTTCAGCCTTAGGAAGACATCCAGTTCCAGAACAGTCTATTATGTCAATTGACACTGCCTATTAATAGAATTTTTGCTTGTTCCCTTGGTGAGGGATTAAATTTCAAGCATTACTGTCAGTCATTTTTCAGTCATGTTCCTTTTTACAAAACAAATTGTGAACAAGGAGAGCAACCACTTCCTTTCTCACTGCATCTTGAAATCTCAAACATACACCTCCTGTTTGCATTATCCTAACAAACCCTGACATAACCTTGAGGCTTCCTCCTGAGGGCAAAGAAAAAACCCTGCTTTTCTGCCCATTGGGCCAGGGCATTAAACCAGTTGTATGTAGTGTTAACTTGTGTCAGTCTGTAGGTGAAGATTGTGGTTCAGGTGGCATGTTGATATGGATCCTTTCTTGTTTGTTGTTGTGGGAGAAACACAGTAGTCCTATATGGGGAGGGGAGAAGAGGGGGGGAGTGAAATTCAGGCTTGGTAAGAGAGAATGAGATCTGTGTAACAGTTATATGTAGTTTAATACTTGAAATAACACCAGCAAATTCTTCGCATGACAAATCACTAGTAGGTTGCAAGTTTTTCAGAGCAAATTCTCTTAAGTACTACTTCATTTAAGTTTCCATAATCTCCAGTATTGCTTGCATGGTTCACAGTTTCAGGTGTGACTTCAGAATGGCACAGGTGGTTTTTTTTGTCTCTTTTTGCCTGGCATTGGTAAACTGTTGAATCATTGGTAGTTTACTGAACATAAACTTTTCCTCTCTGGATTTTCTTCTGATAAAGTCTATACAGGAGCTACAGTACTAGATATTCCACTGATGCCTGCCTTTATTCTGCCATAGGGTTAGTTAATGTGTGAGCAGACTTTCAGTACAGTCATAACTGACTTGACTTTGGCTGGATTTTTGTTCACTGCCTTCCTAGCTGGGCAGATTTTTCAGTTCCCCCCCTCTCCCCAGGGTGATTTTGTGTAGGAAACTTTTGGTGTGCGTTTCTGCATCAGGGCAGCTGCCACTGACGGCAGGAGTCCTCTTGTAACAGAATCTAAACTGGAGCAAAGAAACAAAGTGGCTGAAAATACCTAAGCTCAATCTACTATATTATTTGTAACATTGCAGCAAATACAGTGTCAGTAAAATAAATTGGTTGCTATTACTGGTTGCTACCAGTGAAGGAATTCCTGGGTTAAAAGGAGTTATAGATGTGTATTGGTCACACAGCTAATAAAAGAATTACCTTTTGAAGGTTTGGGTTGTGGAGTTTTGTTTGCTCACTTAATGTGATATTTTCATTTTGGGTTGATTCTGGTTTTTATGGTTGGAAGTTGGATTGCCATAAAATAAAGCAAATGGCTACTTGATATGGTAAGGTAAAAAACACAGCCATGTGAAATAATATTGTACGGAGAAAAGACTGTGTTGCATTTCATACATTTACAGTTCCTTGCAGAAGTATTTAAAAGCTTTTCACTTGTGCTTTTTACAGTGTGGAGTGTTCCCATCAGATATGAGGAGAAGGTGGTATTTCAGTGCTAGGATTTTTGAGCTTTTTGAGGAGGAACTATACGAAAGGTTGTACACTCTCTGCAGTAATGGATTTTCATTTTCTTGATATGATGGACTCTCATGTTACCATTAAAATCTGTGGGACTATGGTATTTTTGTTGTGCAGTCTGTAAGCAGTACACTATAGAAATTTCACTTTTTCAGTGCATGTCAGGTTTTATAGGACACTCAGATGCTTTGGAAGGATTTATTGTTCTTTTCTCCTTATGTTTTTTCCCAAATCTACTTTTATATTTTGCTTATAATCTTTTACTTGGCACACAGCTCTGTTGCAGAAGCCTTTCAAAACTATTAATTCTACAGCCTCCCTTCTGGGAAATAAATGTGTCCTTATTCACATACTAGGAAATCTCAACTCTGCCAGTGTCATAGGAAGAACCATATTGTTCTTGATGAAACCAGTCTAATGATGTAACCATATGCAAATAATTTTAAGAACTTCAATGTATTTCCCCACATCTAAAGAAACCCCAACAAAATAAAACAAAAACAAAACCCAGCAAATGAACCCCCCGGACATGGAAAACAAACACACCCCTCCCCCTAAAAAATTCCAACACTAAAAAACGCAACCCAGCTTAACTCCTGTGCTGGTTTAAAGGTAAACCGGCAGTCAAAGTGAACCCAACACTAAAGATATTATCAGTCAGAGTTACAATTTAATAAAAATATTATAAGTGCAATGATACAAAGAGAAATTGATTTTAACCCACAAAACCCAGAAGTATAACCCAGCACCCTGAGGCACAAACACAATAGTGTTCCTTAGCCCCTGTGCTGAGACCCACATGGTTCTCCTGAGTCCAAAGTAAAGAGAAGGGAAAAACCTGTTGGTGCCGATGACGGTTGCAGTCTGATTGAGGTTCTGGTCCTCCTCTGGATCTCACGAGTGGTCCCAGAAGTCCTCAAACCCCAAGATCGTATATGCTCCACTTCAGGTGGGAATGCCCAGTACCTCCACCAGCTTGGGGAGTTCCACAATGGGTGATCTGACTCTGAGTCACAGGATATTTTTAGAATTGTTGATGGCCCATTAGCAGCCATGACCCCTCAGGCTGGGTGTGAAGGTGCTGACGACTCCCTGGAGGGGAGTTACCACAGCTCTCATCTCACAGGCTTCTTTAACACCCAGCTTGTAGCCTGAGGGGTCAGGTGTGCCCTGGACAGCTGCTGCAAATGGTCCATTGTTAACAGTTCATGAGAAATGACATGGAGGCTGTAGAATAGACAGCTTTGGTCACACCCACACAGTGATAAACTGGTCCCAGCTGCTGAACTAGGACAACTCCACTCACATGCATAGAGCTTTAAAGGGACATATGTTTAGCTGCAATTACACTATGTATTTTGACTCTAAATCCTGTTCCCATTTGGGAAGAAAAACTTGTGCCATTAAACATCCAGTAAGACCTAGAGAACTTTTTGGAATGGGTTGCGTGTGAGCATGATATAAAACTTGGCTCCTCTATACCTCTGCCAAAATTGTATCATGCCAGGGGTCTGGTTGTGAAATGACATAGTTTCTCAGGGGTAGTGGCAGTTTTACATGTCCACAGTAACGGGAATTTGAGAAATTGAGTAGCTTTGAGCAGCCTGCCTTGAGCAGATTTCAGAGGGCTGCAGTTGATGTTGTCGGCCCTGATATGTGGTCTCTTCGGTGCTTCTGTCCTTGCCCAACACCTTGGGGCAAGACTTGACAACTTCTACAACAGGGGTCAATTAGTCAAATATTGTTCCTAATGTGGTTTTTTATTACTAATGTGCTGTAATATTGTTAGGCCATTTAACTTGCCTATGTTGTGAAAATAGCCGTTTTTAGAAGAGGAGCCTATGTAGTAGCAACATCAACCAACTGCATAGATGGTGTTCTATTTCTTCATGCCCTTCATGTCCTCAGGAATAGTAAGAATTGACCGCTTTACAATCGCTGAGATAAAAAAACCTAATCTAAATTGGAGAGATAGATTATATTGACAATGCCAGCCTCCAGACCATGCTTGATTGCAGTCCCCCTGTGGCTACATCAGCTTATCGACCTGTGGGCTCTCTGTCCATTTTATGTCAGTCAGGAAGCAGAGCTGCTTATTGGAGTCTGAGGTCCAAAGCTCAGGCTCTCCTCTATCATTGCCAGATGGGCTTACTATTTTAGAGGGAAAAAGGGTTGAATAGTATAGCGACTTATTTCTTGTGAAAGCATCGATTCCATGTGTGTAAGTCACAGCGTTTTTGAACAGTTTCTTCTCAGTTGTCCAAAGCCTCCTAGCTCCTTTTAAAATTCATCTTGATGTTTCAATAATGTTTTAATTGTTGTATGTTTTTTCTGTTTTCTGATTGGAAATGGAGAACTTGTTGATCTCAGCTTCAGATTTTCAAAAATTATGTCCTGCTTTGGCCATGAAGGATGACATTGCTGGCACTTGCTGTCAAGTGCTTTAGCAACCATAGCTCAACCCTATATGATCATCTCCTGGAAAGAAAATTCATAAGAAGAGGCTATTAAATTATAATAGAGTCCACTCTCATGTTTTATGATAAAGGATTAACTTTAACTAAGGAAAGCACTTACTTTCCTTAGCGTAGACAAGGTGGGCTGTCTAGCAGGCAGTTTTCACAGCTTGTGCTGTAGCTCAAGGGGGAAACTGTTTGTGTCAAAGACTGCAGAAGGAACCCTTTCAGAATATAGGTGATAAAACTTACATTCTGAACTGAACTGCTGAATTAGATTCATCGTTTTAATTAGCTTTCTGTCACATAAACTATTCAGTATCAATACATGTAAGACCTAGGCAACAAAGTCAAATCTTGTTGCAAAGATCTTGGACATTAATAGTTTGAAGTCCTCTAGGACCATTTTCTACAACCAGTAGTTGGAAGGAAATCTACACCTTTTACTTAAAAAAACCCCAAACTGCTACATTGATTTTCAAATATGTTCTCACCTCCCACTCTCTCCCATCCTCCTCCACTTTCCTCCCCCCACAACTGCTCCTGCCAGCGATTAGACCATTTTAACTGACTTCTCAGAATTTAGAAGATAAATTCAACATGTTTTGGTTGGCATTATAATATGTTTGAACGTCACTGGTTCTAGCATGGGATTTTTCTCTTCCTTGTACACTATTGTTCTCCCTCACATTGTTCCTGGTAATTGCTGGGATGTGCAGGAAAACGTGGAGGCATGTAGCTGTCTTTATGCAGCTGACAATAGCTTTGTAAGAAA
Source organism: Pithys albifrons albifrons (assembly GCF_047495875.1). Taxonomy (NCBI): domain Eukaryota; kingdom Metazoa; phylum Chordata; class Aves; order Passeriformes; family Thamnophilidae; genus Pithys; species Pithys albifrons. Next base: position 21,080,194 of record NC_092458.1, on the reverse strand, counting down.
GAGATCATTGTTCTTACAGGTAACTGAAAAAATGCAGCTCGTTCAGTCTTAGTGGAATTCTGAGTATGCTTCAGGTCGGGAAGAAGTGAAATGCAGTGGGTATTCTTCTCTACCCTGCTGACTAATGCCCAGTGTGGGACTGTGCTGAGCTGGGATCTTCCTGAGAACAAATGGAGGGGAGGAAGCTTCTCCTAAAATGCAGTCTCGTGCTGCCTGCATAAAACATGGTGGTGAACAAAGGGTTACTAAACACAGTGACTTCTCCTTGGTGTCAGATTGCCCTGTGAGTTACATTACTTCTTGAAGTATTTCTTAACTTTCTACTACAAACAGATGGACAACTTTGTTAATTGCAGAAAACTTACATATATTATGTTATAAGAGGATGAGGAACGAGGGTAGACAGAAAATATATTTTTGGAATGCTGCTATTTTTTTTCTCACATCAGAACTTGGAAGGCCAGGTGTGGGATATTTTTATAATGCTGTATACAGAAATTAAATGGGTTGTAGAAATTTGCTTCTGTTATTGTACATCTGAGGATGTAAAATGATATTTTATATACATTCAGAGAAAGTGAATGTAATACATTATGATTAGAATGTACCATCAAGGTGCTGCCATACTTTAGTGGCCGAAAAAACAAGGTCAATATGACTTCCCTTAGTTTTTAAAGAGGTTTCTCTCTGTATGGCATTCTTATTTTTCACTAGCCTTTTCTTGCTTATTTTAGAGGAATTCAAAGGAAACATTGAGTAAGAATTACATGGTATAACTTACCGACGATCATGTTTTAATATTTTGTTGCAGAAGGACTCCATGAAAGATGACAGAAGAAGTTATTGTTATTGCAAAGTGGGATTACACTGCACAGCAGGACCAAGAACTTGACATCAAGAAAAATGAGCGTCTTTGGCTATTAGATGATTCTAAGACATGGTGGAGGGTAAGAAACGCGGCCAACAAAACGGGATATGTGCCATCAAATTACGTGGAGCGAAAAAACAGCTTGAAGAAAGGTTCTCTGGTTAAAAATCTAAAAGACACATTGGGTAAGTCCTTTTGTGTTTTGGAAGAAGTTTAGTAGACTTGATGAGTTTCATATTGGAAGTGTAATGCGTGTATGTTTGTAACGTGTGTTTGGATTTTCTTAATCCCTGGTTTGAAGTAACATGGTGGATGTTTGAGGAGCAGAGCAAGAGAGTGGATGTGGGTGGAAAATCATGTGTAAAAATCACGTGCATCATATCCAGGAGAAAAAGATGTTATTATTTTTGTCCCAGTTTGTCAGAAGTTGTCTATTTCAGTGGCTGAAAAACTGTTTTAATAAAGATACCAACTGCCGAATCTTGTCCCCTCATGCCAAGTCCTCTCACTTAGAAGGATGTAAACTGGACTGTTCAGCAAAGCTATCATAGCCAAAGTTAAACCACTTTATGAATGGGATTATATGATATGGCTATGTGCAAAGTCTGGGGTTAAGTTGCTGTGGTCTGAGATGTTCCTTCTGTTTCCAAGCCCTTAAAATGTATCCTGTTTTATACTTGCACATAAATTCTTCACAACAGAGTATCATATATATAAAATAATATAACTTGTGAAAAATGTTGAGGTTATTTTGAAGAAATGTACTTAAAAGTCAGGTGAAAATATTTTTTCTCTATGTCTAATGACTGATTCAAAAGGGTTTTGCATATGGCTAGAAAAGGTTTTAAACCTAGTGGTAGGTGATCATTTTACTTGTGGAGGTCAAAAAAACCTACTTAGTGATATTTTAGCATGTAATGTTTAAAACAGAAAAATGGGAACATGGAAGTGTTTTGAGGATCTCTTCACTTGTGTTTTGTTTTTTGCCTGTCTCTTGCAAAATCTTACCTGAGGAAGACTTGCAGACTGCTGCACAAAATGACTCTTCAACAGAAAAATTAGAATTTGGGATTTGACTTGTTAGAAAGCTAAAGGGTTCGCTTAAAAATAACATGTAGGTTTATCCTGTGCCAGTATTGTGTCTGATAGGTTCGGTTTCTTAGTCGCTTCTTCATTACTGTGTCCTCCACTGCTGCACTGCCATAAAGTATGTCAAAACTGAGGACTACAGGGTAGGTGGCAGCCAAACAAGGTTATCATAAGGTTTACCAAGGTAACATTTAAAACCATAGTCTTTTCTACAGTTACTCTTGGAATATACTCATTGAAGTGCCAGCAGATGTGATTATGGCTTTTCAAAGACTTATGTAAAGAGTAAGCTCCAACATCAATTAACTGGTTAAAATCAAAATCCCAGTTGTGACTTTAAGCTCCTTTTACAGGAATTGATGTTGTTTAAAAAAAATTAAAATATTTATTTTATAAATGGTACTATATCAAGTGTTTGTGTAAAATGAGGGCAGTATTTACTTGATGCAAACACATTTATAGCCATCAGAAATGTATAAGTGAAGGAATGGAGATGTGTCCTGGCATATGTGCACGTTTACCTTTTCAGTCTTAACAAAGCTGCCTGCTGCAGTGTGCTTCCCTTCGCTATGGTAGTGAACTGTGAAATGATGTGAGAAAACAGCTTGGTGGTTTCACAGCTGAGCCTTCGCTAGTGTCACATCTTCCAAACCTCAGCCCTTATGGGCTCAGCACATACGGGTTTTCAATTTCTGAAGCACCATTACAACAACTTACTGATTCCTTGTATCTTTTTTAATGGTTTTCTCTGTGTGTTTATTCAGCTGAGGCTGAAAGTACCTTGTGGTGAAGCTTGGCTTTTTCTCTTGCTGTGACCACACCTACCTGCTAAGCATCCACTGTGTAAAGCACCTCTCATGCTCTTTTCTGCTCATACATCCTGTGACAGGAAGAAACTGCCTAAGCTATACTGAACTCATGAATTGACTCAGGATATTCCTGACATCCTCCCAAAAGAGGTGATGCTTAAGAGTTGGGTTTTTGTAGTAAGGGCTGTGAACTTCTTAGCGTAATGAAACATGTCTGCACTGTCTCCACATATCTATGCAATTTTCTTTTTACCTTTCCTGAATCAGAGTCCTCAAGTAAACTGTAGTCTCTAAGCCCTGCTTGTCTTGCTGTACAGTAATTTCCTATTCAGAACAAGCAGACCATGTACCCTTGCTTAGAGGATCCATTGTTCTAAGAGCCCATCAAAAATACACTCCCTCTTTTTAAACAAAGACTAGCAAATTGCAAGACCGATGCTTCATCTAGTGAAACAGCTTTTGAAAGTTTTGCTTCACACAAGGAAGCAAGTTCTTAAGTTCTCTTTATACAAATATGTCTAATGTCTCATGCAGCCTGCTTCTCCAAGGATCATAAGAAAATTCTCATTAAAATACCTGCTAACCTAGAACAGTTGGGAATGGTGGTCATGAGTCCTTAAACCAAAATCTGTTTCCAACTTTGATCTTGAAGCTATTGCCAAAATACCAGGTACTGAAGTTAAGGGGTGAAAAAAAAAGTCACTTAATAGTCAGTCACCAATTAATCACACATCATGTGAAATCTCGGGAGAGAAACAGCAGACTCTTCGCTGCTTCTGGTGACAAGGCTGGCGGGCTCTGAGGAGAGGGACTGCCTGACTTACCAGGACCCACCTTGCATACTTACTTCACTCTAGCAGATAGTTGGTCCTATGGAGATGCACTTTTACCTACCTCTTCCTTAATAGACTACATTTCCTTGTGTTCAAACATGTTTTACCTGAAAGCATTGTTATCACACAAATGATGTAATGTGTTGTCTGTGTGATTACCTGCAGCTCTCTGCCACTGTTATGCTTATGCACAGCATGTGGAAAGTGTCAGCCATGGTTCAACTTGTGGCAGACCCCACAAGAGCTCTATAACAATTTAATTAATAGTTCCTCTAGCTGGCTGTTGAAGATGCATCATCTGACTAGTTCTTCAACCTTGCAGTTTGTGTTCTAATGAAATTTTATGGCACCAGTTATGTTGGTATCTTGTACATAAAAACCCAGATGCACCACGGAAGTTTACTACGCTCCTGAAGTTGCCTTTATCAGGAAAACTTTTAATCACATCAGAGAATGAAGTCATGCCTGTTTGATGATAAAAACTAATTTTCCCAGTACTGTTGACTGTCATTAATTGAATCCCAACCCTTGAATACTTTATTAATAGAATCCCATCAGCTTTACTGTTGTTTGGCTTGTGTTTGGTGGAAGGTTAATGTGCATGTGGATACCTAGAGCATGTAGCTTGATGGTTTAAAGTATCAGTCTGTTTTCAACCATGTCTTAAGACGAATTTCCACTGTATTTTCAGCAATTTTTAAGAGAACATTAGAAATAAAAGACATTCAGAGACAGATCTTTTAAATATGTTGCTTATTAAAATGCTGATTAACACTGTTTTAGCCTATGTTCATTAAATTAATTGCTTCTGGAATGAAAAACATCTCACCTCAAATCTCAAATGACCTCCACCTACACCCCCACTGCCCACCTGGGTCACCCTACAACTTTCTACATAACAATGGCCTTTTCTGCACCATTCACTTTGCCATTTTAAGACCTTATTCTGTTCTACTGTGTCCTCTTTTAGTCCTAGCACCAGGAAATTTTTCCAAAACTTGACTTTCTTTAAGTGGTTTGCAGACATTTAGACACTTGTAATTTTTCTACTGATGGCTTTTTGTTTCCTGTCATTTTTCTGTTTGATATATATTACTTCTGTGTTCTTAAATCTTTTTCTTGAGTGAAATTTAATGGATAGATAGCTACACACTGGCAGAGTTTTGATTGTGAAAATGTAGGCCACCTATTGAGTATTTTAAATGATTCATCTTTTCATTCCCTTTTTTGTCTTAACTGAGTGATACTGTGAGTAAAAAGTTAATGGCAATTTTGGCCATTTCAAATTGCTGTGTTCTGTTTGCTCATATTGAATGAAATCTGGTAATTATTACTATTCTTAATGCAAGAGCTGTCTTCCAGGCCTGTGATTAAAATTTTATCTTCATTCATTGTAATGAAGTTTAAAATAGTTCCCTTTTACGTATTTCTTTTATGAAGAGGCTGTTTTTTACACATTTTGAATAAGTTACTAAGCAAGAGACCTCCAGCATGCATCTTCCAAACTGTAATTTCTGTAACATAATTCTTCCCATGTGCTGGGGGGTGGAAAGGAATTCCCATACCCGCTTGGTTGGAGTGGGTGTTTGCCAGCACCATCCCCAGAGCTGCCTCTGAGTGTGGCTCCATGGGTTTCCCCTTCTGCAGCAAATGTGATCTGTGCCTGCTGGCTCATCTCTGTCACGTTGAACAGAAACCTTATCTGAAGGAAGCCAAAATAATTGAGAAGTCAGTTGTTTGTGTACTCAAAATAAAACTTCTGCATTTTTTCCATCCCTTTGCAAGTCATTTTCCTGGCAGCAGCACAACTCGCCAGACAGCAGCATGCCACGAGTGACGGATGTGTGTGATCCAGCAGCAGGGTGCTGTTTTCATGCAAATCCGTGATTTTCCGAATGCTACTGCCTTTTCAAAACCAGCACTGCGTGTTGGGTTTTCTTCCAGGATTCTTGTCACCTTTAGTGAACAAGCAAATAAGGAACCTTGAGGAAGTTTCACCTCAGCTCTTGGTGTGTGTTTCTGAACAGATGCCCATTAGAAGAGTAATTGTTTATTAAAAGGTAATGAAAAAGAGATTGGACACCAAGACTACAGGAGCTGTGTTTGCAAATCCATAGGAACAATAGAAACTCTAGAGATGAGTGTTAACAGTGATGGCAAATAACAGTAACCTTGATAATGTTTCACAGAGATGTATGAGTGGCACAAAAGCCTCTTCAAAATGCTTTTTTTGTTAAAGGTTCTGTAAATCTGAAAAACTTTTTAGTAACTGTTTAGTTCTAATTCACTCAGTGTGCCAGATTTTCACGTGAAAAGTAAGAATGGCCGAGTTATATGTAACGTGTGGAAACCATCAGTGTTCCTAGTACAGTATTTCAGAAGTGTTATTAGTGTCCAGGAGTATTTCCTGTGTTCATCAGCCTTCATGGCATTTGTTTTCCTGAGCCAGTCTTGAATACTCTGTATACTATTGCTTCCAGGAATCAACAGTTTTATGTCTTTCCCCTTCTACCCTGATTATTTTTATGATTTTTTTCCCCCCCACATTTATAACTGTACATTCTCCCACTACTTAATACCACCTTCTCCATGCCTTTTTGGAAATTAGCAGGCTTGTTAGCTCTTCTTTTCTTTGGACAGTCACTGCTTAGTAGGAAGTATAAATGAGGAATTGGTCACTCTTTAATGCAATATATGCTTTGACAATGGAAAATGTTGGTTAAGAGGTTTGGTGTACTTCCTTTTCAGATGCAAACTTTTCAACTCAAGTTTAAGCTATAACCATAGTTTTGCATAATATAGTTGTGAAATACTGATCTCCCAGTAAGTCATCAACCATTAACTTCTGATGTATGTGTTAGTGCCCTTTAATTTTTTTGTTGTTTTGGTATTGGGGATTTTGTTCATTTAAAAAATATTGTAGTGGGCCAGTTTTGCTAGTTCCGATGTGGTATGTCTAGTAGATTTAGTTGTACTGGGTGGTATTTTGACATTCTTCAGATTACTTATAAATCTTAAGTAATCACAGAAAACACATTAAATTGGTAATATAGTACTAGTTTGAAAATACTTGTTAGTTCTTAAGTAATTGTTTCCAATTGTAGTCTTCTCTGGACACTGTGACTACAGAATGAAAGAATGGTGGAAATAAGAATAAATGTGGTATCACTGTATAATAAGGATACTGTTGTATTAGCACAGCTTATTAAGCCTTATAGAGCTGATGTTAATAAAAGTAGAACTGCTTTATAAGACAAACAGAAGTTATTTTACTTCCTTTAGAACTTCGAGTTCCCTATGTTGTTGGACTTCCTTGTCACAGACCCGTAAGAAATGCTAGTCTTGACATTCAAAAGCAGGCATTTAATAAATTTGATTTTAAAAAATAGCTTCCTACCATATGTAGCTACTTGTCAAATTATTTATCACATATAAAAATTCCTAAGAAGAAGTGAGATTAAACTTTCTGTTCAGCCGAACATCTCTATTAAAATTAGCAGTAAAATCAATCCCCTTGTAGGGATTCAACACAAATAAAAGTATTTTTCCTGTATCTCTAATTGTTTTGAAGCTTTCTAGCTTGTCAGAAAGTGTGGGCATGACAGTAGTGGCACATCTGTTATGCCTTTTGGAGGACTGAATGCAGGCAAGTTGTTTGTATTTGCACTTTTAAGCAGTCAGTATAGAAGAATTCAAGTTCTTTAGAGGCAGAGGAAGTAGTTAAGGTGTATATATACAGCACAAATTCTTGCTCTGTTTCCCAGAATCTGTATTTAAATAGGTCATTACATGGTTGAATTTGTTCAGTTAAAGCACTTTCTCTGCTGTGCTTCGTCCTGCTTTGTAGCTGCATTGCTCAAAGCAAGCATTTTTTTTCTGTGGGATGGAGTGGCAACAGTGGTGACTCTTCACCAGTGATGAAATTGATGGTTTTGTGGTAGTGAGAGAAGCTGATGGAAACTCTCTTTAAGAGTGGTGTCTTCAGTGGTTTGAGAAAAAAACAAAGCTGGAACAATTGCATTTGTTTCATATTCACAATAATAGTAGATCAGTCTGGTTGCATAGATTGCTGAGAAAGGAGAAGTGGGAGATGATCATAATGATTTCAAACACAGGAAAGGGATTTCTTCCATTCCTGTCTGGAGCATGTGGAGCCAGGAGCTGGCAGTGTTTATGCCACTGGAGTGGTAGTAGATGAATTGTATAATAAGGAATTCAAATGCTTGGCCACTTTCTGGAAATGTATCTGCCTCATGATCATCATTAAAACCTTGACTTGGCTTGAGTGGACATTTTCACTTCATTGATGGTTTTTGAAGATCTAGAAAAGTATTCAGTAGCAGTAGCTCTGCATATGGGAAATTATACAAGATGATATTGCTGTCAGGATATGGTCTGCTTTCTCACCATCAATTAGATACATGCATAGTAGCAAAAGAATATATTAATTTTGAATTAATGTTACTATTATACATGTTAAAATAGTTACCCAGAATGGGAAACAAACTCTCAAATGTATGTGTTTGGACCTATTGTACACCCATAAATATTTAAATTACTTTCATATGGATATCAAGTATGTCCACTGAAAGTAGCATTAGAGGAATCCAAGTCTCTGCTTTGTGGAACTAAAATCAGACATGCTAAAAATACTGTGTTATAATTTCTAAACAACTGGGTCTAAGAAGGAAGAAAATCTGAAGTTGCAGAGCAGACTAATGCAAAACAAATAAACAAAACAACAAAAAAGACTAACCAAAATGAAACAAACCTCATGCCTTTTAGAGAGTTGAAAGCAAAGAAAATTGGTAAATATTCTGGAGAACTTAAGGTACAGAGTAATGCTTCTTTTGCTGCTAGTTAAGAGTTTCTCTGCTGGATGTGTGCATCAGGCCCTTTCTCTAGTCCCAGGTGAACAGCTAAAAGCAGCAATGAATGCAGAACCTGCAGCTTATTGCAGTACCAGCTCGTGATGGGAGCCTAAGTTTGGTTTTCCAGTTCATGATTGTATGTATTGTATTCTGCTGAATTTTTTTCTTGTACGTGTTATTTATTGGGGGAGATTATTTAATGAATTTATTGCTTCAAGAGTTTAAAACAAACATATAATGGAAACCATGATATGTCCTACCTTTTAGCAGATTTTTCTACTGTGATGGTTGCAGTAGATTGTTGCAAGGCTGAAGGCGGAAAGAAATCTTCCCAGTTTTGAATACTTTGAGGGAATAAATTTGTTCTTTGTATTGTGTTAGAAATTTTGTGTAGTAGGTATTTTTCTCCCCCCTCCCCATTCAGTGTGCGTGTGCTTGGAGGTACATTGACATTTACAGATTGAAGATTGAGCTTTTATTTTAATCATAATTATGTGTGAAAAGATAAAAGGATCATCCTAACTCAGTGTGGCTGTGTGTACTGATGTCTTTCGTATTATTTCCCTCAGCTATCACCTTGGAGGACCCTTAGTTTTGCCCTGCTCTGAGCCAGTTATGTTTCAGCCTACAATGTGTTTGGCCTTAGAGCAAGCCCAAAAACTGTCTCCAAAGGTAGTTTCACAGTTCCTGTTAAAGAAAGTCACTCCATTGCCGGTAGCTCTTCCTACGCTCTCTTCCAGCCATGGAGACAGAGCCATTTACTCTAATTTTAGAGTTAAAAGTTTGTGTCTGAACCCTCAACTCTTTTGATGTTTAATTTTTTTTCCATAGAATAAAATCCTTTAAGCAATCTGCTAATTATGTCTCTTATTCTGAGCCAGTGAAAACAGAGTACTTTTTTTCCCAAGTGATGTCTTGCACTCGATTCCTTGCATTGTGTTCCCTTCTGTCTTCCTTTCCTCAGGTTCTTGGGAGGACTGAAATTCACTGAGGCAGCAGAACTGGGACTGCAGTGTGGGTTGCTGCATTGCACTCAGCTGCCTGGGTTGGACTCTCCCCTTAACACCATGTATTTCTGGGAGTACACGAACTTGTGTGCTCTGTGTGCTGCCCTCCCCTTTGGCCTCATGTCCTTGCACACGAAGGTGGTTGCAGAGAGAAGAAACAGATGACGGTAGCTGACGTTGGGGTATTGTGTATACCTTATTTGCTGTGTGCTGCTGGACTTACCCTTCTAAAGACCAGGTTAAGGTAGCAAGCAAAAATCAATAGCCTGGGACACTATTTTCCAAGAAATTCCAGTGGCTCAAAGGCCAAGTGATTTTTCCGTAGAGAAGTGACAGTGGCTGTGCTTTCTACAGTTTAGAATCACTGGGGAATTCTTCAAATGTGGCTATTTCCTTCAACATGCAACCCTAAGCAACTTTTTAAATATCACTGGATTTCTCTTTTTGAGGCCTTGGGCTATCTTAATTTCAATCTTCCAGGGTCTTTTGAAGTATTAATTTGTTTCTTTTTCTATATGTGCTTCCACTTGGGTTCCATTGCTTTGTATTTTTCAAGTTCTTTGAAGACCATAACAGTAGGTGGCTGTTCTGTCGTATGTGTTTATACCATGCAAAAAAAATTTCTAAATTAGCATTCATGCCAAAAAAACCTAGACTTTGCTTTAGAATGTGCAAGGGAAGCCTTCCTTCCCTTTTCGAAGTCTTAGAAATGTTTTATTTTGTGGAGTGAGTCCATAAAGCAAGAATTGAGATGTGTGCCATGTATGCAGACATCAAGCTGCTGTGTGAGAAAGAACGCCCACCTCTCTTGTTTTTGAAGGGGAGGGTTCCAGCAGAGATGGTTTTCTTTGAGAGTCACTTCAGTTTACTGACAGGTTGTTTCTGTGGTCTCAGCAAATGCATTTGGACAGACGCTGCTCTTCCTGTGAATGGCTGGTCAGGTTAGCCAGGTGGGCATTTAGGGTTGCTCTTTCTAATAGGTTACTATTTGTAGCTGGATTTTGCACTAGAAAATTGATTTAGGACTTAGGCTGTAGACCATCTAAATGGTACACAATCGTTGTTATCACTCCTGTTTAGCAGTCTTTGGGACTTTGGAAATGAAAGAAAATGGAAAGTGAAAGAAAAATGAAGAGGTATTTTGATGTAGTGAAAATGTGATTATTCTTATGTATGGTATGGGCTCTACCAATTTACTAATTCGTAGGATATTTTTTTAATTGCTCATTCAGGAAATTGTTCTCCAGAACAGGAGATAAATTGATTACTCTATTATGTACTAGTTAATTATTGCATCCTAATCTACAGAAGAAATTGTTTTGGTTTGTGTCTGAGTTGTGGGGTTTTGTGTTTTGGCTGTGAGGGCTAAACCCCAGAGGAGACAGGGTGTTTTGTTCAGTGAGTCACTTTCCTGTTACTTCTGCTTCAGAACCAGAGGAGTTCTGGTTTTGTGTATGTAGCTGCAAATAACCCGAGAGCCCTTGATTCATGAAGCTGTGTGCCTTGAAATTCAGAGAATAAGGTAGTAAAGAAAAGGTGGTATTTAGTTTGTTTCCCCTTTCCTTAAAGGAGCTTTGAATAAAATTGCAGTATCTGTGACAGGCTTATAAGGAGGTCTGAGGTTTCTAAAGATAAAAATGCAATAAACAGCTTGGATTTGCTTCTAACATGGTATTTAATGTTTGAAAACATTCATACAGTATAACATTGGCATTCTGGCCTTATGGTAGAATTACTAAGGCTTTACATCATGCTTGGTGTTGCTGTGGGTCAACCGGAGTAAAATGCAGTAACCTCAAAGATTAGACAACCATGGTACACTCAGGAGGGACTATCTGAGCTTTTTGATACTGAGATACTGCCCTTTAGTCAATATTTGCATCATTGTCTTCTAATACATTTTTTTGAGTTGAAGGGCTGTATAATTACTGCTTTGTAGTTTGCCTGTTCAGGTATTTGTAACATCTATTAAGTCTTTGATTTTCAGATACAGAATTGAGAGCAAATTTGAGCAAACAAGTAAAGACAAAGTTAGTGCTATAGTCACACGTATCTAAAATAGAATGATTCAATCTCAATTATTTGGAAGAATCTTCAAATGGGATGGTCATCATCTTGCATTCAGGGTAATCTACTTTGTACTTGCTGCATTTTTTATTTTTTTTTATTTGAGTGGGTTCATGTTAGGAGGTTGAATTTGTATCCTGAGCTGTCTTGTGCACCTCTTTTACCTCACATAAATGTGAGATGGCTAAATATAAATCATCTTTCCATCAATTACTAGAGGAGGAGGAGAGGGCACATAAGCTATGAAATACTTACTGAGGGACAGGAGTGTGTATTCAGGTAGGCAGTTTGGAGCACCTCATGCATATTAGGGATTTCTTTGTCAATATTCCATTAGTGTTTGTGAAGGAGAGGCAGAATGATACCTTTCCTTCTCTACATCAAGGGAACAGGAAACACTCTGACGTCCTGCAGAGCTACTGTGCCTTCTTCCCATACCTTATAAATCTGTTCTTAGAGTAGGTCTGCCTTAGGTTTAAGCTAGTTCCAATGATTTTCTCTTATCAGGACATCCTACAAAATCAAGAGAGCTTCATTTATAAGATAATAAAGTAGGCGGAAATATCTTTATCTGTATTTTGAAGCAGAGATGTATTGAAAAGCAAGCTAACTTCAATTTTAATATGTAGATGGAAATTGGAACTGTAGGTCTTGAGAAAACCCCTTCATTTTACTTGCCTTCTATTTGAGACCAAAGCAGCAGTTTTTTCTACTCCATAGAGGACTCAAAATCCCAAGGCCATTTAAATTTGCCTAGTAGAACTTCTGCATCATTTTGCCCCTGAAGTAAGGAAATACACGAGGCAGGTTATGGAATCCTTCAGATCATGTGTTTATGTCTCTGTCCACGTATGGCCCTGTATTACATCTTTCATTTTAACCTTTTCCAACCCAATCAATTCTATAATTCTAATTCTTTTGCTCTAAAATGCTCTGGATACAGGAAACTCAGTATCAGATCCTGGGATTGGAATGTACCTTTCCTAATAACAGATAGGCAGGTTTAAGATAGTGTAAACTGCAAGAATTAATACAGTAGTTGTTTTCAATGCAGTCATTGAGCTGATTTCTTTATGGAACCCTCCTTACCAAATAGGGCTTGATCCATGGAAAATTTGATGCTACTTTTTCCTGTATTTGAAAAACAGTGATAAAACAGCCTGGTTGTCAAAATGTCAGAATTTCACTTTGACATTTAAAGAAGAGTTTCCATTTACTAATTTGTTCTAGTGTGGCTTTTTTAATATTGAGCTTCTTGAAGAAGATACAAAAAGTCATTGATAGATCTGTAAGGCTTCGTTTCTGTATCACAAATGCAGCTGAAGATTCTGGAATTTATGGCAGTGTCCTTTAAAGAGTGCTGTTGATGGATTTGTTGCTTCTAAAACACTGACTGTCCCATATGGATCTTGGCCTTTGAACATTTGCTTGAAAACTGGACATGTGGGTGGAGGAGGAGAAGAAAGGAGTAGGAGGTTGCAGTCTGAAAATGTGCAGAAATGTTTGGTTTTTTCTTTTTGTGTAACAGAAGAAACTTTGGTCTGCCGAATTCCTTAGTAATAAAGAAGCAAAGACAAGTTAATTTAAAATCAAAAAAATAATAAATAGCATAAAGCTAAGCACATGTCTAATCTGGACATTCCAGCCATCAGGAAGTTATGTGTTTATCTCTGTGCTGGGTGGATTAATGACTTAATTTGCATTGCATTATGGTGGGATTTTTTCTTAAGAATTTTCCTGAAGAGTTAATTGCTTCTTTCTTAATACAATTTTTAGTTTGTTTAGTAAAAGACACTGTACACTTTGAATATTTATTAACTGTATGAATTATATGCAATACAATTCAGAGCCTTACTAGTCATAAATGAATAACTTATTTGGTAAATAAAAGAGGTTCATTGTTGTAAATGTATCTGTATGAAGTCAGCTGGAATTGCAATTTCATCAGAATGCACAAGAAAAATAATGTTAAGTATCTTAAATAAAAATTGGCTAAAATGTTGAATAAGTGCCTTCAAATAAAAATAAGTTTTGAGAAAGTTGCTTGTTTCTGGTACATATTACAGAAAACATTTGATTAGTAAATTGAATGAGAATTTCTGGTTGCCTTGTCTTTGAAGGTTTCTGAAACTAGGAGAGCTGTTATGTAAAATTTTGTTTTATATTTGGGAGAACTAAAACATTTCCATTTCAGCTGAAATTTATTAACTTTTTATATGTGCCTCTGAGCTTAGCAGAAATTATTTTAAAAATATTTTTCTTTTTCGGAGATTACAAGTATTATTTAGTATATAGTATTATATTATAATACAAGTGTTATTTGAACACATTCTTGCTCTAGGTATTTATCTTGAGAGTTCTCCTAGCTCATTTGTTTGACTTCCTTAAATTTATCCACCTCAAACTTGTTTTGCTTGAATGTTTCAGCTGTTTAATGGAAGTTGTTGTTGTTTTAATAGGTTATAATAATGTTAAATTTTTCAGCACTCTAGAGTGCTTTCTTTAAATTTTGATAGGGTTATTTTTAAAGAACAAAACACATCTTTTTAAAAACCTGATTGAAGTGAAAATATTTCTATTTAAAAATACACTGTACTCATGCTCTTTGTGGTGGCTTCTATGATTTATTTTTTTTAACCATAAAGCAAGTGGTGGAGTTAAAAACATTTTACTCTAGAGGGAGGGTACATAAATTGAAATGCAATAAAATTTCTATGAAAAATTTTACAAGTAAGTTGTTTTGGGGGACTTTTTGTTTGTGGTTTTTGTTGCTTTGGTTTCTTGGACTTTTTTTGTTTTGCTTTTTATTCAGAGGAGAATGGCCATTGATAGAAAAACAAATCAGTTGCTGGGTAATTCCTATTGCTAATGAAAACTCCTTTTTTAAAATTTTTTTCCCCATAAGTAAATTTTCAAATACTCATTCATGTTATGTTTAAAACCCATGCTTGACAGCCTGTGTGAGAGCTGTGGCAGCATGGATAAGCGTTAAGGCAGAAGCTGAAGGAATCATCTCCCAGAATTTTGTCCCTTTTTCCTTCTTTTCCAATACTTTTCTTGCCTTATGTTAGTTTGATAGCTCATAGCTATGAACTCAAGTGTGGAGTGGCACTGCACTGACTGTGAGCAGGAAAGGTGGGTGAGTATGTTACTGTGGAAGGAGGGAGTGCTCAGCCCCTTGGAGGACAACTCTACTCTGCGTTTGGGAGCCAAGGGGCACTACAGTGCTCCCACTGACCCACCAAAGTCAGCCTGGTGTTGTATTGAACTCATTAAAATCATACCAATCAGGCAGTTTTTGAAAGAACTGTATGTCCTGGGGTGATTTTTGGGTACAAAAATCAATGCAGGGCAAGTCTGTTTGGGAAGGGCATGGTGGCTGGTGTGGGCAATGTGGGGACTGGCAGGGAGGTGGGTAGGAAGGCAGGGATCCTCCCTAGCCCTGCTTGCCATTCCAGGTGGGCAGAACATCACCTGTTGAGAACTTAAAAAATAAAACCGTCTGCTGCATTCAGTTTAGAGAGATAAAAATTAAACATAACATTTTTTACCCACATTTGATTTTGGCTGTACAGGTGTCCTTTTCCGCTCTAGTATCAGGTCTTGTGTTTTGACTAAGTGATGGAGCATAATTTAGTTTTTTAATTGAGTAAAAGCTTGTTGTATTTGTAAATAGGTTATGAAAGAAGGTACCTGTCAGTATTTGATGCACTATTAATTCCACATATATATTTGATGACCCATATCTTGTTCAAGGTAATTTCTTGACAATTTACAGCTCTGTAATAATGTACAATAACTGCTGGAAAACTAATTTGAAACATAAAAGGTTGAATACGTGATACAAAAATCAGTCCTGACTTGTTATGAAAATGAATCTATTAAGATATGTAAATACAGCAATAGATGAAAATATACAAAAGGTTTAACTCAGCAGCATTCATTTTCACATTTCCAGCTGCATATTTAGACTGAAAACTGGCTTCTCTACATTGATACAGGGTAATTGAAGGACACCATTTGGTAGATCTCTAGTCCCTTGAAGAGCAATTGGCTTCCAAGAACTCATTTATATGGAGACACTTTTGTTGTTGGTTTTGCAGTAGATTGTATAGATTAAGGGTCATTTCTGGGGAAGGGTGTCCTTCCTTAATTGCTCTTGATATTTGAGTAGGAATTTGTTGGAGGCTTCTTAAAAAGTTTTGTCTATCATATTTAGTGATATGGTCCTTTTTATTGAGTTCTGAATTGCTGAATTCTGTTTGGAAAACTTAGTGTTGTATTTATGATTTCTCAGAGGAATACAGTTTTCTTGTAATTGCAGCATTTTTCTGAAAGGTTTTTTTTTTTTGTCCTGTGAACTTGATTTTATATGTAAACTGCAGAAAATATTTTTGCTCCTAAATCAGATAGGGTTTTAGAAAAGATAGGTAGAGAGAATGCAGATGATGCTCCTTTCACTCACCAATTGTTTTTCAGGTGTTGAAGGACCTTTTTTGTACACTGTCTTTTCCATTCTCCCACCTTCTATAATCTAAGATATCAGATCAACTTTGGAAAAGAAATGCAGCTGTATTGAGTCTATTTAAAGTTAAACTACATATGAGATGTTACAAATTTAGAGAGGAGTCTTGGGAAGGAGTTGCTGGACAATTTGACTGCAAATACTGTCAGTGTTCATGTTAAACATGAATTCAGAAAATTAAAAAATAACGGTGAACGCTGATAAACCTGCAGAGATTTATTATACAGCCATGTCAGTGAGTCTGTTCTTTCATTTCTGGGAATGAGCAAAAGCAGTTCAAATACAAAATGTAGTCACTTATCAGTTACAGGCAAGGACAACAGCTCATGGGAACATGGAAAGACTCACCAAATGAGCCTTTGTAAAATGAGGAAATTGTCTCTTTTGTAAATAGGCTTTTCCAAGTAAAGGTAGTATGGAATATTAAACCATAATTAGCAAATGGAATACAAATCTTTACTAGTGGTAAAAAAATCCCTTTCTATACAAGTGTTATGTATGTTTTTCATAAAGTATGTATTAAGATAATGATTTAAAGATAACTAAACTCATTTATCCTATTAACTAATTTTTGTAAAGATCATAGCTTTGCAGCCTTGATTCAGTACCTTCACTGAAGGTAGAAGAGAGAGAGAGAGAAAAATCCTTTTATATTTTAGCAGAAGTCTGTGCAGTTGGAGCATCTGTGCTGTCTGATACGTGGCCAAGCTTTGGGCCAGGAGCGTGGCCAGCGTGGAAGGAGACACAGGTGTGTGTGTGTGTATGGGGGAAACTGGCACTACCTCAGCACTGGGCCAAAGGAGAGTGACCAGAAGGAAAGTCCACCACTTTGTGATTTGTGGGTGCTCAAGACATTTCATAGGGAAGTGGACAGAGCATTAGATGGGAAGGCTAAAGTGCCATAGGAAGAGGACACTGGAGAGGTGCGAGCTGAAGGACCTTATGGGTGCAATGGGGAGGCCATTGCAGGGACAAGGCAGTAATGAAAGGGTGTTAAGCTGGACCTTGCACAATGGAAACTTAAAGAGGCAGGAAGCAAATTCATAGGAAACTGGTGTTCAGCCTGCTGCTCAAAAAACAAGCTATTCTTTAGAGCCACAACTGAGCTAGGAAGGGAAGAGAGAACATAGTGATGCAACAGATGTGTTTCTGAATTCCCTAGGACTAACCTTGGGGTGCAACGATTTCTTTCACTGCAGAGACAATGAGGATTTGCAGTGGATCTCTTCTCTGGAATTGATTATAACAAGTTGATTCTTTTTTTATCTCAGTAATATATCCACCTAAAAATTAAACCTGTTCACATCACTTGGCAATGTGTTTGGAAGGGTAAAACTGAACTAGTTTATCGTGGGTTAGTTGTGGATTGTGAACAGTGTTACTTCCTCTGAATTGCAGTAACATAAAACAGGCTTTCTGCAGCTTTGCACTACCTTTTTTTGCTTCCACCCTTTTCACCTCACTTGAAAGCTAATCTCTTGATGTAGGTTTCTCCTTAATGGCAACTATTTGTGTTACAAAGGGTTATGGCTTCAGGTGCACTGTAACTAGTGAGTCAGAATGGGAAAAATCCAGTTGTATTTCACTAGTAGATAAGTTTTCATTAGAGCAATGACAATAAGAAGTGCCAAAATTGTGACTGCAATCGCAAGTATATTTGATTTTTCTAAATGTGACTCCCAAAGTGCTTGATGGTTTTGTTTTCCATGAAATTCTGTACATGGAATACATTCCATTCAGACATAAGAACAGGGATACTCTTACAGATAGTGGTCAGTGAACATTTCTGTAAGTAATGAGTAATGGTAGTGTTTACTTTTCTCAAGATGATTCATGCAGACTATATTTTTTTTAAAGGAGTTGTGAGTTTTGTCATAGGTGCATAGAAGTTTATCATCCTAACTTTATTCTTGCTTAGCTATGACCAGCCATCCTACTAAATTATATTTTTAGACTTGTTTCCTAAGGAAATGAAGCTTACACTAGTCATGCTGTCACAGTCAGCTGTCATTGTCCATCCATCTGTCCACCCTTGATAACTCAGCCAATTTTAGGCAAACTTGACAGACTGGCAGAGATAAACTAACTAGTTTTCTCCTACTCTGTGGCTGAGAGGCTCGTTGCTGGTATCCCTCACTGGGGGAGAAGCCAGAACAATCTCCAGCCCTTTGCCCAGCCCAGGCAGGGCTGAAAGGCAGCAGAGTGCTTGGCCAGCCCAGCAAAGGTAGGGAGGAGGGCAGCAGCAGGGGGGATGGAGTGTGCTTTGAGGGCAGCTTGGAGATGGCAATGTCCTGGAGCTGGAGATAACAGAGAGACCCAGGGATGTGAAGGCAGTCATATGGTGGGGGGCGCTTATTGTGAATCCTGCAGTAGATGGTGGGGGCAGAGGAGGAACAATGCAGCAGGAGGCACAAGGAGAAAAACAGGAACAGATTTCCTTCGTTCTGCTCGTGGAACAACTTGTTTCCTCTTCAGTCATAGGCGCAGTCATGAATATTGTAACCTCACAGAAGAAATGATTCTTAGATAATGTTGTGCATGCCTTTCGCTGTGCTTGACTGCAGCCAGGTCTCTGCTTAGTTACTTACTTTAGTAAACCAACTGGAAACAGTCTTTGGTGCTCATTGCTGCTATTGCAAAGGTTAATCATTACCATGCTGTCAGACTTAAAAAGTTTGTTCACATGAAATGTTAAGCTTAACTGAAGAACTCCAGCTGCCTTTTATTGGTAAAAAAACCAAAAACCCAAAACAAACCAAAACATAATGAAATTTCTAATTTTTATTTTCCCAGAGTTGAAATGATTTGTATTGAAAGGGGATGATAGGAAGGAACATTTCAAATGTCAGAAGCACCACTGGAAGATTTGTGGAAAAATACAGAATTTATGAAACTCCAAGTGAAAGAAAATGCTTGAATGATAACCTTTTGCTAGATGTTTAGATGCTGTTATCAAACTTTAGAGGGTTTTTTTTAGAAGCTTGGTTTTTTCACCTGTTTGTCAACAATTTTTTTCTCTAGATACTTCAGTGTGTGTCATTCTGTTATCATACTGCATCCCCATCTCTCATACTTATCTCTGTGCTCTGATTTTCAGATAGTTTTATCTTGGCCAGATACTTCATCATCTCCTTTTTTTTTTTTTATTTTACTAGTTCATCTGCTGCCATTCCAAGAAGTGGTACTGCATATGTTCATTAGAGAGCATATAAAAGCTTTAGCTTGTAATCTGTAAGATTCAGTCTCGGTGGAGGGCTTTAGGTAGCGTGAATCTATTGAAATACAGTAGCCTGTTTACCATGAAGTTGCAACATGTAATTTCCCCCCTTTCTTGATAGAACAACCCTTAAGCTGTTTGTTTATATCACTGTAATTTAATGCTCATTAGTTCTGATATGTTCTTGTCTTTTGGTTAAAAATGATCTCTAAACTGATGAAAATTTCCAGTCTTGGCAGAGATCAGAGCCTGACCAGCTTCTGATAAGCGCTTACTTGGACACTCTTTTCCTGTGATTGTCTCCCCTAGTACAATAAGCTGCTTTCCCTCATTTTGCCTGAAAGAGCAGCTGCCAGTTCTTGGTTCAAATGGTGTAGTTAGAATGACATTAGGATGTTGCAGGCTCCAGCAGGAAGTGAGGAGCTGCTGGGGAAAGTCAGGAAACACTTCAGGATGATCAGAATTTTCTGCCATCTTCTGAGACCATAAGACTGTATGAGTCATTGTATTTAACCCTTCTGGTCAACGATGCCTGCATGGTTATGTGTACCCTGTTGGTCTGTGCTGTGCTGTGAACTAAGCAAAGAAGTTCTGTGCTGAACAAACAGCTTTGCTGAAAATGCTCATTGAAGATGAAGTACCTACATGTCTATATTTATTAAAACACACTTTCTGGTAGTGGAGTGGCCAGATTGAACAGTAGTGAATTGTCCAAAATAAAATAGCTTGCATTTCCTTATTTCAGATGATTTGAAGAAACAAAAACAAAGTACTTTTTTGTTTTCCTTCTATTCCGTCTTCCATATCAATGTGTGTGTTCTTGTGTCTCAGCTAAATCTCTTACCTGCCAGCAGGTAAGGAGATTTGCTCTAGGAGCATGGAGAAAAGTACAAATGCTCCTATTTCTGTGTTGTTTCTGCTTTCTCCCACTTGAGTAACATTTTGAGTGTTGCTTGGTTTGTACTATACTGAGACTTTGTCTTCTGTTTTCAGAACTTTTATAAATGAATTTCACAGAAGAGGGCTGCTTGTTCCCTTTATTATTTTGTTTATATATAAGCCAAAGCAGTCCTTGCTGCAAAAGTTTGAAAATACACCATGTTGTTCAGTTTTTCTTCCATATTTTAACAGTCATTAGCATGGTTCCTCTAATTAAGAGTAAAAAATTGCATGTTTTAATGTTGCTTCTTCTGTGCATTGTATTTCACACTATCATTAAAGCCATGACAGTACATCAGAATTTACAGATTATAGGGAAACATACGCAAATGGTGTTCCTCATGGTCAGGTTTACACTTACAGTAGGTGATGAAATGTAGATGAAAGAGATGTGGATTTCGGAAAGGGACTTGCAGTTGGAAGGAGTGGCAGCTCTACCTGCTTAGGGACTGCCTGAAGAAAAAAGAGAGCAAAACATAATCTGCAGAGAAACAACCTTTAACTTCTATGCTTGTTAATTGTTGTAGATTTTCTTTCACCTTTTTGTTTGAGCCAAATTAAAGTCATCTCTGAAATTAAAGGGCATGGTCATTTGGCTGAAATTTTAAGATACATGACAGCAAACTCTTAAACGTCTCAGTGATGAGCTTTTCTCCTAGTGAGGAAATCACTGTGTTTGTGTGTTTAAACTCTGGTACTTCTGAGAAAAGAAGTTGCTATAACACAAATTGCCCCTTACCTAATGGTTCTGCAGCTGGATGTTAATGAGAATCTCTTAAACGTGTTGCCATTTCCTGACTATGTAGTGTTACAGACGAGATCTCCATTTAGCAGTGTTACTGAAGTGAGGGAGCAGCATGTCACCAAATCCAATGTTTGTAGTCTGGGGACAAGCATTCCAAGTGACCACTTTACATTTCTGTCATTAACAGGCTTGGGAAAAACCAAGAGGAAGACGAGTGCGAGAGATGCCTCACCCACTCCCAGCACAGACGCAGAATACCCATCCAACGGCAGCAGCGCTGACCGGATTTACGATCTGAACATTCCAGCCTATGTGAAATTTGCCTATGTCGCGGAGAGAGAGGATGAACTGTCCCTTGTGAAAGGATCCCGAGTGATCGTCATGGAGAAGTGCAGTGACGGCTGGTGGAGAGGAAGCTACAACGGACAGATCGGCTGGTTTCCTTCGAACTATGTGGTGGAGGAGGTTGAGGAGGCAACTGCAGATTCACCCAGCTTTCTCAGCCTAAGGAAAGGTGCTTCCATGAGTAACGGCCAGGGCACCAAAGTACTCCACATTGTTCAGACACTGTATCCGTTCAGCTCCGTCACAGAAGAAGAGCTCAACTTTGAAAAAGGGGAAACGATGGAAGTCATTGAAAAGCCTGAAAATGACCCAGAATGGTGGAAATGTAAAAATTCGAGAGGGCAAATTGGTCTTGTTCCTAAAAACTATGTAGTAATCATTAGCGATGGTCCTACCATTAACACTTCCCATCCACCTCAGATAAGCTACACGGGACCATCTTCTACTGGACGGTTTGCTGGAAGAGAATGGTATTATGGGAATGTTACCCGACACCAAGCAGAATGTGCCCTGAACGAAAGGGGAGTGGAAGGAGATTTCCTTGTTAGAGACAGTGAATCTTCGGTAAGTGGTGCTCAGCCCAGCAGGTTTGTAACACCCCATGCATGGGGTCGCAGGCAGGGCACGTAGATGCCCTGTCTTTTCACCCTTAAAGGAGCAAGCAAGGCTTCAGCACTACCAACCAACACACTTACTGCTTGTGAGAATCAGTCTGTTAGTGAAATGCAGTGGCATTTACACTGAAATTTAACATCTCTGGTCTGTATTATCCAGGGTATTTTTAATTACTGGCCAAGCAAGTAAATATTTCAGGTTTCCAGTGTAACTTTTCATGTGTTTCTCATGCAATCCTCAAAGTTACAATGCTGCAAGATAAAATAATTCTAGCTAATTGAAAATTTGGTCATTAATTTGATCTTAAAGCTAATTTCAAACAGTGTCTTTACATTGGTCCATTTTCTTCTTTTAATTGAATAATTATATGGGTTCATTATTGCTTAAAGTCCCATTTTAATGTATTTCTGATCTATTTAGATAATTTAGATTGTAATAAGGTAAAGTTATTACTGTATCTAGTTGTTAAGATTATGACATACAAGAGAGAGAGAGTCAAATCAGCAACTCATATGCCTTGTAAATTGAGTTTTGATGACATCAGAGGGATAGAAGTAATGCTGATTATGGTTCACTGTAATTTTGAAAGTTCAAATTTAAAATTCATCTGAAAGGACTTTCATGTATGCAGAGGCCAGAGAATTCACAGTTAAAGCACTCAACATTTAATTATCACTTGACTGTGATTTTGAAAAGGTGACAGATTTTTAATCTTACATCATACGTAACATTGACAAAATTGACAACGTACAAATCTGTAACAGCCCCAGATGCTTTTATCTGAATACAGTATTGTTGAATTTAAGGCAGCTTTCCTTGATGAATTTTCTCTGAGGAAGACGTGATAGCTATCAAGCTACCATGAAACTCTGTGTCATTGAATTCCTATTTCTCCTTAATTGTAATCACTAAATAAAGACAAATGTAAGTATACCACAGCAGAATGGGAAGAGAAATAGAGATTAAATAAAAATAAATCAGAAGTGGACAGGAAGAAAAATAGAAATTTAGAAATCATGACTGACTGACAGAGGCTGAGAGGAATCAAGTTTGTTTAGTCAACAGAAGAAAAGACTGATGTGGGACATATGGTCTTCTAAAATGTAGAAAGCCACTGGAGGATTATGATAGTCATTACATTATGGTAGTTTAGTTGTCTCTTCAAGGCACCATCCTGTCTGATAGGGGCAAGTGGAATACTGGATGTGGTGTACTCTTGATGAGTCTGTCCAGCAGGTAGAAGATCACTTCAGATCTGGATGCTGCATTGTGGTTTAGCTTGCGACTAGCTGTCAATTTTCTTTTGTCTTTTGGGAAAGTACCAGAACAGTTTAAAAATACTTAAAATACAAAAATGCTCAGACATTTCTCAGTGCATGGCATGTCACAGTCACCACCATGCTATAGCTTGTTTTTTTGCTCTTAGAAGCCTACCTCTATCTCTGGAAAAATGAATTTCCTTGAAAGAACACAATAACCTTTTCATTTAATATGACATTATAACACTAAATGCTTATATTCAGAGCTGTTTCAAATTTTTTACCTGCATTGTTGCTGGAGAAATCATTGCTAGTGGAGTATAAAAAGATGAATTCAGATTGTGATCTTCAAAGTATTTCCAGCATCTAGCACTTAGTGGAATCCAAGAAAATTTGCTCAATTCAAGTTTTTTGCACACCCGCAAAAAAAAAAAAAGTGCTGAATTGAGGAACTTACCTTTTTCCTGCTTTCTCTACTCTTGATCTGGTCTTGCGAATCCTGTATTTGGGTTTTTTTAGCAATGAGAAAACTGTAGTTATGCATGTAAATGCCTCCTTCATCTTAGTACTACTTGAGAGTTTTAGTTTTTAATAGGTTTAAAGGAATAATTTACTGCATCTCAAACTTTTGTCTGCCCTAATCTTTATCTATCATACCATCATATAGTTTTTTTATGTATGTGAATTATAAAACATTGGAGATTGCTAGTTTTTTCCCTGAAGTGCCAGGAGTGATACAGTAAGTAAAGAGGCATACTTGATAGCACTGAGAAGAAGATCATAAAAAATTTATTTTAAGCTTATTGTATATGGAATGAAGAAAAAGTTTAACAATAATTCTTAATTTCCTGAAGGTTGCTGTATTTCACATGCGTGAGTACAGAGGCTGTTCATGCTGTGGCTAAAAGTCACCAGGAGTGTCGGCACAATCCAAACATAAGATCTCGATTAGAGAGCCCAGACTGAACAAACTCAGGTTGTCAGCTCTCCGCTTTGCTCTTTCTACCAGACAGCACTTCCCATTACATTGTATTGTGAACCTGTCTATTAATTCTGTGGATGCAGGGGTTATTCCTTTCCAAAAGGCCCATAGATAGAACTGTGAGTCATCCTTCTAATTCCATGCCTGATTTTTGACCTGTTTTAGGGTTTTCTATAGCCTTCCCTCACCACAGTTACAAGAATTAACCTATATAAAAGTTTTCCTTAGATTTCTGAGTTTTGCTCTTGCTACTGAGCTATGAAAAGCTCTCCTTGGATAGATGAATGTTTGTATTATTCCATATTCTCCTGATGAGTCTGTCATGTTTTTTCATTTTAAGTGTTAATGGTTGTAAGATTTTACAGTGTTTCTCTAGGTTTAACATACCAGATGTTTGTCTCACAGCTAGATTCCTCTAGCCAAAAATACTCTCCTCAGTTACACTTAGATCTGAGGGATGCTGCCATAGTGGAGAATACCCTGAGATGAACTCTGTAAGGTAGCTAGGAGCCTTTTAATCTTCATTAATTACAAAATACTATTATCAGAACCATAAACTTGTTTGAACCGTTTAAGCCCAGAGTTTATGTAACAGGCAGAGTTACCTGCTGATAAAATTTTTGCCAACTCTTATTACACCTAGTTAATGTCACCTTAGTTTTGGAGATCTGAAAGAACTGGCACATGCCTAGTCAGAAATAGTGCTTGATTTTTCTTCCTGTTGCAGACTCCTAGTTTGATAAAACCTGCAGTTTATTGTCTCATTTAAGTAGCACTCCTGACCAAAAAAAGTAAATTTAACGTATGCAGTTTCTGTACAGCTACTTCACCCTTTTTAAATTGCAGGTTCTTCAGCAGTCAGATTTTTGTTCTCCCTGTGTAGTTCTAACACAAGACAAACAGGTCTTGGCTGATGCTGGTCACCTGGGTTGGGTGGGTGATTGTCATGCTTTGAAGAGCTCAGATTTCACTAAGTGGAGAAGCACATTTGGGTGGAAGAATGTTGTTTTGCTCAGGTTCACCCCAGTAAACAAGTGTGCTTGCTAGTGCTGTAGCTATCAGAAAGCAGTAGAGGTTCATCTCTGGCTGCCGAGCAGAGCCTTTGCTGTAGACACCCTTAGACTTCAAAGGGAGCTTCTGTCAGAACTCATGGGCCCCTTGTGCTCTACGGTGCGTGGGTGCAAAACTGGTGATTAGTCCTGTGAGATCTTATGAAGCAGAGAAGGTGTTATTTTTCTCAGACTAGTTCTGTTTATTAGCATGAATGAGATGTGCAAATTTTTGGATGATTTTGGGAGCAATTATTCATTAGGGACTAATGGCTACCTTCTGCCAGCAGCGTCACAGCTATCCAATAATACTAACCCATCCTAAGTGGAGTTGCAGGGTATAGTTTTAAGATGATTCTGGCAATTGTATTAAGATGATGCTGGGGATGTGACTGGATTTGTGTCAGTTCTTTGAGATCATATTTAGCTTCTATGTTCTTTGTCCAGCAATAATGAAATAGAGGGAGAAGACACAGGTTGAGAGTTTATATGTTTTTTTGAGGTGCTAATTCTGTAGCATTTAGGGTGTCCCATATTTTCCTGGTGTTTTAATCCTGCAGCTCTTGGGTAGAAGCAATGAAATGTGGCAGCTTTTTAAAAGCTGAACATGGGCAATGTTCTGTGATGTGCAGTGATTGATTAGTGCAGTGGACATGAGAAGCAAGTTTTTCTTTGAAAGCAGGCATAAGGAGCTATCCTACTGGTTTATTTTAAATGGAAGAACAGAAATCTTACTAGACCTATATTGGAAGATCAGTGGAACCAATTCATGTTTGTGACTGGTGTAATAATGATTGTGAAACATGGTGAACATTACATAGGGAGGAGAAGGGTATTTTGTTACATCCAAATGAGGTAGAAGTGGTAGGAAAAGGAATTAACTTTACCCAATGGCTCTTTCCAGCCTGACCTTAGGTCTTTGAGCTGTGACTTAGGTTTTTTGGCTGTGTGACTGAGTAGGTATGAGTTAAAACCTGGGTATGGAAGTCCAAGGAGTTTGGAAGTCCCAGGGCAGGCTTACAGGTGGGAATTCAAAGGGTCTAGAATAGTTTAAAGAGTGCAGGAGAATATCTTTCTTGGAGGAAGGGCATTGCCAAATGGAATTAGACTGAAGGGAAAAATTTGAAATAAGTTATAGGATCAGTTATATAAGTTATAGGCTGTCAGAGGGAGCTATTTTTCACAACCTTGCCATTTATAGTAAAATTATCATTTAATTCTCAAATGGAGATTGTAAAGAGGGAACTCTGTTTCCCCGTTTTACTTGTTCTCCCTTATATTGCTTTATAACTTGGTTTCATGATAAGAGTTTTCAGTTGGTTCTTTGAAGACAGTGAAGTTCCTGACCAAAGAATAAAATTTAATGAAATGTCTGTTGTTTTCCACATGCTGTAGGCACCAGCTAGCATATGATCATCTTAGTTGTAAGCAAGAGTTAAAATAAAGGAATCAGAAACAATTCAAAGTAGTACTACCCCTGAGCTGCAGGTGTATTACAAGTAATCTTTAATTTTCTGTTTTAGGAATTGATTTAACTTCCCGTTCAAGTCTTTCCAATTATGATGGTGCAGAAATATTGTCAGGTTCCCTGCCACAAAGCTATGCTCTGTAAATCTGTTGCAGAATCAACAACTCTTCTATAGATTTCAAGGATTAAAACTCACTTCTGATACGCCTTTGTCTGGTTGTTTTAGTTTGAATAATTTGGCAAAATGTCAAGTATAAACCAAAGCAATAAAGCCCCCTTCCCCCGCTGAGAAAAGGGAGGGAAACACCCTCCAAAACTTAAACTTAAGTGGTTTATAGAAAAAGGGAAAATTAAAAGTAAACTACACATACATACAAAGGTAAAAAGAAACAGCAATAACTCTCACTCAGTCACCCACCCAGTAATACAGATTGCACTACAAAACCATCCCACAAACCCTTCCTGATAAACACCCAGCAAGGAAAAGGGAGAAGCTGACAATAAAATGTTTGCTTCCCAAAGTAACATGGTAACAGTGGGGCAGCAGTGGCCTCTCCTCAGAACAGAAGAACAGGTCCTCCTCTCAGCCTGGCCATAAAGGAACAAAGAGAGAACTCCTCCTGTATTTAAGACTTGAGGTGGTGTCGGAATATGTTATGAAATACCATTGGCCAGTAGCAGTCACTGTCAGCTGGCCTGGCCCAGCTGAGTCAGCTGATAATCCAAGGGGTGCTCTGAAAATCAAAGCCTACATTTAGGCCTACCCTAAACCCAGGACATTGGTATATGTGAGTCTTTTATTCCTGGAAAAGTTAGTGTGCAAACATCCAAATGTGGCAATTAATTTAAGAAGGAAAGGGGAGAAAAATTGGCCAGCAGTTGAAACAAAATAGCTTAAACAGTCACTGAAATAAACAGTCTTGAAGCAAATCCAAGGAGGACAGCAGGGAACCAATTCAAACTGCATTGAACCAACATAGTTTAAAATGGCAATGTTAAGAGCAATAGTTTATTTAGAGATTTTTTTTTAATAGTCTTCTTAATGAATTTGCATGTGTGTTAGGGTGGAAAGAAACCAAAATAAAAACAGATGCAAGTCCAATTGCCTTTGCTGTTAGTTCTTGAATCTCCTAGAAGTTATTACTCTGAGACCAATAAAGTGTTTCACAATTTTTGCAACAGCTGTTTGAGCTCTTCCATCTCTTTGCACTGGATGATGACTCTCTAAAGAGGTGGATCAGCCTTTCTGCTTTTTAGAGAGTTTGGAGGTTTTTTTAAATTAAATCAGATCATGAAAAGAATAAACTTTGTAACATATTCTGCAGAAAAAAGTGATAAGAATGCCTTCTATTTATGTATCAATCTAATTAGCAGCTCCAGGGGTTGGGAAAATAGACAATAGTTCAGGAGAATGTTCATTCATTAAAGTTATAATTAAAATGGCAGGAATAGTATTCAGTGTATTGTGTAGATCACCTCACTAAGGTCTGAGTCTGGCCAGTGCCTGGGACATAGGACAGTAGATTGTAAGTTCTTCAGTTTTAAATAAGGAACTTTGGGTTACTGGTTTTTTGTTTGACATAGACATCACCCATGGAATCGGCAGAACTTAGTCAGCAAGACTTGTTTTTTGACTCCTACACAGCTATTCTGTAAGTGCTGCCCTCAGTGCTGTCCTTGGAGAGACTCTGCAGGCCTGCCTGGTAGCCTGTGTTCAGAGCACCGTGATCTGTGCACTGCCCAGAGCCCATGCTCCGACTTTCTCCTCTCTGAGCCCAGGATCCCCAGGCTCCTGCAGAGCTTCATTTGTGCAAGGCCTGTGCTTTCTTACTGTATAATGGCTTCTGCTTGGGGCTATGGAGATGTCCACTGGGAGAGGTCCTAGGCCTGTGTGGCTGCTGAAGGGTTTGTCCATGCTGCATTCAGGACTGTAACCACAGCACAGTGTTAACACAGCCAGGTGAGCTTTAACCCAGTGGGGTAGGTTCTGAAAATAGGCTAGTCTTGGTGTGAGCTCTGTGCAGGCTTGTTTTCTATGATGCTTCTGAGGCAGGGGTATAATATCAGAGATAGCTGTCTAAAAATAGCAGTTTTCAAACTTGGACTTAGGAATAGATGACAGGACACAAAACATATTTTGGGTGGAGCACTGGAAATCCCAAAGATATGCTCTTAAGCACATTTCTTTCCATCGACTTCCCCCACCCTCCACAGTCCTCTCCCCTTGGCAGTCACGGAGAGTGTTCCATGTATTTCGAGCCAGTGGCTCCCTGATGCCAGAGAAAGCCTTCCGGATGGAGTTTACACTGACCTGGTCAAGGCCTGGTGACACTGAGTTATAAATGGAAGAAGTAATTCTCCTATGGGTGTTACGTAAAAAAAGGTTTTAAAGAAGTGATGCTTGTTGATCTAGAATATAGTGGCTTGAGGTAGAACAGGGTTAGTTCAAGGGTGTGGGGAGCTCACTGCTGCCTTGCGCAGTACAAGAGAGGAAGAGCTGCTGACCGAAGACAAGGTGCAAATCTGGAGAGTTGAACCAGAGACAGATCAACAGGCATGCAAGAGCTTTGTTTGCTGTGGGCAGGGCACATGGAATTTCAGGGAAGACAGAGAAAGCATCAGTACTAAAACGGGCATGGGGGAGATGCAAAGTATGAGATTTTGGGATAAGGCAGAACATGAGGGATGTGTAAGGCAGAGACACATGTTATTGCCAGAAGAAAGACAGCATGCCTGAGCCAATGCTGTCTTCCAATTTATTTGGGTGTGTATTTGGTGTGTATCTGACCCCCTGCAAATGCAGTGTAGAGGAATCCGCAGCCTCTGGTTTTGTGAACCAAAGTCTGGTGACAGCATTAACACGCGAGGGCTCCCGACCCTACTGTACTGTCCTCTGCTGTGCCACTGCTGTGCTCAGGGTTGTTTGTAAGGTGAGGCTGTGAAGCAGATGGTTCCTTGTGGGTTTTCTTTAGGCTGGCCAAGTTCAGGTCTGCAGTGCTGGCCCAAGCGAAAGTAGCAGTGTGGCAGGAAGTTGTGTCTGAAGCCTGGCACGTGCCTTCAAAGCTGTGTGTGTCTGAAATTGTGCCTTCAGTGGGTCGAGACCCTGCAGCATTACCTCCAGAGTCACATCACGCATTGCTTATCTCCATTAAGTGCTTGCTACAAACTCTAGTGGGTGCTTTTTGTTTTTCTGCTGGCTGGTGACACCTGCCCTTCATCCACCTGTCACAGGGCAAACCCATACTCCCATCTGTCATGTCCCACCCACTAAGTGAAGGGAATCACCCAAGATTTGTAGATGCCTGTCACTGAAAAAAGAGTGGCAAAACCCAGAAGGTTCCCAAAAAATCTCATTAAGTTTTATTAGCAAACTAAACACTCGACATAGAAATTTGTATGTTTTGCCCCTACCTTCTAATAGGAAGAGAAATTATAAAAGAATAAAGATAAGAAGAGAGAGAGAAGGTGAAAGGGGGATCAGATAGGAAAGGAGATCATTAGTCCTGGCTCTAGGATCAATCCAGCCAACAAGGTGTCCAGGATCCTGAGTGCACTGATCACCAAGGCTTTGTGGGAATACCTCCTTATAGGTAAGTTTTCCCCACATTGGCATTAGGTTTCATGCTCTTGATATAAACGAGTTGACATGTGTAGTCTGTTCTTGATCTTTCTGGAAATGTGTCTAGGGGAGGAAGGAGGGGCTTTGAGAATCTTTGGGTGGTCTTGATCCTCCCTCTACTGGACTTACCTACTCGTTGACATCAGAAAGATGTTGCCCTACCTCTGTACATCCCACTTTTTTCAGCCATATCTTGTTCTTGCCTGCTTGAATAGTCATTGGTGTTTGAGGCATAGCAACATGTTAAATACCTCTTGCCCAGGCTTCTACACTGTCTCTGTGGCCAGCCAGCAGTAATTGATGGCTTAGAGGTGGAGTTCAGCTGGAAGCAAGGGACGGTGTCTCCTTTCTACCATCTTATGGTGGCATGCGGTGCAGAAAGTGGAATGGTCTCATTCTGGCTGTTTGGGTGACAGCGCTGTCTTTGTTAAAGCAACTGATTGCCAGGATGAAGAGATTTATCATGAGAAATTGTTCTGTTCTGAATTACTTAATTAGTCCTTAAATTTTGTGTTTTGTGGGTGGTGGTGTGATGGTGGGATTTGTACTGTGTTTCTATTCTGTACCTTTATCTGCTTTTACAAAGAAGGTGTATTCAGTGGGAGAAATGATTCCCCATACATGTGGTAATGAAGATAAAAGGTGAATGTGGTTATATCTTTTGCAATGCAAAGCAAGAACAGCCCTCTAGTGGTCACGGCTCTAAAAAAAGCAATATAGGGAATTTTCTTCATCTCACCCAAGCAATATTGCAATAATTGCTTTCTCCAAGGCACTCTAGCAAGGAAGGCATACATGATACAAGTTTTTCCCTTCTCTTTGAAATTCTCATTCTTCTAGACTGACTAACTAAGATAATATAACTAAGATAATATTTGCAGTTTAGTCATGTAATTGGCAACTTTAGACTGTGCATCTGGGGAGCTTTCACTTAACTGACTTAACTGCACACGTGAATAACAATGGCAATTATTTATTGAATAATAGGCTATTGGGTTTCTTAAGTAGCTAAAGCACTGAGCTGTGGAACAAAGACTAACATAAATTACCATCAACTGTATGACACAGTTTGTTCTTGAAACCACAAAATTGTGCCTTCATTTTGTTCCCTTTTATGTAATTATTTTTTTCTTTTTGAATTCTTGTCAACAGCCCAGTGACTTCTCGGTATCTCTAAAGGCGTCGGGGAAGAACAAACATTTCAAGGTGCAGCTCGTGGACAATGTCTATTGTATTGGGCAGCGACGCTTTAATACTATGGATGAGTTGGTGGAACACTACAAAAAGGCTCCCATCTTCACCAGTGAACACGGGGAAAAGCTATATCTTGTGAAAGCACTTCAGTGACGTTGAAGATGGACTTGGCCACCTGGGCCTCTTATAACTTACAAGCCTTAGGTCCTAAATTCACTTTTATAGAGCAGAGCAATATCTGAAACAGGCTTAAGGAATAGGCTCTTTCTAAAGTGTTTGCTCTGTCGATTGCTGTTTGTCCTTTTTTGTTTGTTTGTTTGTTTGCCTCTTTTTGTGTTTAAGTTCTGTTAATCTCCGACCACCTTTCTTCAGGTTGAGAGTTTCCCCTGGGTGGCCGTGGTGAGTGCTCACCTTCCTGGCTGAGTTCAAAACTCCCCTCTCCTGTGTACGTTTACATAGTTAGCTCAGATCAAGGAGGGGCGTTTTCAACTCAAACCAATGTTAGTCTGTTCAGATTGCTCACGCAGGCAGAACTCTCTGTTCAGAGACATCGGGCAGAGTTTGAATGCACTGAAGCTGCAGCTGCTTAAGTGAGAAAGAGAGTAGATGTAACAGTTGTGGCTGTGAGTTCTGTAGCTATATTGCTTACCGAGTAGGATATTACAAAAATTCCTAGTTCCTAGAAGCACTCTTTACACTGTACTCTGCTATTACATTGCCTCTCTGACTCTTTGTGAGGAGTACACTAATTAAAAGCATTTTGTAATAGTACTTCTTAAACTACTATGGTAAGATTGTAGTAAAAGAAAACTATCTAGTGTATTTTGGTCTGTAATTGCAACAGAGAAATTTTATTTGAAAGTTGATTACTAGAGAAAGAATAATTGAATTGTAAAGGCTGAATGTTTTGGTAATCTACAACCAAATGTGCCATCCACATAATGCTTTTTCCTCTTGCCCTTCTGCTTGTTTGAATTAAACGATTATGTATTTAATTCTCAAAGTAATATGTATCTTTAGCTGATTGTTGACACTAATACAGAAGATTAATAAAATCTGATCCTGGGACAGGGTGGGGTGGGTTACCAACACTATATATATATTTGCTTTACAGAAAGTAATCTTCGGGTTTTACAGAGGATGGTGTGGTTGGTAGGAAGAGACACACAGAATGTTTATGAAGAAAACGCATTTTTCTCTTTTCTTTACATTTAAACTCCTTTATGGTTTAAATATACAGTCTTTAGATGGCACATTCCTGAGACTGAAGAAGGGATCATAAGATCTCAAAGTCTTGCATACTCAGTTTTTTGGATATTGTAATAAAAAAGGTATTATGTCATGATGGAGTACTGGATTTATCCTTGGGTGATAGTCCTGGTGTTACTTTAGCAAGGTGAAATAGAGTGAAAAATGAATTTATTTGTCTTGGAATTTGGCCTAAAAAGAAAATGTCTGTGACTGCAGGGGACAGTTTTGGTATGAGGCACTATCTAATGGGATCCGTCTTTCTAGTTTATGTGATAATGAAGTCCATTGATAGCTTTAATGAAAACTGCAAGATGGACCTGTTTCCTGGTATCTTTTTGCTGTTCACATTCCTTACCTATTCTGTATTTCAGCCAGTAGTAGTACAACTACCTCTGTGCATAACTCCAGTGCAGCTTAAGCACACACCAGCACTGTCTGACTTGCTTTGGGGTAAATCAAGACACTGCCAGGAGACTGCACTGTACCTCTGTGAATGAATTGCAGAGACAAGTACAATTTCTGAAGTTCTACGCACTATTTTCCCACCACTATTGAAATCTTATTTCTGTAAGGTTTTCTGAATTGACAACTGTATTTAAATTAAAAACTATATTTTTCTGTATGTGCATTAACTAAAAACTGGGCAGTGACACTTGTGCTTGGTGAAGCTTAATGAAGGAAAGCAATGATTCAGAGCAATACAAAATGATCATGCATTATCCTGAAGAGCACCTATCCATGACAGTCTTCTAAGAAGACAGAAGTTTTCCATGGGAAGTTGATGAGAAGTACCAGGTGTTCACAATCTACCTACAGAGGGACTCCACAATGGGCTGCTTCTTAAACTTCATGCGTGAATTCTGCAGAGAATGTAGGGGTTTGCCTTCTAATACCTAGTTTTTTCTTTAGGTGACTCTAAGCATGTACCGGGTATGGCAATGATATTAAGAAAGTCAACTATATGTTGTATGAGCATTTTCAGGTTTCAGTGAAATGCTTTTCAGTCTCAATGTCTCTTTGTAGTATTTGGAAAAATTATATATGGGAGTGGTTTACCTTTTCAGTAAACTGATTGTGCTAATTACTCTTTCATGCCCCTTGTTTATTTTTTCTGAAATATTCCCTAATTTCCTGTCCAACAGCCTTTGTATGCCTCTTGCAATCTTTTTCACCTTTTCTTACAGTCTGTTTTTATAAGCTCTCTTAATTCCTAACCCCTTTCTAGTCTTAGTAGCTTAGAACTAAATCAAATACATATAAATGAAAGTTTTACTATGTGCTTTATATTTTAATGGATTTATCAAATTTTGTTTGGTTATTTTTGTTACCTCATCCTCTCTAAACAACTTCTGTGTCTTGACATGTGAATTCTTAAAGCATTTTGTTTTGGAAGCACTTAATTTATGACCCAGTGATGGAAATTACGAGCTCAAATATTTTTTTTCTTTTAAATAAGTCTCACCTTGGTTTCGTCCATACTCTATTTAATCAGCATGCTTTCTGTTCAACAGGCTCATTAATATTTTTCAGTTGTTCCTGTCTTTACTAATTCAGATACATTCATACAAGTTTTGCTGCCTTTTGCTGCCCTCTTGACCTCTTTTGTTGGACTTGGCCTAAGTGTTAAAAATCTTCAGTACTAACTGCTTGACAAAGGGGCAATAGACATGGATTTTTATTTTCCTATGTACCCTTGTATTATTTGACAAAACCTCAGCTTTATGTTTTGACTCCTTATAGCCTCTTTATGAAAGGTTGGGGAAGGGTGGGGTTTTTTTTTTAATATGAGTGGAGGAGTCATGATGATCTGAGTTTCTTCACCTGCAGTATTCATTATAAGGTCAAAGAATTTCTGGAGTAAAATTGGTGATTTTTCTTTATGATGTTCAGTCTGGTTTTTCCCATCATACCTGGTTTGTACAGGTCTCTAAGTTGTACTTCTAAGTATTATTCCTGTACAGCTGTTAGTATTTTGTTGTCTTGCCGGTATCTACAGAGGAATGTGAGTGAATTGCAGTAACCACTTTCTACACAGTGAAAGGAATTTGAGACCATGTTTTCAGTTTTAGTTCTGGGGGCTTGTTGACAAGCTCCCAGTTGAAGTTATCTTGACTATGGTATCAGCCCTTTTGGTATCACATATTAGGTTGGGACAAATGAGTAAAGGATTCATCTAAGAGTGATCTGAGAGCTTGCCAGGTAAACTCATGTGGATCTATTGTGTTATAAAACCAAAGGATTTTCTTAGTCTTTGCTTTTGGGGAGCAGAGAGAACAGGCAATAAAGATGTTCAGTTGGATATTTAACATGTACATGGACTACATGAATGAACTGTCAAGTCCCACTCCTGAATGACTCTGCTCAGTTTTCTCTACTCTTGTAAATCTCTATTAAATCCTTAAAGTTTACAGCTGTTCTTCCAAGCCTTTATTGTAGCTTTTCTGTACTGTAAAGTTTGGTGTCTGGTTTAATGCTTTCGCTATGAGGAAATGGAGATCTTCCACACTTAGAACAATTACCTATGTTATAACACAAAGTTGAAGTACTTTTGAAATGCCATCATACAATGTCACCTCTAAAAAATAAGTCAGATTTTTCCCTAAATTGTAAATAAAAAAATTAAAAATGTATCACAATTCTTTTGAATTAGGTCTGGCAATTTACTTAGCAAAAGCTACTAAATAATTGTAAGGGCTTTAATTTCTTTTTGGTCTTAAACTAGTTTGTTTCAGTGCTTTAGAGGTAAATGAAACTTGTGCAGTCTTAATCTGAATCTGACAAGTTCTGTTTTCTTACACCAGTGGAATGGGATGACTCCTTTTTAAATGGAAACTTGTTAACATATTTATAATGATAAGTTGTGAAAGTTGTATTGCTAAAGTAACTCTTATGTGTTAAGATGCACTAGTAACTGTGAACCTTCCTCCTATTCCTTTCTCTTCAGTACATTCAAAATTCACTATCATTTTTTTATAAAGTGGGAAAATAAAAACCAGCAAGAGTACAGGCTGCACAGTCCTGATGAGTGATACAGATCGCCTGGCCCACATGAATGGAAGTTTGTAGAGTAAAAGGAGTATGCAAGTAGATGTTGCTGTTCACTCACTATTTGTGCCCAGGTGGAATAGGTGTTTGAGTAATAAGTAAATCAGTTTTGCAGTACTGTTCTAGAAATTATACTGCAGTTGCAACCCAAATGTGCAGCAGCTTTAGTGCATGCTAATGGTAGCTAATGTGTGTATGTTCTTGTGCCAGTGTCTTGCAAAAGCAATAGCTTACTGTCTTTGTTTTAGGTGGGTATCTGTAAGCTGTTGCATATGATTTATTGGAAAATCCAACACACAGAATGCTTTTTGACCTAAATTGACTTAGTGTGAAGAATAACCTATATATATATATGTATATATATATTTAAAATACTTAAAACTGGAGTGTTTTCTGGTCCTTTGCATGCTGCTGGGAACATATGCTCTTTTTGTCTTTTAAAATGCAAGGTTTTTTCTGGCATATTGTTAGTGTTTCTTTTCTTGTTACAAAATAGGTTTTCTCCCCTGTTGTTACTTGTAATATCCACCCAAGCTGATACAGAAGCTGACTAATAGAACTGGCATGTAACCATTGACAGATAAGGCAAGTTTTTCCTTGTATTTTCTTTCCCATGTGGTAATATTAAACCTTTCAATTGTGGGAGGTTAAACAAAAAGAAGAAAAGAAGACCAACTTGACAGGTTATCCTCAGCAGTGGGAATCCACAGTTAGGAGTATCAGGTAAGAAATGTGCTTTTCTATTTTCTTAAGTGGATTTCCTTTGGGATTTAGCTTGATACCATATGGCACTAGTGCATGAAGTATTACAAAGGTTAACACATGCTCATTTAGTCCATCCTACTGAAGGATTGGATGGATAAAATGGTTAATGTCCTACTCTAGTAAACAGTCATCCTAAAAAGGGGAGAACTGGGATTTGGGGGACTTTTTTGTTGTTGCTGAGATTTTTTGTTACGATTCTTGAAGGAAGGCTTCAAAAGGGGTATCCTGCTCCAGTTTTCAAGCTAGATTTTGCTTCTGAGCTTCTTCCCAAGAAGCATCTCTTGGGTGTGAGCCAAACCACAGAGAATGTGTAAATTGGAATTATTCTCCCACCTGTAATTGAAACTGGTGGTGAATAATAGGTTTTTTTTTTTTAATTTTGATCTTCAGTAGATTGGATATATACATCTGTATGGTAATTAATTAGTGGCTTCTGTGGGTTACTGACCTTTTTCACCCGAGTTCAACTCTCTCAAGTTAAAATAAACTCAGTGATTTTTTTTTAATTCCTTTTTATGTCTCAGAACCAGTAGTGCATTCAGTGCAATTGTAATTGGTAATGCAAAGAAACCCTTCACTTGTGGGCAGCTGGTATGTTGAATACTAAGTCCATAGGTGGTGGTGGTGGTGATGATGATAACGATAATACAGCCATAAAGAATTGCAGGTAATGGCACCAGCAGACATTTAGAGAGAACAGGCTCCTGGGATCATTAAGCAAGTATGTTGATGATTTCTCTTTGGAGAATTAGGATGTTTATTTTCATTTGAATATCCATAGCTAATTTGTAAGAGTGAAACTTAACCCTTTTTTGTTGTACAATGTGTTTTTACATAAATAAACTCCAGGAATTAGCACTGCAGGAGAAAATGTGAATGCTGAGGCTTCAAGAAAATGAAGGGTGCTGATGTTTGTGGCAGCTTTTCCTACTGAAAATCTTTCTAGGTTTATATCCCAGTGAAAAGTGGGGTACTCCCTTGTGTTGGTTTTGCACTGGCATCAGCCTGACTTTGTGCTGCCATAACCTGTTTCCACTAAAGACAGGGTAACTGTGATTGTTAGAAGACATTTTCATGATGTCAGGGTGCTTGTGCAGCTGCCTTGGGCTAAGCACAGAGTGGAAGGTGGGGAGAAAAACATGTTAACCCACCAGAAATGGGTGGATGCCATAGAGAACTCATTAAATCCAGTTGAGTTTGTTCTTTGCCCTTAGTAATTCAAGAGTGAGTGCTGACATTATCAGTGTTTGGTATTTTGTGTTAATAAGACTCGAGTTTCTTGTGCTAACAGGTAACTTCGATCAGGTGTGCTGCTTCTCTGGCTTGTCTCTGTGAAATCATTCTTCTATGAAATCCAAAATAGTTTAAGAGAAATTATGTCTTTTTAGCCAGTATTTCTGATGTACCTGTTCATTGATTGTCAACCTTCTGTTGCTCTTGAGTATTCCCTCTATTGTAAAAATGAGAAGTCTGAGCATGTTTCAAAAGTTAGCAATCTCAGCTCAGTCCTTTGCCATGTGGTGAGCATTAGATTACCAGTCATGGGCTACTTGGTGGCAATATCCCATATTGTTTAACAGTGGTCTTGGAGACTTGTCTCCCTAAATTAACGTTAGTTGTGTCTTTTTTTCTTTTTTTTGTCCCTTGTTTTTTTCTCAGAAATACACATGCATCTGTCTTTGGCAGTCCTGTTACTTCTGGGAAAGTCTCCTCGTCCTTGACTGCTCTTGTGGAATTTGTTGGATCATTTGGAACAATGGCGTTTCCATCCGATGATGACTTACTGGGAAATAAGACTCTTCTTGATTAATTGCTTGATGCTGTGGTGGGGAAAATAGGAGCCAAAGGTGCTTTCATACTTAATGCTATTTCTGGGAATCACTTTGCGGTGGTAGAATGAATGCTGACCATTCTTTTGAAGAGAAACAAAAAAAAAATGGCTCTCCAAATGCTTGCAAATAGTTCTAAAATTGTGAGAATGGAGGAGCTCATTATATAATGCAATGTCAGGAACTACATTAGTTGCTGGTGGAAGGAGGAGGTTGCTTTCCTCAGCGTTAGCAGGACACTCATTGTGCAATAGTCTTAGAATTTCTGCAGAACAAACCCAGCCACCTTCAGGAACACATCTGAAACCAACCTGTGCAAACTACAGTTCTGAACCTTTGAGGGTAGGACACCACACAGTCAGCTAGGTTGAATTTTTGTTATTTTACTGTTAACTGCAATCTATTTACTTCTATGATTACTCAGACTAATAATTTTCTTGTTTTTTTTCTAGTACAATTACATGTGGTCTGGCATCATATTCATTCAGGCTGGTTGAGCTTCCAGAAATCCTTCTTGTCCTGTGCTTTGTTCATCTGCACTGCCTTCCTACCCCATTTGCACTTGGTCTCCTACTCTGCCTTTTTACTTTTCTCACCTGTTTTTTCTTGTGCCCAAAATCTTCAATTTTTCAACTCCTTCTTGTCTTCAATTGTCTGTACTCTCCCTCTGTTTTTAACTTTTAATATTTAGAGCATACCTAACAAACAGGAAGTACTGCTGTACTCCACACTTATCCCTTAATACACCCAGGTTGCGGAGGAGCAGGCCCAGTTCCCAGCATGGAGCTGTATCTGTGCTGTGGGAACATTAAGGAACAGGCTGTCAAGGAACTGTATGGCTTGAGCAAACCTGTTCTTACTCACAGAGGTGTTGTTGGACGATACAATCCCCACTTGAATCAGCAGCTTGACCTTGGGACTTCAGTGCATGTGTTCTCACTGCAGAAGGCTTGGTGCTCAAACAGGCTGTGCAGCTGCAATTCTGAAATGGGAAGGGGGAAATTACATTGTCAGTATTTCTGTGTATTTATGCCAAGTGCCATACAGCATGTTCATCAAAACTGGAGGAGTTAGATTCTAATGTTGGTATTTGGGAGTGATTGCCCATCCCTCCTTGCTTGCTGAAGTTTCTTCTCCCTGTTGTGCTGGATAGTATTTTCCAGTTCTGAACAGAGAATAGCAAGGACTCACCCAAGGAAGTTGCAAGTCAGAAGTTGCAGTTTTTGTGAGATCTGATTTGCCTGAATTGCATTGATGCATATTTAGACTGCTATAGTGGAGTTGTTACACTGGAATACACCACTATGTTGTAGCTGTAAATGCCAGTTTGTGCTGTTTATTGAGACTGTTACAATTATAGTGTGTGCTGCTATAAAGTCTTCATTCCATACCTGGTATCTTAAACAAAGCCCTTTAATTGAAAAACAAAAGAAATAGCCCTAAGCCCACATACAAAAGGAAGGAACAGCTCAAACTGAAGAGAGCAGCCAAAATAATTGTTACGTACTGTACAGTGATGATGGAGGGCAGACAAAGAGCATACACTGAGGGGCCATGGAAATGCAACATCATAAAGGGACTGGCGACAGCGCTATTAGGAGTGTGCTCACCCACACAAAATGGAGTGATGCGTATGGTGGCACCAGTGAGCAGGAGTGGAGTTTAAAATGATTGCATGAGGCGTTTACTAAGGGACTTGGCTCAGTGGGCCCAGGCCAGAGGAACTTCTGTTTTATTCTGAAGGAGTTCATGCTTTTTTCTCCCAAGATGTGGAGACGGGATATAAATAGCAGTGGGCTTGAATAAACAGTCAGCCTCTGTGTCTGTGGCAGGAAATGAAGACATCTAAGAAATCCCCTTTGTCCCAATTAGATGTGTGTGTGCACGTGTTTACTTTCCCTCCATTTAAAAGACTTCTTTAAATTTTATTTGTTCCAGAACTAACTTGTTTTTCTGTTCAGAATCAGTGCACACCTTTATGTAGCGGAGTGATTTCTGGGGAAAGGTTTGATTACATTTGAAC
Organism: Pithys albifrons albifrons; assembly: GCF_047495875.1. Classification (NCBI taxonomy): domain Eukaryota; kingdom Metazoa; phylum Chordata; class Aves; order Passeriformes; family Thamnophilidae; genus Pithys; species Pithys albifrons. The sequence continues at coordinate 21,039,780 of NC_092458.1, read as the reverse complement.
TTGAGTGCAGATGGGTCTGATACTGCACATGGATGCCTAATCCTTGGTGAGCTCAGTGCCCTAGAAAGGGAGAACCAGTGTCTGAACAGTTTTAGGTAGTCTATGATTGCATTAACACACCTCTGCTGTACTCCCTTCCCCAGCATTGCCAATGGCTTAGGGACACATACCCCTTTGGCTTCTGCAATCTGTTTTGCAGCTCTGATGCCCAATTTTTTTTCAACTTTGTCTGATACTTGGAAGAAAAGATCTGGAACCTGCTCACACCAGGCTTTCCCACTGAATATGAGAAAGAGCTGCACTTGCGTAGTCATACACGTGGCAGCCAGGGAACCTCGTTGTCCAGTGCCATAATTAGATGAGTATGTTGCCTGCCATCAGCATCCAGAAAATGCAAGACTGCTCCATCCCCAGTGGAAGAGCAGTATGAGGCTTTCTGTTGATACTATATTGTTTCACATCAGCATGGATATGAGCTGGACTGGGAGCTGCTGATGTGTAAAACTTGATGAGAGGAGGTAAAATACGGTGCATGTCAATTCTGAATCAGTTCACTGAAGAAGTCTTAATAGCTGTGCTAGCCCTCCTATAGTCATAGAGTTGTAATAGTAGACTTAGCAGTGCATATATGTTAGGGCAATGCAAGGCCTGAAAAACACTGAAATTCGCTGTGATGGTGCTTCTCTTCTAAAGCAAGAGATTGTAATTGTTGCAAAAGCAGCGAATCTGGACTAAAATATAGCTTTCTTGTTAGTGATATTGGCTAACCCAGTCTCTCTGATGGCTCCTCATCAGTTCTTGTGTGACCTTCTGACCTCTGAACAGGAGTCCAGATGGATTAGAAGTGAGTTACGAGCTTTTAGCATGGTGCTCTGAACTAATCCTTCCCCAGGCTTTCAATTGCTGTGCTTGCTGGTGATGAAAGCCATCTTTTACTGGCCTGAAAAAGAAAGCAGAGGTATTTTCCCAGAAGCTTGCACCTGTGTCAGCAGAAATTAGGAAGAACAGTTTTAAAATTCAAGTTATGATAAGTTGTGATCTAGACAGCTAGAGATTTGCATGCTTATCTAAGATGATAGATAAACAGGTATGAAAAAATACTAAAGAGTTAATAAAGACATTTCTTTCTCTGAGTGTCATTCACCCTTCCTGTGAGACTTATCCTTTCCTGCCCTAGGGAAGTTTGACAATGCTTCCTCCTCACTGAATTTCTTGACCTAAAACTTAGGAAACTGGCCAATCTTGGTACTGTTCTTCTGGTAAATGCTTACACTTTATACTCACGTGTTGAATATACAGGCTTGTTAACATGTTTCAGCAATATTCTTGTGCAATTATGCAAGCACAAACACAAATCACTGCCCTTAGTGATGCTGCGTGTGCTGATAAGCGCACAACTAGCTTATCTGCCACCCTGATTGGTACTTTGATAATGCTTTGGTTTTTAATGGACAGTGGCCATGAACTGAGATACAGAAAGAGGAAATTATTTGCAAAGACCCTTGCAACATTACGTAATAACCATAATGAGCCTCAACATCTACTTTATATGTTTTCTAAGGGCTTATATCAAGGCAGGCTGAAATTTAATGAAAATATCAAAATGACTAGACTTGGCTTTGGATCAAAGTCTAACACAATTCATTTTTTTTATATCAGAAAATATTATGGCATTTGCCCTTACAATTTTAAGAGGCCTCATTTTACAGGATATAGGGTATCAGAAATGTTAACTTCTATTCCAGAGCAGCTGACTGAATTTTACATCTGTGTTTTCTAAACTATCATAGGCAAGGCATATTTACTTTACCAATCTTGAAAAGAGGATAAAAAATGGAAATGGTGCAAAATCTGCAAAGAAAATGTCATATGAAAGAGGATTTCATGCTTACTGTGGTATGAACTATTGCAATGTTCTTTAACTGAACCTAACTTCTTAAGTTTTCTGTTATAGAATTGCTGTGGCTTTTCTCAGATTTTCTGGTTATTAAAATTCAGCCCTCAAACTTCAGAGCTTCCTTTCCTAATGTTATTTGATCCTAGTTAGAGGAAAATGGTTTAAGTGATAGATATATTTTTAATGGACAAAAACCTTAATAGTAAGAATTTTAAAAATCACAGACTATGCTGAGTTGGAAGGGACACACAAGGATCATCCAGTCTCACCCTTAGCCCTGCACAGGACCATCCCCAAGAGTCACACCATGTGCCCGAGAGTATCACACAAACACTTCTTGAACTCTGTCAGGTTTGGTACTGTGACCACTCCCTGGGGAGCCTTTTCCAGTGAAGAACCTGAGTGAAGAACTTTTTTCTAATAGTCAACCTAAACCTCCCTTGGCACAACTTCAGGCCATTCCCTCGGGTTCTGTCACTGGTCACCACAGACAAGAGATCAGTGCCTGCCCCTCTTCCCCTCACGAGGGAATTGTGGCTTCAGTGAGGTCTCCCTTCAATCCCCTCCAGGCTGAGCAGACCAAATGACCACAGGCCCTCCTCATGCAGCTTCCCCTCAAGGCCCTTCACCATCTTTGTTGCCATCCTTTGGATGCACTCTAAGAGCTGAATATCTTTCTTATATTGTGGCACCCAAAACTGCACACAATATTCCAGGTGAGGCCACCCCAGTGCAGAGCAGAGCAGGACAATCCCCTCCCTCAACCTCTCTGATGCTTTGCCTGATGCCCTCCAGGACACGGTTGGCCCTCCTGGCTGCCAGGACATTGCTGACTCATTCAATTGGCCATCAACCAGGACCCCCAGGTCCCTTTCCATGGCACTGCTTTCCAGCCTCTCATTCCCCAGTCTGTATGTACATCCAGGATTGCCCCATCCCAGATGCAGAATTCGGCACTTCCCCTTGTTAAACTCCATATGACTGGTGATTGCCCATCCTCAAATCTGTCACGGTGTCTCTGCAGGGCTTTCCTGCCTTCGAGGGAGTCAGCAGCTCCTCCCAGTTTTATGTCATCTGCAAACTTGCTTAGTATCCCTTCCAGTCCTATATCCAAGTCATTTATGAAGATATTTAAGAGAACAGGGCCTGAGATGGAGCCCTGTGAAACCCATATTATACTTCTTCTGGAATTAGAAACCTCAAGTTGGAGGAGAAGAAAAGAATGATTTTGTTTTCTTATTCTATTTGTTTTATTTCACCTTTTGAATAATGTTCCAGCTCTCCAAGGAATACTACAGTATTACTGTGCCTGTGTGCTTGGACTGTACATTCCCATCCCATAGGGATTTTGCAAGTTTTTGCAAGTTAAAAAATAATATTTTGGATGTCTCAAAATCACAGAATGGTTTGGTTTGGAAGGGACCTTAAAGATCATCTAGTTCCAATGCCTATTCCGTGAACAGGGACGCCTTCCATTAGACCAGGTTGCTCAAAACCCCATCTAGCCTGGCCTTAGACAATTCTGGGGATGGGGCAGCCTGTTCCACTCTCTCGTTACCTCACAGTAAAGAATTTCTTCCTTTTATCTAATCTAACTCTACCCTCTTCCAGTTTAAAGCCATTCCCCCTTGTCTTATTGCTACATGCTTCAGCAGGTCCATGTCTTTCCTGTGCTGCGTGCTCCAGAGCTGGATGCCATATTCCAGGTAGAGTCTCACCAGAGCAGAGCAGGGGAGCAAAATCCCCTTCTTTGACCTGCTGGCCACATTGCTTCTGGTGCAGCCCAGGATGCACTTGGCTTTCTGGGCTGCAAGTGTATGCTGCTGGCTCATGTCTAGTTTTTCAAACACCAGAGTACTCCAGAGTTCTTCTCAGTGCTGCTCTTAATCCATTCTCTGCCCAGTCAGTATCTGTGTAGAAACATACATTCCTTCCGTTGTTTGGAATTACAGAGGAGACAGTGTCCTGCATAATCCCAGTTTCAGACTTCAAGACAGACACTTGTTGCACCATTGTAGTGAAAACTTTACCAATATGTGAGTTCAAAAGGTAGGTTATGAATGGTTGGTTTCAGTTCCTTCATCTTGTGAGTTTTAATGTTTATCTATGTGAAAGTATAGTGATACAACACAAGCCATGGCTAAAGTTTGGCAGTTTGTTCCTTGTGGATTGTCTTTCTTCCAGCTTCTCAGTCCTTTCTGCTTAGTGATATTCTTTCTTTTCTATTGGCTGGAACTGGCTGGATTCACAAGCTTAATATTGTGGTAATTAGCCTGGAATTCATTATAAGATGTTTAGTATTAGAGATTGGATACTTAAAAGAACAGAGCAGTGAGTTTCCAGGCAAGGATGAGGTTCTGACAACTGCTTGCAGAAGGATTTAGTGAGGTTACACCTGTTTATCTGCTGCAAGCTGGTCTTTTTTTCTTTCTCTTGCTGCCATTTTCCCACGTCTTCAGTGATTCCCAGCCTCCTACACTGCCGTCCACTGGGACTGCCAGAGATGACTGTTATTAGTTGATGTTTCTCGGATGACCCAAGTTTTCCTTGTAATCTGATTCCATCAAGGGGATAGTGTTAGACCTCTGGGATTTTCAGGAATGACTTGAATTGCACACATTTAAAGGGAAGCTTGTTCAAAGTGACCTCAAAACTTGAAAGTCTCAAAGGAATCAGCAGTTTTCAGTTCTGGCCTGGAAAACATTACTTCCTGAAATGCCTGTACTCTTTTGGATGAGTGTGCTTGCTCCATGTTAAACCTTCTTTCTTGCCTCTCCTCTAGTCCTAAACTTCCCTGCACAAGCAACATCACAATCCTGCCTGGACATGGGGACCCATGCCAAATAAGCCCCCATGTCTAATGTGACCCTAATTCTCTCACAGTTGTGCCCTTCTCTTTTATCTGTATGCTCAGTATGTGAGATTTCTCAATCACACATGAAACTGAAAGCACAATCTTGGGCCCTGCTTATGAGACACCATTAAAAAAGCCTCTGTGCACTTCTGCTTGTCTTGGATGTGTGAACATCAGCCTTCTTGACAGAGTAGTATGTTTCAGTTGTCTATTTGTGAGAGTAATAATAAATCACAAAATATCACAAGATTACTTCTGTATACTGCTACCCTCTTTGTAGACTCCCCCAAAAATAAATTAAAAAAAGAAATTAGAAAAATAAGTAGTACTGTGTATTTTCTGCCAGTTGCTTGGTAGACCTCCTGTTTCTTTGATGTGCTTTGCAGCACCAAGAAATATAAACACAGCTAGTCTCTTCTTTTTTCAACACTTCTTAACCAGTGTATCCCTCTGCTACTTGAATTCCTTGTCAGAGTTGCCAAGTGGCAAATCATACGGATTCATCACATGAATGGACGTTTGTTCAGGTGAAATTGCTTTGATGCTGCAAAACTTTCCTATAGGTCACTGTTCTACTGACATTCAGGTGATCAGTGATGTTATTTATCATTTCTTTTTGCTGCTGATCTGAGCTACACTTTAGTCTGTGAAGAAGAGTGCAGAGGATATTCAATATAAATCTGAACCGTGCAATTCTTCCTTAAGGTACATGTCATAAAGATGCCAGGGAATTAATTCCCCTGCTGTTTCTGCCACAAATAGGATTTAATGTGAGCCAAGAAACTTCAGTTGATGTTCCCTGGTTTATTGTGTGTCAAGCAAGCCCAGAAACTTTCTCCATGAGAGCTATGCATGCTCTCGACTGATGAAATATTTCACCAGCTTCAACAGTGGGAGGTGGTTTAATTAAAGGGAATAGGTAGCATATACTGTATCAAATACTTTAATACTGAAAACTTGGAAATGAGGATTAATGGAGTCATGCAGAAGTGCACTTACAGGGGATTAATGACTGTTGTTAAACTGGTGATTATTCATTTCCATTTTGAATACATTGGTCTGAGAATATTCTTGGCATCCAAAAAAATTACAAGATGGATATATTGGGCCTTGAATGTGGGAAGTCCAGGACTAACATGCTTTTCCCTTCAGTGGCAGAACATTAACCCCACAGCATTAAACCCACTGGCTGTTCTTCAGGTAACTGTGACTGTCATTTCACCTCTGAATGGCCCTGCAACTTTCTACTCAGTTTTCAAGCATGCCATAATGCTGATGATAAGGCTTAAAGACAGCAGTGAAAATAAAGGTGTGAAATATTAAGAGAAGCCCAATTTTTTGCCAGTTACTGGGGAAAAGCATAGTGAAGGTTTGTACAATGTTCATATGGGCTTTGGTGTCATCCTGCTCTCACAGACATCCAGAGTTCTCTAACATGTTCTGAGACTTGAATCAGGGCTAGCTTGCCTGGGAGTTATCGGTGCAACCTGTTTTCTCCCATCTTGCCTCATCCAGAGTAAAAGAAACTGCCTTCCCATTCTGGGACTGGGATTTAAAACAAATGGGCAGTATTTAGAGATATAAGTAAGGCCTTTTTAAGAAGATGCCCTGTGGAATGTTATTTGAAGAAAAACTGAACAGGGGGTAGAACAAGACAAAGCCAAGGTACCCAAGTGTGGGGTTTTCTTGCAGCAAGCATGGGGCGAGGGCATGACAAGAAAGATCAGGACAAGGAACAAGTCTCCACCAATACTCACACAGGAAAAGAAGAGCATTAAATCAGGTCTGTTGATTGGCATTGGTGCAAAAGTTATACTTTCCTCTTAAGCACAACTGCTGTCACAACTGCTTGGTTACTCATGTCCCTTCTCAAAAAAAAGGCATTACCTTAATGCAGAGAGGTTGCTTTCAGCTGTAGCCATAACTGAGACTGACATATTCTCAAGCATGGTTATGCAGACAATTTTTTCTAGTGCATTTTTGCATCTGTATTTTTCTTTCCTGAATGCTTCTGTTGATAGACTTCCTCAATAGTTACTGCTCACATGAAATGGTAGGAGGAGGGAAGAGTAAAAATCTGAATTATTATGTGTCCTGGGTTGAGCTGGCAAAATGCCAACTGTCCAAGACAGAGAAAAAGTGTTCCCTCCCCCACAACCAGCCAAGGGAAAAAGAAGAGGGAGAGGGAAAAAAAAAACCTCAAAACCAGGTTTATGCTGGAACTAACTACATGTATTTATACAGAAAAGAGAAAATTAAGAGGAAACTGCAATATAACACACACTTACACAAGTTATGCATATATAACAAGGAATAACTTCCCACTCCCCAATTAATACAAAGCCCATTACTCTAAATTCATAAGCACTCCAAAAGACACTCAGCAAGAAAGAGGAAGTATAACAACAAAATATTTCTACTTCCCTGAATGCAAACAAAATGCAAGCAGAGGCAACAGGAGCAGGGCCCAGCATAGTAGAGGAGCTGCTGGATGTCCTCCTCTTAGTGCAGCCATGATGGAACTAACCAAGCCACTCCCACACACTGGATTTTACACCCTTTGAGATGATGTAGTATGTTATGGAATACAATATTATTGGCTGGAAGAATTCAGCTGACAATTTCAGGCCTGGTTTGAACTTTAAAGCCTAACTTCTTGGCCTACTTGGTTAAACCCATAACGTATTCCACCCCTTATTCCATACCATATTACGTCACTCATATCTTAGATCTATCTATTCTTGCGCTTAAACAATCTTTGTTCTTTCCAGGGCTGTCTTCCACCCCTCCATATTGTAGGCAATAGTCCATTAGGATGGGGTAGGTACTTCAGGCAGGGGAAACAGTTCATCATTGGACACCAACACCAGTTCAGCTCAGGTCCTCTTCATCTGATGGTTTATGTCCTACAACACAGAACTCAAAATGCAAGTTACTTTTTTTCTCAAGGTTAAATGTCCTTGAGGTGCACATTGGGATTATCCCATCCCCTTTCCAGGGGTCACTATACCCTCATTAGGGTCTCCATCCCCACACTGGGGTTACTATCCCCACACTGGGGTCTCCATCCCCTTCTCAGGGGTCTCCATCCCCACACTGGGGTCACTATCCCCTTCTCAGGGGTTTCACAATAGCAGATAAACCTGGGAAATAATGTCCATGGTTAAATCCGCCCCTTGGCCTCGTCCACCTGCAGGTGGCCTGAGGCATCATGGGCCCATTGAGCCAGGAACAACTCTCCCTTATGCTAGTCCAGGTGTGATGTTCCTTCATTAGCTCAGCCTTTGGGCACATGAGTATCTACATGATGCATTTCTACAGATTCTACTCAAGCAGCAGTGTCCTGCCACACACCAACAGCCCACATGGGCCTCTCTATGCTTCAACTAATCTTCTTTTGTCAGTCCAGCCACCCTCAGAGGGGCACTGGCTGTCATCTACAAGTCAGTGTAGAGGTACAGTCTTGGCTAGTTTCCTGGTTCAGCAATGCCCTGTAGACTTGGTTGTTCTCCTTCTCTCGGCTGAGGCAGGTCGGCTTAATTGCAGTTCTTGGCTGTGTTCTGGGATCTCTGCTTCAGCATGTGGACAGCTTTTTTACCAGCTTTCTTACGTTTTGATTTCCATACCTGGACCTCAACCACAGAAGTAGATGCACTGTCCCACCTCCTCATGCCTTTCCCCTGGTCACACAGGAAGGACAACAGTTCACCATGTGACTCACGCTCGGGGTTTGCTCTCTGCTGAGGTGAGGCAGGAGAGACAGACAGCTTGCTTTGGCTGTAAGGCTTCTCCTTGCAGTGGCTACATTCACAACAGGTATGAGTTGAGCTGTCTGAACTCACAAAAACAGTCAGTACAAGGAATAAAACGAGTATCCAGTAGCAAGAAAACATTGTTTATATTAGATGTACCAAAACAATGCAGATATCAAGGAATGTTTCTATAACAATATTCCCGGGAACTCTGCCAACTTTCTGGGACACTTGCTAGTGTCCTTCGTTTCCCGGCCAACGCACCATTTATCCGTCCTGGGTTGAGCTGGCAAAACGCCAACTGTCCAGGACAGGGTGAAAACGGTTCCTCCTCCCCCCAACGAGCTAAGGGAAAAAGAAGAGGGAGAGGGAAAAAAAAACCCCTCAGGAGGGGGCACCCGGATTTGAACTGGGGAACTCTTGATGGGAAGGTTGTTTCCCTCACTGTTGCAAAATCATTATTGGCAACAACTGACATCAACATGGGGGATTAGAGAAGTACAAAAATAGTGTATGAGAGTTTAAAAAGACAGTGTAAGTGGCTGTAGAACATCATCTTCCCTTTCCAAATAAAATTCTCTCATTCACTAACTCATCTATCTCAATTCTTGTTAAAGTTGGTGGGAGTCTTTCCATTAAAAGGATATTAGATCAACCCCGGGTCCTCCATGCTGGGTGTAACGGGTACAGTCGTTAAGCTCAGAGGTGAGTGGAAGGAATTTTATGACTGAAGAGTCTGTGTGAAATTTCAGCCCTCTCGAATCCAATGGTGAAACTCCCATTAACTTCATTAGCGCTGGGATTTTGCCACTAGACTCAGCGTGAAGTGAAATCAATGTGTCAAGAGACAGTGGGATGTTTGACAACAGAGTTGCTAGCTGTGTTTTATCCACAGCTGGAATGTCAAAGTGTAAATGTTTTCACTGTTAAAGTTTCATGCCACCATTTCAGCAGCAATAGGAGCGAGTTGAGCCCAACTGCAGCTGCTTATCTGGTATGGAGAGAAATTCTGGCATGACACTTCCATCCAGAAGCAGAGACCATGCCCATAATCCCTACCCAAGTGGAAGAAAGCATGAAGCAAGAGTTCAAATCAAAATAAAGACTTTGGAAGAAAAGTATTAAGTAAGAAAGTAGTTGTCTGTACGCATCCAGCTGTGCTATCTGCAGGGAAATGATGAATTTTTGAATTGGAAAGAGATGTATGTGTATGTGTGTGCGTGTGTGTATGTGCATGTCTGAAGGAGGAAAGAATGATTGAAAACATGAGATTGGAAAGGATTTTCACAACCCTTTCCCCCACTCTGAAAAGAAAGCTCTCCATTATAATACGTGCAGTGTAGGTTCCAGAAATATTCTACAGTGTGAGGTCAAATCCATCCCTGCAGGGCTTGATGAATATTAAAAGGCACAGGAGTTCAGGCATGGGCCAATACAATGATTTCAGATTTTAAGCAACTAGTATGAGGATTTCTAGAAAGGGCTGGAAATCTCTTCCCTTAAGCGGTTGAATTCCAAAACCCAAAAACTGTTAAAACCCCAGGTTTTTTCTCAAATATTTGTGGTTATCAATATCCAATCCCAGCGTGTTTCACAACCTTGGGCTGCCTTTGAAGTATTGCTGACAAGAACTGCTGTGTGCGCCTCTGCCCTAGCCTGCTCCCTCAGCAGGCTCAAAAATGCAAGGGTTTGTTGTAAGTACATGGTTCATCTTTTATTTCTACATGTTGTTGACTGGTATTAGCAGTACCTTTCTCAAAAGAGATGAAGATAATAACAAGGTGATGTTTAATTGAAATCCCTGAAAGAAGAAGCCACTGGCTTTAGGCTCCTTCTGTATCCACCAAAGATCTTTGTCCTTGAAGAGAGCACATAGACCTCTGTGCTCCATTGTAGTGCCTGTGTTTAGATGGGCTGCCTGTGAGTCTGACTTCTGGGCTTAAATGCTTCATCCATTCAAATACCGTTTTATTGGTAGTGCCAATGTGTCATTTGTGTAGAGAATTGTTAAATGGAGAATATTTTTCCCATCTTCTTTTGAACATGTTAATGCTAAATGTGGTCCCCCACTCCTGCCTCCAACATCCCCCCTCCTCACCCCCACCATTTCTCTTTCTGTAGCATTCAAAGTGCATGACTTCATCTGCTTGATTATCTGGAGCCTTGGGAATGCTGGCTTTGTCTCAGAAACCACCAGAATGTGCTGAGCAAACACCGCTCCTAGTCAGGCTGCATCAGGGCTGGCAGTTAAAGCCTCCAATGCAAGAGAACTTGCTACAAGCTGCTGTTTGATGAGATCATCTAATGATAGAGGATTGCCTTATTTTGGTGAACTGGATTGAACACGAGGGCAGTATCAAGGCCAAATAAAAGAGCTGTTGTTTCAGAATGTTTTTGTAGCTTTCTAGGATTGTGTTTTTGCACAAAAGTGGGTATTCATTCTTGGTTACATTGCAGTTTCATCTTTCATACTGACAACGTGGTTTCTGTCATTGGTAGCAGGGCCAGTAGAATCTACAATGGCTTTTTAAAATGTAATTGGGAAAGGAGTGTTTTTTCTCTGAGAGGGCTGAACAGTTGAATCTCTGACTTCTTAAGAAGAACTACGTTGTTCACTTGAGTCTGGTTGGCCATAGACCAGTGCTGTTCTTGTACATCTTGTGCATGGAGTAAGCTGAAGCAATGGAAAGGGAAGGATGGCTGACAGGTACACAATGGGGGCCATTTCACAGGATCTCCTGTGATGGGATTGCAGGAGCATCTCCAACTTGTTGAGGGGTGTATTTGCTGCCACAGCTGTTCTGATGTGCTGTCTCATGAAAGAAACAACAGGAAATTAGAATGGGTTAGATATTGGGATATGAGGAAGAGTATTATGTTTCCATATTAACTGATACTATCTAGGCTATGCAAATGCAATCTTTATGGTCTGCAGATATCTCCTTCTGCCTTCCATAAGGAAAATAAGTTTTTAGAGCTTGCTCAGGACTTCACAGAACATGAAGCTGTGGCATTACATTGGCAGAAGCAATCTAAAAGCAACGAAGTCGTGTGTGAAAAAACATGGATAATTCAAGCTGCATACCCTGGCACCCAGTCTGTGAGGAGCAGGCACATTTTGACATCTTGAATTTCCTCCTTGAATATTCAAAAAATGTGGGCCTGCCACTGTTTGTACAGTGCAGAGGAAAATAATGCTGATGGCAATTACAACCACTGTTCAAATCTTAGTCAAGCATGTGCTTATTAGTCTGAACAGTGTCAAGGTCCCAGCTTTCCCCCTGTCAGGCAGTTCATCCCCTTCAGGTTTAGGAGCTGCCAGTGCATGTGAGGACAGTCGCTGTTTTCTGTCACTGTTCTTATATGTATATGAAGTTGAGCATTACCCTTGTGTTACAGTGATTACTTCCAGCACAGCTTTTTGGGTGAAATAAATCAGTCCGGTCAAATTAGGAAGTGATCCAAGATCTTGCTCATAACACAAATTAAGTAGAACAAAGCTTTTATTTTATTCTAGTTTAGAAAAGGTTTAACTCTTTGGCATGAAGCCCTCTATACTCTCTCCTAGTCCATCACACAAGTGTCAAAGAAATTGTGCTATAGCTTGGCCAGAAATTCTTAAAGATGTTCTAGAAAAGAGCTTATTCTCACCAAGCCAAGAGAATGAGCTTGTGCAGAGCTGAAATTGACTTCCGGGAGCTTTCAGCTGGAAGCTTGGGATGTCCAGCTGGAGACTGGCTCAGATTTTTGTTTGGTTTGTTGGGAGGTTTTTGATTGTTTCTATTGAGACTGGTGATCAAGGCAGTGCTAATGCACAGTTTTGCATGGCCTAGCATATAGAAGATATAGCTCTATCACAGATTATGAAATTGAAGTCTTTTCCATTGACACAGAAGCTTGAGAGGGTTACTTAAGACAACTGCTGACTCTGAACATTTTAGGATCCTTAAATCCAAAAAAATTGTATCTACAAAATTTTCAAGACCTGGAGACAAACTCTATTGACCCCTTTATGTTGCTTTTTAGTCAGTGAGTGGAAAAAAGTGTACTGCTAACAGGCTATGAAAATAGAATGCTGGGGTAAGTACAGATCCTTCAGTTTGACATTGATCCAAAGAAAAATAACAGAACAACTGAAATAGGAGTCCTTTAATAACTAATCAAGGGAGCAGCACTTTGTTAGTATCTATTTACCTGAGCCTAAGGAAAACAGATCTTGTGAAATCAGCTTGATGTATTAAATGCCACCCTGACTCATGATCCCATCAGATCTCAGGAGCTAAGCAGGGTCAGCCCCAGTTAGTACTTGGATGGGAGACCTCCTGGGAATACTGGGCTCTGTAGGTTCTAGTCCTGAGGACTTCACTGTCACTGTCCAAGCTCGCTCGGCCGTGGCAGATGAACCTCAGGAGATAAACGATGGGGCCAGTTCTGTGCATGCTGTGCCTCACCTAAAAAATCCACTGCGCAGGTTGGAAGGGCACACCCATGTGGGGAGAGTCCTTCCCAAATCTTCGTTCGTGAAGTCCAGCCATGATGATGATGATTTTACTTTACTAAGCATACAAGTTTGCCTGATAAAAGGTGAAGAAGACGTCTGCAAATCTTGGTCCAGAGAGAAACTGGACAATGTCCAACAGAAAGTGTTTTTGGTGCTGATGGATCTCTGGATGGAGATAGATGGAGGGAATCATCTCTAAGTTGTTTGCATGTGCAGCAAAGTTCCTCATGGGTGATTTGCTGGCTTTTCACTATTTAACACTTGTGTCAGTAGCTTGCTAGAAAACATAAAATCATTTCCTACTGTTTGCAAATGTGCATGCATACTGGGGACAATTGAGGGAATAACTAAGTCAGCTCTCTGTAAGAGCCACCCACATTATTTGATAAACTGTGAGAATGTAAGAAATGCTCATTTGTAATTTGCCTGATACGTGGGCTTCTATTTAAAGCTCAGGACAGCAGGCCTTGTAGGGGCCTGAGGCTTCAGTCCTGCAGAGCAGCAGCCAAGAGCCCCTGATGGATGGAAAAGGGAGTATAAATCCCAACACTGCCAGGGTGTGGGGTTTGATAAGGCACCGTTGGGGACGTGAAAGGAAACATTAGAAAATTAAACTCAGTATTGGTAAAAGGAAGTGGGTTGTTTACAAAGTCACTGTATGTTGGATAACATCCACTTTTGTGCAGAGGACTAGCACAGATGATATTGAGGCTTGGAATGAGATTTTCATCTTGGGCTGCCTTTCAGTGCAGTGGTGGAGTTTACCCTTCGAGCCTCACTAGGTAATTGTGCTGCATCAGGGTTTAAATTCCTTATTTACTGTTTTCTGGAAAACATCTAGGTAAATGCTGCATTAAGTAGACTTTTATTTTTAATAACATTGACATTTCTCTTGCTTTTATCCTGACATTTTTAGCATCTTCACAGGTACCTGCATAGCTACTTCTGTTCTAAAATGTGCAGTGATTAATTGCTTTTCTGCATATCTGTGGCAGCAGCTATCAGCAAAGAAAAAAGGAGGCACTGCAGTTTCACATCCTTTAATTAAAGGTAAATTGAAATAATTAAAGATCTGGTATTTAACATAGAGGCTTTAGGGGTAGAAACCAACATCCTGATACCTGCTGAGAAATATCTTACACGACAAATAATCTCTGTTCTAGTAACTTCTACCTTGGCTAAGGCTAGCATTGGAATGTGGCCCACAATAATTATTGTTCTGAGACAAAGGGGAAGCTTTCTGTTCACCCAGAAATAAATCACTTTGATTGCTTTTCTCCTATGGCAGAGCAATGTATGTATAATTTAAGAGGTACAGCACAGCAGCAGAGCCTTTTAGAACTTGATCATCCCATCAGACAGCAGTAAGAAAGCTAATGCAAGTGATGAGTGAACAGATAAACACTAACAATTTGGGTACCTGGCTGGTGTCAAGGATGCTACACTGTACTTGTGTCACTAAGAGTGCCGTAAATCTTTTGGTCACCAGTATCGATCTGTCCGGTCATGAGACCCAGCTTGCCCACGTGTGGCTAAGCTGCAGGATTGTCTCAGGGTTGCTCTTTGGGGGATTGTAGAAGAAACCAACCATCATAGGAGATTGCCTGAGTGCTGAGTGGAGCTGCAGTTGTGTCAAGAAAACAAGTTCATTGTGTCAAGCACTAATAACAGGAATTAAGTCATTCTGTGAGCACAGTTTGGAAGTATAAACAAGTGTAATCAGTTTGATATCTCTTAACAGGCTGGTTGTGTGTGTCTGTGTGATGACTCTGGAGAGTCTTGGAATAGCTTTTGGAGAGGGAGACAAGGGAGAGCATCCCTTTGGGGAGGGTATTTGCTGAAAGTGTGGGGCTTCCCCTTAACTGAGTGGAGCCGCTCTGTGCACAGCCAGGGCTGACCTCACGAAGGCAGGGCTGTTGGTTGAAGGATTAACCAGTCACTAGGGAACAGTTTTTAGAAACAGCTCCCTTTTATTACTTGGCAAGCACTTGAAATTGCCGATGTGGTCTTATCAATTTCCTTTTGATGGTTGTCTTTTCTTTCTTTTCTCTGGGGTCTGAGATGCTCTGGGAAGTCTGGGATCTTCCTCCCTTTCTTTTGTGACTCCAGCCTCCTCTCTAGCTGCACAGTCAGCCTCTATCTCTGTCTCTCATCCTGCTATGTAGTCTTTAAACCTTTAACCAATGCTGTAGATAAACAGCCCCTTCTCACAGTGCTGCAAAGGCACATCTCGCTCTGCATGCCCTGAGTTTCTGTACTGGAGTCATGGCAAGAACAAAGGACCTTGTCTCTGGCAGCAGCCACCCATTTCTTCCAGGGCTTTCCACCTGAGCAGGCAGCTCTTGGTGCTTGGTATCACCCTTGCTGTGGCTGAGAGGAGAGGTGAACAGTGAGCACCAAGATTCTGGTGTTACAGACCATCTGACGAGGTGGCATCAAGCAATGTTAGTGAACCTGGACTTGATACCACGTTTTCTCTTCTGGTTCAGCTGAAAGGCTGACTCGGGAATTTTAGTGAAGTAGGCACCCAGCACATGCCACTGACAAGATTACTTCATTGTCTCGTGTGTTCGTTCAGAAGAGCAAATATATGTAGTTGGCATGTCTAATGCAACTAGAAGAGACAGCAAAAGACAAAAAAAAAAAAAAGAGGTTTTTCTGTTTTATTTCTGCAGCCATTCTACTTTTGTGTAAAATCACCATTGTGACTGAGGCATTCTTACTATAATTTTGCAGATACTTGTTTGTAATGGGCGGTATTGCCATGTGGCATTCTTACACCCTTTCCCCCTCCCCCCCCCTCCTTTATGAAATTTTATTATTTCAGTTCTCAGTAGATTAAAGGTTTCGGAATGGCAGTTCCAGATGTAGATGCTGTCTGTTCATAAAGCAGGTGCTGCACAGTAGCAGAATTAAACTGCCAGTTTAGTTGCGCTTGAGCACCTCTGGTTTGATTTGGAGAAACCTTCATGCCAGCAGAGAAAGTTAGCAATTTTGTTTTCAGCACAAGCATGAACTTTTATGATGCAGAAGTTGTGCAGCTGACTGAAGTAAACTGACTGGTGATACTGTTGCTCTTCCATGCCTCTGCTCACTTACTGGTTAGAAAATTCTGCCTCTTTACCCCTGTTCATAGCATGTTTTTTTACTTTCTGGATCTGCTGGGCTTCAGTAACATGTTTGCTGAGAAAAACTCATGCTGTCTACTCTTGAGCCTTGTGCTTTTTTATTTGTATTAAAAAAAAAAAAGGAGAGGGAGGAGAACTTGAACCGTAATGAGAGGTTAATTAAGTAGTGAGTGCAACTTGAAGGTTAAACCAGAGCTTTTCCTTTTTAATCACTCCTTGGGTGGTGCTACTGCTGTACAAGTGCAAGGTGCTCTTAGTACATTTGTAATTCAAAATCATTTCCAGCAATATGAGCGCAGATGGAGCCAATCACTGGTCCTTATTTCTAGGCTCTTTCTACCTTCTCGTGGAGAAACAAGTCTTTCTGATGCTCTTTTGAAGCTGAACATGATTCAAAAATCAGGCAGACCTTTCATCTTTCCCATCTTCTCTGCTGAAACATGGGGACAGTGGCAAGAGTCTAGCACATGGATCAAGTCTCCTGTACAGAGGGCTGGAGACAGACCACAGCCATCTCTTCCATGCAGGACCCCAAGAAGGTGGTCATCCCAGCCCCAGCCTGTGGAACAAACTGTTTCCATGAGAGTCTGTGCCCAGCCCTATTGCAGGAGTGGATCCCCATCTCACTCCAGGAAGGAACTGGGGCAGGCTGCCCTCATATGGGGACAACATGCAGCACTGGTGTGAATGACCCTTGCCTTCTCCTGGTGCTATTAAAATCTGTGGGAGGTTCCTTTTCCAGAAGCTTAATGGGATATGTTTCAATCTCTTCGAATTCAGTAGTACTATGAAACAAAATGCTTTTTGAAAATCAATGTCCCTTTGTATGCAACTTTTCTCTTTCCCCTCTCTCACCAGGATCAAGGCATGGAGCTGAATTACAAGCCCTTCAGGATCTGGGTAATGACTGACAACAGAGTATATTCACAAGGGGCCAAAGTTTGGTCTAGACTGGGGAGCTGGGATAGGGAAAACTACCTTCTTTAAGGAAATCTGGCAGCTAAAACAGACTGGCACAGTTTTTTGGCCCCTCATGCAGACCACAGTTAGCCACTGGGTTGGCATGTCAGTAGGGTGCTCTCCACACTCACCCTCTCTCTCCAGGTACAGTCTGTCCCTCTGTGATAACCACTGGAAAAGCATGTAGGGGTTATTGAACAAAGGTCTGCCTGTGCAGCTAGTGAAGGGAGAGGTGCCTGATCTTGGACAGAAACTACAACAGCTTTTTTTATTTAACCAAATTATTTATTTGAGTAGATTAGGCAGCAAATATGCACTGTCTTCAGAGTAATTTGAAACCAAATTAATGCCACGCACTTGTAAGCTGAGGCATAGGAAGACAAGTAAACCCTTCTTCCCAACTCTCAGGGGAGTTCTTTTTCCCTGCAGCAAGCAAGAAGGGCTCAGGCGTGCTTAAAATGCCATGTATCAATTATAAAGCCCATGCTGTTGTTCAGATGACACCACTGCTAGGCACACAGTTTTCTTCCCTCTTAACCTAGTAATGAGTGTGCCCTCTCATCATCATCCACCATTTTATTTTAATAGGGAGCAGCCTACACCAGCAGCATAACAATTTGTTTCACAGGGGTTCACTGCATCTAAGCATGATCTTTAGAAAAAAAAGCTGGGCAAGGGTGCACACATAGGCTACTACTATATTGAAGCTGGATTGTACAAGGAGGTCTGCATTCAAAGCTGATGCTGCTTTTGCATTCTAAGAATTTTTAGGATGGCAAAAATTCAGGCTGGGTGCAGCAATGCTGCTCTTTGCAGCTGGAGGTGCAGGGAGAGGTTTGCTGCTCTATTACATGCCATCGTTGGGTGCTGAGTTGCTGGAGAAGCTGGCACGTTGCTCCAGATAACTACCTGGGTGGGGTATTTTTGAGTAACTGCTTCTAGGATTGTCCTCAACCCAAAGACCTGTTACAATCAGTGGTGGTCTGCTGAACAGGGATTTCTTCTCATTGCTATAAAGGCTAAAATGACTGGATAGAAAAACCTATCAGTTTCCAGTTCTCCTTGAGCAGATGTTCCTGTCCATGATAACTGCCCTCTGGGGGTGGGCAATGAATGGAAATTAGTTATAGGGAGTTCCATGGGAAGGGAAAAATAAAAGCAATTTAATCATAATGTAAGTGTTTATGTTGCAGAAATAATTTACAGGTTTTGAGCAATAGAGATTTTAGGATATAAAATAGAAAAATAAATATTTTTTGCATGGAAAAATATTTGGTACATTCTGAACACTAGATTTCATGCTGAAGTAAATTCATGCTATTAGTTCTGTGCAGGAAAAAGAGATTTTTTTTGTAAGGGAAATAGTAGCAGGACATTGACTCATAGGTATGATTGAAAGAAGGGCTTTCTCTCACTCTGCATTTAGATTCAGAAAATTTTGCCTTTTTCCTGTTAGTATCTTGACTATAACCCCAAACATTTTTCATGCATACTCTGAATACTGCTTTGCCCTGTACTGCACAGAGTAGGGGCAGCTAACTGAAATGGACTGATGGGGAAAGCATAAAAAATTTTCTGCTAGGAGAGATTGTTTATATACTCTTTATTTAGCAAGTGAAATACATTGCCAATAGGAAGGAGAAAAATGGAGACTCAGCTGTGTTTACCAAGGCAACAGAAATTTTCCTGAAGTGAAGCCAACTTTGATATTAGCTGTTAATTTTGCTTGAGTTTTGCAGGGCTAATTCTGAATAGGGTTTGAATCTCATGTTTTTGTGCAAGGGCATAAACAACTTGCTTTCAGTTCATGTTAGCTTTGCATCTGTGCTTCTAAAAACTGACACCTGCTCTGGCACTTGCAGACCTGTAACATGTCTGAGAAACAGGTTGTGCCCTGTGCACTTTTGGGAAGGGCTGGGATCCTTGTGGTGCCAAAACAGGTTCTTGAAATAGTGCCAAATGCATTGTGTTAATCTTGTATTTTTTGCCATTTTCTTTCATCTCAGCAAAGGTTTTCCTTGTGGCCTTGATCCAATGAGCCGTTTAACTGCCTGTAGATGCAGGCATATGATGGAACCTCCTGGTACATCTCACTGTGTGCTAAACTGTATTTTGATTGAATAAATAACTACAAGACAATTTCTGTGCCCACCTGCCCCTGCCAGCCCTAGCCTTTGTTAGTGCTGAGTGCAAACATCTTTCCAGAATACCAGTCTCAGGGTGACAAACCAGGAAATATAAATGAAGGTACAAGTCCCTACATGGCACTCTCTGATCTTCAAAGATAGGTACAGCTGCTGGGATTTACCTGCAGCACTTTGACTTTATCCATGAGAGCAGTTTTGCTGGGTGGCACAGCAGGCTGAGCCTGGTTCTCATTGCTCCCTGGGTGCAGTTGTCTTAGCACAGGTTGGCTGGTCATGCAAGGCCACCTGCAACTCTTGCACCATCAGTGATCCACATTGTGCCAGTTGTCAGTGGCAGGCACAGGTGGTGGTGTCCTGGAGATTGCCATCTGTGAAACACTAGAGGAGGGTGAACATTCTTCTTCAAAGTTTCCTATGAATCACATTTTTCCCATTCCCTCGGCATAGCTGTTAATTGGTGGCTTCAATACCTGCAAACCTATGTGAGATGTCAAGTCTATTTCTGCCTCCATCCTGCCTCAGATGAAATGCCAGGCATAAGGTCCAGTACATGAACATCATTCTCATTCCACTAGGCCATTCATGCTCCTGACCTATTGACAACTGTCTTGAGAGTCTTGTTCCCTGGTCCCTTTTCTACTGCAGATGTAGGTAAGAAGTAGCTTTGAAGACTCTCCTGTATCTCATGCCTGCTCTGATAACTACCCTTTCCCGTTAACAGGAACCCTTGGCCTTCTCTTTCCTCACGGATATGTTTCCTCACAATTTCACTGTATTATTTCCCCATACATCCTTAATCCAAACTTTTCTGCCAAGAATTTGTTTAGGTTCAAGTGTTTTTTTGATTTCTCACTGTGCTCAAATTGCAGTGCCTCAGAATGAGCCCTGCCCCTCTTCATCACCTTCTTAAGCAGAGCCAGGCTATAAGAGTATACCACTACTTTACTTCCACTCCCTGACTGAAGAGCATATTTAGTAGGTATTGCTCAGGTTTTAGGTGTAATGAACACTCCTGATTCTGTTAAGCAAAAGAGAAAAACTGAAGGCTTGAAATTTTCTTGACCTACCCAAGCACACAAACTGTGATGTGTTTGGCTGAACCTCTTGCATGTGTGACTGCCCCCTGAAGAGCTCTATTGTTTTGGCACTACAGTGCTGAATTGGCTGTATCCTAGAAGGGAATTACTTGGGGCTACTTAAGTGGAAATGTTAACAGGCTTGGAAGTATGAAGTTATGAACAGAATCTGCTTCTGTGTAAGTTCTTATAGACTTCTACCCACCTTAAGAAAATGATGGATTTGTCTGTAGCTCCCATGCCCTGGCTTGCACAACTGAGAAAATCAGTTCCATGGAGTTATTTATGGTGTTTACCTCACACCAATGATATTTTCCTTCTTTTGAGCACTGTGAGCAATCATTGGATGCAGTCAAGTTTGTGAGATTTGGGAGGAAGTTTTATTTCAAAGGACTTCTACATAACATCTAAAATAAGATTTGATTTGAACTTCAAGGAGAAAATACAACTAATGGGCATGACCCAATTCCTACTTCAATCTACTAACATCCTTTGACAAATGGGCTTGAGTGAGGCTTAAGCAAGGACTCTAAGCCATGGGCCCAGATGAAGAGGTTCCCAGAAAAGTCTTTGTGCAGCTTGTCCTTTCCTTTGGCAGCCCCAGACTGATGGAAGCTCTAAACTTTGTTCCTTTCCCAACCCAAATCCTAACCCTAGGCACGGACTAAACCCTTTTCCAGGGGCCACAAGCTATAGCAGAAATCAAAAAGCTATCAGCGTATAAATATTTTTACAGCCTCCCTTGTCAGCCACAACACAGCTAGAGTCAAGGATTTTCTCTCTTCTAACCCTAAACACTGGTCTTAGCTGGACTATCATAAGCCACATGATTAATGAAAATTTAAGAGTCAAAATCCCAATGAATCCTGTCACTCCCTCTGATTGAGCACCTTGGCAGCTCCATATCATGTGCAGCTTTAGGCTTCGATGTTCTCCTGAACCTAACCCTAAACCCTGTGTGTGAGCTGAGCATTTGCCAAAGGAACTAAGCCATGTGTGAGATAAAGAACTTGTGAGGGGAGAAAGCTCTTTGTAGCCTCTTCTTTTTCCTTTGGCTGTGCATTAACAGCCCCTTGCCAGCTGGAGTTATAGGACCTGTAAGTGCCCTCACTGTAACCCTAAGCCAAGATGTGGGCTGCCTCATACATGAGAACACTCCTCCATGGCCGAGATGAAAAATGTAGCAAGGGTTTAATTTTTTTACTGTTCATTTCAGCCTTTTCCAAACCTTTCACAGACCCATGCCAGCTGGAGCTCTAGGCTTTATTGCTTTTCTGTCCTTAGCCCTAAAGCCTGAGGACAGCTGATCCTTAGTCAGACACACAGAGCAATGGTCCAGATGAAAAAGCAATCAGAGGAGAAATCTCTGTGGCTGGCCTGACTTCCCTTCAGAAATCTCTCACCAGTGCCATGCTAACTGGTATTTTAAGATTTGTCCCTTTCTCAACACTAAATTCAACCCTGCGGCTGTGCTGGGGATGAGCCCTTTCTGATGACCCAAAGCCCAAATCAAGCAGTTGTCAAACCTTCTAGGAGACTGCTACTTCTTTTGGCAGTATGTGGGAAATGCAACATCTACTGAAGCTTCAACATTTCTCTCCTTCCTAAAGTAAAAGCCTGGTCTTGAGTTAACTAGCTAGGGATAACCTGCCATGGCCTGGATGAAGATGTCAGAGGAACAATATTCAGGTAACCCATACCTTAGTCCTAACATTAAGTGTGTCATGAGCCCTAGTCCATCATTTAAATTAAGAAGTTGTAGGAAAAAACACATTTTTGCTGCCTCCTCCTTACTTTGAAAGCCCCTTGGCAACCCCATGCCAACTGGGGCTCCTGTCCCAACCCTAACCCTACCCCAGACTCTCACCTCAGCTCTTTAGTTGTTTAGAATCAGAATATTCTGAGTTGGAAGGGACCCACAAGGATCACCAAGTCCAACTCAAGTCAGTGGCCCACACAGGGAATTGAACCCATGACCTTGGCATTATTACAACCAAGTTTAACCAACTGAGCTGATCTCATTTCTACAGCCCCAGGGAAAAGGCTGTCAGGGGATAATTTTTTTTCAGCATACACATTGCTTTGGCAGTCCAATGCCAATGGGAGCTTTAGGCTTTGTCCCATTACAAAACATTAATGTTACTGTGACCTGAATTTTAATCCTATCCCTAAACTGGGCTATTCAAGACATAACCAGCTCACTCCAGTGCTGAAATGTTGTCAATCTCTGTCCTTCTTTCTAGTTATAGTGACTCACTTCTTAAGGCCTGTGTTCCTTTTCTTAGTGCCATAGCTAGGCACAGCACAATTAATGGTTAACAGAGTCATGTGTTGGTTAGTGCATTTGTGAGAACTATTTAAGGTTCTTTCTTTTTCATGAAAAAAGCCCCACCTCTGACAGGTAGCACTGCTGTGTCTGTGATTAATTATGGGAAGGATTGAAGGCCAGATGACATCCCTGTGAAATGAACATTTGTCCACTAACCTGTGTGAATTGTATGATGAAATCATGGTGACAAGATCTCCAGACACCAGGTATCTTCCTGCCTGTTCTGGTGCAGGCTAAGCACTGTTTTCCCCCCATCCTGAAGGATTTCCCCTGGCATCCAGCTGGATGGAACAGAAGGGTCAAACCAACTCCCTGTTCTTTCACATCCAGGTCTTGCTGTTCCTGTCAGCGGAGCTGAGAGGAAGACCACATGTCCATTTTTGTGTAGTGTCTCCCACCCATCAGCTGGTGCAAGTCATGGATCCCTGCCAGCTAAATCCTGCAAGTACTTCCCTTCCCCTCCCACCCCCTTCAAATCTGTGCACCCATGCTGGAAAGTCACTTAATAATAAAATAAAAGGCTTCCCATAATAGGAGAGATTATTTTCTGTAACTTCTGGTATAATATGTTCCAATATTCTCAAAGACCTCTGAACCTCCTCTATTATGCTTTAATGCTGGGAAGGCTGGGGCATCCACCCCCATGGCATGTATGGAAACCTCAGCACCCCCCTCCCCCAGATGTCCACCATGTTCACATGGGAGGGCTCACAGAATGGTCATTCTTAAGCACACACCCAAGTCACCCCCATGCTCACCAATAAAGTGACTGTGCAGGAACTAAGGTGGAGTGTGCTGGTAGGCTGGAGTTGCCAATCTGAGCAGACCTAATTAGGATTTGGCATCCCCACCAGCTCATAAGACTTCTGCTTTCCTCTACAGCCAGAGAACTCCACTCCTGTGCAAGCAAATCAGAAAATCTTACACAACTCTTCAGTGTCATATATTCCTAAGCTAAACCTCAGGGGATGTGAGGAGATACTGATCATCCTGAATAAAGAGATCCAGAGAGAGGGTGTTGGGTAACCAGTAGAAGGAAACAAGAAGTAAAAGAAATATTTTCCATCAAGAAAAGAGCCATGCATCTGGAAAATGGAACAGTGAATGTTAACAGATCCCCACCTGAGGTGTGACCCCTGGTGATTATTGTTTCAGATGGGCCCAGACAAGGGTTACCTCCTGTAGCTTCTCAGATCCTCAGCAAAAGAATGAAACCTGCTCCTTGAGATCAGCCCAACTGCATCTAAGGCTGTGTCTACCACAGCTCAGAGCTGTAGGATCGATTTTAGACTAGTGCAATGGAAACCAAGGTAAACCTACAGCATGTGCAGTTGCTTTTCAGAGAGCTTGAGGGCTGGAGGCCAGGAAGGGAAGATGACTAAAGTTGTAAGAAAAATGGAAAGAGCCACTAATATGAAAGAAAATTGCTGTATTAGGGATTTCTGTAGGCAAATACCTGGTCAAGTGCTGATGAATGAAAACTGTTCAAGCGTCACTCATGGGTTATTGTGGGATAGAAATAGACTACACTGAGCACGTTCATTCAGCAGGGAGAGCCCTGCTGCATTTTCATGTAATATCCAAGGGCTTATCTACATGGTTTTGGTAGGTGCTGTAACTCCATCTGTAGCAGTTAAATTGGGGCATTCCTCTGGCATGGATGCAGTTGGATGGGACCTGCGTCCCACAGGTGTAATTGAGATGTAAACAGCTCCAACCTGATACAGCCACTACCTGCATGAAAGTTTGTAGCATTGTGAGGCCACATAGTAAATCACAACTCTCTACCCAAATGTAGAGTAAAAACAAACCTAATCCCTGTGACATAATTTTTAAAAAGAAAAGACAGGATTTGGTTTTCTGCATGCTCATCTTTCCAGCTTCTTGACTCCAAAGGCCAGAGGGATCCATGGATCCACAGGCAGCAGAAGAGGGGGAAAGCAGGGTGAGCTAAGGGTGGAAGAGTTTCCCTGTCACAGCATGTTGAAGCCATGCTGTACCTACTGCAGGGCTGTTGTTGTGCAGTGTAACAGGCAACCCAACAGAAGCAGAGTCTAAGGGAGGGTTTGATGAGGCTGGATTTCCCAAAGGGCTCTCCAGCTGTAGGAGACAGCAATAGGGAAGATGCCTAAGGGAGGAATGAATGGAAGAGCGGGTGCATGGGTAAAGCAGTTGACAGGGTATTGGAAAGCCATAAATCTTCAGCCCTGGCATATATATCTGACCATTTCATGTGCTTGCTAGGTCAGTGACAGAAGGCTTATTATCAGATTGTTTTATTCTGAAATGTGTTGCATTTTAGTAGAAATAATAGCTTGAAGCAAGATATATTATTTATTCCTGATCCTTTCACGTCAGCCAGAACATTTTTTCATGTGATTTAACTAGATTAGCAAGTAGGCTGTGATGTGATGAAGCAGTGAATTCTGCAGTGGTGTGAGGGGACAGAGCTCCCCTGTTCCTGGAGATGGGCCACCAGGTCAGAGCAGCAGCTAGGAGAAAAAATAAAAAGAGCTTGAGAAGCATTTCTTTTTGTTGGGTGTAGAGGTGGTGTGAATGGGACGGCTGAGGTCAGGGCTTCAGCTGGTCTTGCCATGATGTTTTCAAGCCTGAGTCAGCAGTTATGCACAGCAGAGGAAGCAGCAGAAATAAGTTTCTCCAATACCTGTGGTGATGTATTTTGGTTAACTGTGCTTGCAAAACCTTGCAAAAGATTACGACCTGCTCATTGGGCCAAATTCAGCTGAGGAATATTTTTTTTTAGATTTGAAAAGAGACTAAATGTATTTGATTATATAACCACAGCAAACTACTAATTCATTCTCAGTATAGAAATCAGAAAGTGCACTTCCAGTAGGAGGCATGAAGGACATGCATGACCACCACTCATGCAACAAGCTGAAAACATGCTTTTACATGATGGTCCTCTCTGGTCACAGCATTTAGGTTGCCATTTAGAAAGCCCAAGAAAATCTTATGAGACTCTAAAATGTCTAACTACATGAGGATGTATTTTAGTCTTTCAAGAGTAAGTGACTACTGCTTCCCATGGGGAGGTTTGTGTTTGGTGTCAGGGCAGTACCTTGTTGCATACTCAGTACCCCAACTCAGGCTCCCTTTGCAATGCCTGAAGGGGATGCATTGAATGTAACATGTTTGTTAAGTCTTTCTCAAAAAGTACAGCGGGAAGAAGCAGAGGGTCCCCTTCCCTCAGAAAGTGCCAGCATTAGTGCAGGATGTGGTAGCTAGGAATTAGCTTTCTCCTCCCTCACTCAGGCTCTCTGGGCTCATCTCACCCTTCCTGCTGAAGGTACTTCACTTTGTTTCAGTAGTCACTTGGCTAGAGAAAAAAAGGAGCAAACACAAGGCAATTGCAATAATAGTAGTAGTAGTAGTAGTAATTTTAATTTTTTTACTGTTGACAGCTGCACGGATCATATTGGGTTCTGAGCATTTTTCTGATCAGTGTTTTCACTTGCACCTCTGAAAGGGAAGATGTGCTGACTCTGCTCTCCACAGATGAGACAGAAGGTCACTGAGGAAGCTAATCTGAATCACTGGCGTCCCTGTCTGCTGTCCCCTCAAGACACATCTTCTTACTCTCTTTTGCACAAGGAAAAATTTAAGTGTAGGGAAATGACTGGAAGGAAAGAATATACAAAGTGCTAAAAATTATTAGTATTGGCAGATGCAGAATTTACCTAATCAAGAAAGTAATTGGCTGGGGCAAGGTGGAGACTGAGCTTCAATGTCAATATTTTTCTAGCTTTGCACATTACCCCTCTGGATTAAGGATGGATCAGCTGAGGGAGAACTTGTAGGAGTGATTGTCATATCCAAAAGCAAAGCCAAAAGAGACTTCTTACAAAAGCTAAATCTTGATCCCCACCCCAGGCCCCACCCCCCTTACTCTCGCTCTCAGATCACTAACCATTGCTTGCAGCTACTCCAGGCTCAAGAGGGAAAATGCTGAACTAGGACAACTCTTCCTCCTCCAGAACATTTATTAAACTAACACCTTTATTACTCAAAATATTTGAACAAGTGGTAGCATGGTTACCTCCCTCTTTCAGAGGTCTGCTGATGCCAGCCCTAACACAGCAGAACAAAGACAGACTTTTGCTCAGCACACCATTTCTCCTCTCTCCTGTTTCCCCTGTGCGAACTGACCCCTGATGAAGGGCAGGCAGACGCCTGAGCTTTAGAATAGATTATTTTGTTCACCCTTGGAATTGAAAGCAAACACTCCCAAGTCTCCTTTGATGCCAGCTGACCTGAATCAAAGCTTGGAGACCCCTGGCTGATAATGTTTACCAGATGCGGCAGTGAAGATGGGTTTCTAATCTAACTTCTCACTTTCTAGGCATCCATACAAAAAATTAAGTGCATGGGTAGGAGTTTGGCGTCTGACTGCTGAGAGAGAGGGCTTGCACAAGACAAAAGGCAAACAGAAAATTAAGCTATGATCTTTCTGCATAGCTCAGTACATTCAGGTACTTGACTAATAGCTTGTGATAACACAGGTAAGTGCAAAAGGCCCCATTACAGTTTCTGCAGCACTGAGGTTTGCTGGCAGATGGACCTGTGCTAACAATTGGGAGGGCAAGGGGAGTACTCTGTGGCAACTACATGTTGGCAGGAAGGCAGAATCAAGTGAAGGGAAGGAACAACAAAAGTAGCATTAATGTGTTTGCTGACAGAAACAGAAGAAAATGGAAAGTGTCATCTGAGGGACTCTCAGTGGCAGATACAGACACTGGCTGGGCCTGATGGCACTGGGGACACAGATACCTCTGTCACCTGCCACAGGGAGAGGTAGATGGTGACAGATACCCGATCACCACATGTCATGTAAAACAGTGATGTGATGCAGATATTACATCATAACCTACAATCATTGTCTTGGAGAGTCCGGTCTTGCTGTCAGCTCAGTGATGGTAAAGCAAAGGAGCTTCACTATGGAGGAAGAAATGAAACTATCTTAGGAGAAAGGCAAAAAACTGCCTCACAAATGCTCAACTTCCAGAGGTGCAATCTATTACATGAGCCCTTCAGCGGAGCCTATTGAAAAGGGGAGAAGGAGAAGGAAGGGAGGAAATAGTACGCATTCATATTTCAGAGGCTCAGCTGCCCAAGGCAGACCCAGACAAAAGACACTGTTGTCCCATTGCTGGAAATAACAGCAAGATCAGGCTTTGGGAAAGCAGGAGAGAACTAAGCATCACATGACAGGACATGTCCATGCTTGTGACGGCCTTTGTGCTGTATATATGGCTTTGTATATGATACAGAAAAATACCAAACAAAAGAAGAACATCCAGGCCCCACAACTCACTGCATATCCTTATGTGTCATGGAGTTGTGCCTGTACTCCCAGAACTCAGCTCTCCAGCCATGCAGTCACATCCATTCCCTGGGGCTCCTGGGAATGTGCTGGCCATCCTGGGGAATGGCCCTCCTTTCAGAAACTGCCTTAAAAAGCAACAGCAGGCTGGGGGCAGGGAAAGCACCCAAAGGACATAATCTTGTGCATGAAACAAAGGCTGGTGAGTGTGGTCTGCATGGAGGGGCACTTTGGGGTTCAGGGCAGTGGTAGGAGATGTAGCATGGCTGTAGGTCCTGTATACAGGGAGGGGGAACATAAAACAGGGCTAGATCTGAATCCACAGGAGTAGTCTCCCCTCCCTTCTCCTTGATTGTTGTATTTTGTGTGTGTGTGTGTGTGTGTTGTGTGTGTGTGTGCGCGTGTGTGTGCACGTGCCAATTATTGATTAATTACCATCCCAAAGAGTCTATGGTAAGATAGTTTGACCTGGGCTAAGCTCAACCCAAGACAACCTCTCATCCATCTTTGCTTTTAAAAAAAATTGGGGCATAACCACATCATGTGGCCAATGATTTTTGATACTGCACTCCTTCACTCCAGACTTCACTGTCTGAAAAATCACTATCTTGTTCTCAGCTCCATGAGCCTTCTTAGGTGTGACAGCCAGAATGCCAAAGAGCATGGCCTGGGATGTGTACATCCCCTCCAGAGACTGAAGCTGCTGCGTGATAGCTGGGCCCCTGTCAGACCCACATCAGCTGTGTTACAGCTGCTGGAGTGCTCCCTCCCCCCCTTCCCCGGTGTGTTACTGACACACAGGAGCCATAGCCTCTTCTCTGATGCTGGCCCCAGCCAAGTCCTACAGCCTTCTCCCAGACTTGTTTTCCCCTCTGTTGTTCTGCAGTCCCTTTGCCAAAGTACGACCCTGAGACTTCATGAGTCAAGCAAAAAATGACACATAATTAAAAAACATACATGACCTGTTTGTCACATGATGTTAACCTGTTATTTGCACGGAGCAAGGAGCAGAGCCCAGTTATGCTCACCAGGTCTCATCCCTTGTGTCCCAGGTGTCTGCCTTCTTCACTCCTTCCTCCTCATCTCATCATGGAGCTGCTGAAACATCAGTGGGATGTCTGAGCTAAACCCCCACATAAGTCTAAATTTTTGTTCCTCAATTCATTTGGTGCATTATGCTCAGCCCTCCACATTCAAGATGCAAGCCAAAGGATGGAGTAAAAGGGGCCCTCCACACAATCTGATCACCCATCGGCAGGTGAAAGAGAAGGTCGAGGCTCTCCTTTGTCTGATCCTGAATCCCGGGATGCAGCCCCCCTGCCTTGCCTGCGTTTTATTCTACTCTCATTCGGTATGTATTTACTCATGTACTTATACTGGGAATTTTAGTTTCAAGCTCACTATTAGCCTGGCCTGACTCTGCTCTCTCACCCTTTCCCAGTCTGTCTAGTATGTTTGTTTCAGTCTTGGACTGGAGTCTGAAGTGAGGCAATAGATCTTCCAGACGGGAAACTTGGGCAGAGGTTGTAGGTTTGGGGAGTGCACGTGTGGGGGCTGCACCCTTTTTGTCCCAGCAGTGCCAGCAGCACAGTGCCTGCAGCCTTTCCTTCTGTCTTTCCTCCCAAACCACCTCAGGGATGCCACCCTGGCACAGAGCTGCCTCCTAACTACAGGGCTGCGTAAGACGACATGCATTTAACTGTTATTTAGCATGTGGTTTGCATGCTGTCTAGTCGTTGCTTGAAAGAGCAGTGTATAAGGAGAGAACCAACAAGTTATATTTTTTTATAGTCCTGGAAGAGCTATAAACCCAACTGCTCAAAAGTAACAGAATCTGCAGATGAAAGGAAGAGCCATGTGTCATTACCACAGGTGAGCAGTCAGGCATCTGCTTTAACAAGGGGTGTTTAAAGGCCCCCAGTGAGCAAACTCTTGCTCAGGTCCCTGTCAAAAGGAAATTCAGTCTCAGGAGGATTTGGGTTTTTTCCCTGAGAAGTTTTCTAGCCATATGGTGCCAATCTCATAAATTCATGTCTGAATCATTTATTTTTAATAGGTAAATATCTTCCTTCTGTCTCTCCCTTATTCAGGCTTCCTTAGCGGAAGCAGAACCATTTTGTTTGGTTGGTTGTATTGTTGGTTGGTTGGTTTGTAATAGAGAATGAGCCTCCTTGTTTTGCTTTCTTGTGTAAATTTTATCTTGAGGAGTCTCACCAGAAGGAAAGGCCCTTGTGCTTGTCCCATCCGATGTGGTGGTTTAAAGGAAACACCACCCTTTGCCTCCTCCTATGCAACACAGGGCTGTTGGCAAACCTCCCTGCTGAAGTAGGGGGAAGTCCCTCAGAAATTGCATTTATGTGGTAACACACTTTTGTTACAATATATGTGTCCAGCTCCGCTTACAAAGTCCATTATGGTTTCCTTTCTGCTGACTGTATTACAGCACCTTTGAAAGACACATTTCATCATCACAGCAGCAGTCCTGTTGTTCTCCAGGTTGTCTGCCATCATCTCTTGCGAGCTGGAAATGAAACTGCCCTTTCTCCTTTTATCTCATGGAAGCCAACTCACAGATATGGATGTGCCTGGATGGGTGTGGTTTTAAATATGTCTCCTGTTTGGTTGCTAGATTCTCACTAGCTGAGCAAGAAAGCCAGCGCTGCATCTGCTCCTCTAACTGGGCTCCACCATTTTTGTGCTAAAATATCCTCCCAACAGCAGACTGAAAGCAATGTGTTCAACCTCATTTACTCAGTCTGGGCTATAAAAGTGCCTGAATTACATACTGCAGTTGGATTGTTACCTGCAGCGATTAGATGTGCGCTAGCATGTGCAAGCAAAGGGATGTATCCAACTTTGGGAAAGATTTTAAATAGGCAGATAAGTCCTCTCAGCTTCTCTCAACAAGAGGATTTTCTGATTTACTGGTTTATATTTGGACATGCAGGCTGCAGAAAAAGGAATTTTGGTAATAGCAGCATGCAGTCTCATTTGTGAAAGTAATTTCTCACAAGTTGGGAGAACTTTATACTGTTATACTTAAATCTGTACATGTTTTGCTGACTTAGAAGTTGGTTCTGCATTTCAAAGACTAACTTCCTAAGCCTGATTACTGTCCTTTATCTTCTGGTGTTTAAAAAGCCTTTCTTTCCAAAGTCTCCTTTTCTTTCAAGACACTTCAATAAAAAGTCTTCTCTTGCCCACCTTCAGAACTGCACACAGCATCCTTTAATTCTCTCTGATTTATCTTCTGTATTTTCTTGACTAGAGGCAGGTCATAAATTTGCCCTAATTCATGATCTGGTGTTTTTATTTTATTTTTATTTCAATTCTGCATTTTCTGAGACATTTATTTCACCCTAATGAAAATAATGTATCTACTGGTATATGCTTGATCCTCTGAAAGTAAACTTGGTGGCCTACCACTGCAATAAGGAAGCAAAATCAACCGACTTCTTCCTGACATTTCATCAAGCATCGGGACCTTTTTTTTTTGTTCCCTTGAACTACTACTACTTACATGTTTAAATGCAAAAGACTGTGTTTAAAAATAAAAGGAAGGGTCAAACTCTGACCTTGACTTCTGTGGGAACTGCACTGATATGGTGCCTAAGACCATGTTCTGGTCAGAATTCCACAGTAGAAAGAAGAGCCTTTTTTATTTTCTTATGACTTTTTGTTGGGGGACAGCAATAGCTACAGGCTAAAATCTCACTTATGTCTTGTTTGAAGGTTTCAAAACAAACCAGAGTCTTCATTGACAGTTCTGGGACTTTATTTTTGTACTTTTCTTCTAGCTTTTTGTCACCAAAGGATTTGGCAGGAAAAGAGGATTATTATTAACTTTAAAGAGGTCATCTGATACTGCTTCATATCTCTCTCTCCTGGAATCATTATTTTCTGTTTGTTGCATCAAAATTGTTGCTGTGGTAGTGTTTATCATCTCAAAAATACAAGAACATGACATCATGCAAGAAAATAACAGCATAGCTGAGAAACTTTTAAAAGTGTCCTGATTTTCATTTTTTATTTTCTTGAACTCTGATTTTATCTGTTTGCTTGAAAAAAATAATTTTGCAGACAATAGGTATTCTGCCTACCATGTCCCTTGCTAACATGTTTGGCTTCCCAGAGTTCTCATGTTTCAATGTGAGATGATCAGCAGTGGCTCAATATTTAAACTTCCAAATCAGGTTTAATCACAACAATGCAACTAGATCCTCAGCCACTGATGCCCTGGCAAAATGCTCCATTGATTGTGACTCCTGTCAGCCTGGGATAAAGATGAGTTAATTCCATGCTTCTGATGGTCCTTTGCATAATGCTGTTTTTCTGTGGGAAATAGGGAAGACTTGAACAAGATGCCATGCTTGGTGCTTCTCCTCCTTCTGGAGGTCAGAGAGTGGCAACAGTAGAAGGGGAGAAGGTGGACAAGAGGCAAAACCTCGCTGTGTAGCACTGAGCAACCTTGTGAGTGATGGATCATCTCTCTGGTCCTCAGACTCAGAACTGAGATGATCACCAGGCTGGAAACAAGAATCAAATCAGGACGCAATGAGTTGCCTCCCAAGGTAGTACAGGGTGCAATGCAGTGGGATTTTTCTGCTGATATGTTTTCTATTCTAGCATTGTCCTAACTATGGCCATACCACCCTGATGCCCAGTCCTGTCAGGTCTTGGAAGCTCAGCAGGGTCAGCCCCAGTTAGTACTTGGATGAGAGACCTCCTGGGAAAACTGGGGGCTGTAGGTTCTAGTCCTGAGGACTTCACTGTCACCGTCCAGGCTTGCTCGGCCATGGCAGATGAACCTTAAGAGTTAAAGGGTGGGGCCAGCTTTGCACACACTGTGCCTCACCTAAAAAATCTACTGTGCAGGCTGGAAGGGCACACCCATGTGGGGAGAGCCCTGCCCAAATCTTCGTTCATGAAGGCAAGCCATGATGATGACCATTCTGGGATATTATGACCTTCCTGTGGTCCTTTGAGGTGGCTGTTGCATACTTTATTTCTGCATCAGAGATCTAAGTTTCTCATGGATTAATGAAGTGTTTTGTGGAAAAGCAAAGAAGGAGTGTGGATCTTTCCATTATATGTTTGCCTGTGACTCAACAGGCTTCTTCCAGTTGCACTACTGATACTAGTAGTTCAGGCAGATCTTGTAGGACAGTCTGGACTATAGCCTTGACAATGCTTTACTTGCTTTTGGGTCTGGTTTGGGAGTAGGACTCTTGTAATGAGCTCTGAAAGTCACAAGTCATCAAGAGGAAGGTTCTGAGGGGAGCAGTCTACTGCCTGAAGTCCACAAACTTCACTGATTTGGAGCCTTTTGACTTCACATTCCATACTTTTCTTCTGGGCTTGCTCTTTTTAGGGAAAGTCTTTATTATTCTCCATGCAGCAATAGAGTTTCTTTGCATATCACAGTCTTAAACTTGCCTGAGGCCTCTCAATGCTTTAATCATGAAACAGTAATTCAAGAACCAACAGAAAAGACTTTTGGCAGCCACCACAATCCTGCAGACACAGTCCCCTCCTTATTCTGAGTATGAGTTTGCTTCAGAATCTGGTTGAATTTGCTGTGGGACTACTCCTTCATGCCTGGTTTTCCACTGGGGTTTTGGAGACCTCTTCACAGTTCTTATCTCCACCTCCTCCACAGAGGAGCTCCTGCTCCTTTATTTGCCGTGTCTCTTTCACCATCTTTCATCAGGTGGGTTCATACAGTCTCTCAGATAGTGGACATGGAGAAGCATCCTCACCCCACAGACATTTCACTAACCCACACAACTGCATTATTATTCTGCCCAGGAGGCATTACCCCAGCATGGGAGCTGGAAAACAATCAAGAGTACACAAAGGGGCTGAGGGAGAGTTACCCAAGCTGCTATTCAATGCTACATTGTGGGTTCATATGGCCAAATGGCTCTGGGAGCAGCATTAACTATGACAGACAAGATGTACTGCACTGCACCCTCAGTGCCTCTGAGCATCCCAAGGGCTTTTCTGAAAGGAAAAGGACAGGGACTGTGGTGCAGGCTTGTCAAGATAGCCCTATGGAAGGTCATGGGGAGACGGGAAGATCCATGCTGGTCCCATGGTAATGAGTTCTGCTTGGCTTCTGGAATGACTTAGAAGGAAGGAAACTACCTCTGTCTGCAAAAAAAGACAAGAAAGTGTGACACAAAATGTTGTCACGGCAATTTTGAGGCCTGACTTAGAGATACTTTGATAGGAAAAACAGCAACCAAATGCACACAGTGTAATGGGAAATAAAATATTTAGAAAACATCAGTTTTTCTGAGGAGATAAAGAGTTGCCAATGGATGTGTTAAAAATGAGAGCTCTATCCTCATTTTTTTATTTAATAGAAAAGCTGATTGCATTCTATTTTATATGGAAAATCATAGAATCATAGAATGGTTTGGATTGGAAGGGACCTTAAAGATGATTTAGTTCCAAATCCTGGCCATGGGCAGAGACATCTTCCACTAGACCAGGTTTCTCAAAGCCCCATTTAGCCTGACCTTGAGCACTTCCAGGAATGGGGTATCCAAAGTTTCTCTGGGCAACCTGTTTCTGTGTCTCACCATCCTCACAGTAAAGAAATTCTTCCTTATATCTAATGTAAGCCTGCCCTCTTTCAGTCTAAAGCCATCATCCCTTGTCCTGGCACTACATGCATTTGTAAGAAGTCCCTCTCCACTTTTTCTGTAGGTCCCCTTTAGGTATCAGAAGGCTGCAACCTTCTCTACACTGAACAACCCCAGCTCTCTCAGCCTTTCTTCATAGGAGGAGTGTTCCAGCCCTGTAATCATCTTTGTGACCCTCCCCTGCACTCATTTCGACAGGTCCATGCCCTTCTTATTTTGGGACCCCCAAAGCTGGATGCAGCACTCCAGGTGGAGTCTCACCAGAGTGGAATAGTGAGGCAGAATCACCTCCCTTGCCCTGCTGGTCACACTGTTTTTTGATTACATGTGCCCTAGTATAGCTTTGAGGAAGCTCTGCTCCATGATCTTGCCAAGGTGAGACTAACTGGCCTGTATTTCCCCAGGTGTTCCTTATTTCCATTTTTAAAATAGGCATTTCTATTTCTGCTTTTCTAGTCAGTGGGAACTTCACCAGACTGCCATGACTTCTCAGATATGATGGATAGTGGTTCAGCCACTTACGTGACCAGTTCTTTCAGGTCCCATGGGCATATCATCTCAGGTCCCATGGACTTGTGAACCTTCAGGTTCCTTAGATGTTCTTGAACCTCGTCTCCTCCTACAATGAGCAGTTCTTCATTCTCCATGTCCCTGCCTTTGCCTTCTGCAACTTGAGCATGGTGGCTGGAACACTTATTAGTGAAGACTGAGACAAAAAAGCCATGAATTACCTCAGTCTTCTGATCCATGACCCAGATAACCAGGTCTCCCATGTCCTTCTGGAGAGGGCCCGTGTTTCCTCTAGTTTTTCTTTTTTTCACTGACATGCTTATAGCTATAGAAGCTTTTCTTGTTGCTCTTCATGGCCCTGGCAAGGTTTAATTCTGTCAGGGCTCTAACTTTCCTAACCTGATCCCTGACTGCTTGAAAAATTTCTCTGTATTCATCACAGGCTACCTGTCCTTTCTTCCACCCACTGTAGGCTTCCTCTTTGTATTCCTCTTTGTCCAGGAGATTCTTCTTCATCCACACAAGTCTCCTGGCATTTCTGCCTGACTTCCTCTTTGTTGAACTGGATCATTCCTGAGCTTGAAGTTGATCTTTGAATGTCAACCAGCCTTCTTGGCTTCTCTTCCCTCCAGTACTTTATCCCATGGTATTTTATTAAGCAGATCCCTGAAGTGCCAAAATCTTCACTCCTGAAGTCCACAGTAATGCATGTGCCATGTGCCCCTGTCACCTTCTTGAGGACCTTGAGCTCCCCCACTTCATGGTTGCTGTAGCTTAGGCTGTCCTTGGGCTTCACATTCCCCACCAGTGCCTCCTAGTTGGTGAGAAGAAGGTCCAGCAAAACACCTCTCCTCATTGGCTCCTCTGTCAGTTGAAGGAGTAAGTTATCAGTGCATTCCAGGAACCTTCTGGATTGCTCACAGCCTGCTGTGTTGTCTCCTCCAACAGATGTCAGGGTGATTGAGGGCCCCCCATGATGTCCCCATGTGACATTAGGATACTCCTATCTGTCTGTAGAGGGACTCATCTGTTTGGTCTTCCAGGTTGGGTGGCCTGTAGCAGACCCTCATTATAATGTCATCTGTCCCTGCCCTCCCTTTAATCCTGACCCCTAATCTCTTGGTCAGCTCCTCATCCATCTCCAGGTGAAGCTCCATGCACTCCAGATGATCACTGACATAGAAGGTAACACCACCTGTTTGTCTCCCCTGCCTGTCTTTCCAAAAGAGTCCATATCCTTCCATTCCACACTCCAGTCACAGAAGCCATCCCACCATGTCTCCATGATGCCAGTAAGATCTGCAGACATGCACACGTCTCTTAACTCCTCTCATTTATTCCCTGTGCTGTGGTGACACAGAGGCATTTAAGTTGGGCTCCCTGATGAAGCTGATTTAGTGACTGGGGTGGCAGGAATTCTGTTGTGCTGCCCTTGGTGTTCTTGGAATTCTTCTCCAGGCTCTGGCTTTCGCTTTGTGGCACTGGCATCAAACTGGAAGGGATGCATTCAGATTCCTCTCCCCCAGCAACTTTAGTTTAAAAAACTGCAAAACTTTATTAAGCTACAAATTGAATAAACCCTTTAGTTTAAATAAAACAAGTAAGTGAAAAGGAGGGAGTGGTAGATTTTTAACTGCCTATTTAAAAACAGGGAACTGAAAATAGTTATTTCAAAGGCATTTGCTTCATCCTGCTCACTAACTTGTAACTCAAGTGGCATAATTAATTAATTAGAGACATTCTGACATGTGCAAGTGCATTTCCCTGCATCTCCTGTAATTGATCACTCTGCAGGGAGACAATTAATTTATCAAAATTAGGAATCCTTGATAAGGCTGTTTCACAGTTCTACCTTTAGAGAGGAAAGCAAAACAATGAATTCATTAAAAGGAAGAATTTCTCCAAAGCAATGACTCTCCAACCAAATAAAATATAACCTATTGTGATAATGAATTTATCTGGGGCTTGGTGAGCAAGTTGGTGAGCTCTGAAGGTAAGCAGCTTCCCTAGACAGCCCAGAAACTGTATGGGCCCTCAGTCTGCAGTATTGGTTCCAGATCTCAGCACTTTCTGCTAAGACATTCAGCAACACTTTGAAATATCCAGCTGATTTTTAAACTCATCGACTCACTGATTAACTTCTGAGCTGCCATTTCATCAAACAAGTGCCCACAGTACAGGATATCTGGCCAGCTGCTCCCTGTGTCAGCTGGTGCTGCCCTCAGGATGTGTTGGAGGTTGTGTTCCCTGCAGCAGCCCTTCACTGAGACATGATTTTCCTCCTTGGCCCTGGCAGAGGAGAAGCCACTGTGCCCGAGGCTACTGGACATGGCCAGTGGGCTGCCATTTCCCAAGCTCCAGCAGCTATTAGGGGCATGTTCACTTACAAAATGGGATGTCTTCATGTATGTTTATCTGGAGCTCAACACGAAGGAACCCCAAATTTGCAGCTTTTGAGTGCTCCTTCATTGCAAATGTTAGACAATAATTTATAAAAGTATGAATAGGAAAATAAACTCAACAGAAGGTTGGCTCAAAGAGTGTTGAAATCAGTGAGGCCTTTCTTTTGAGCCCATTAGGATTTTGATTTGGCTCTTGAGAAAAATATTTTTTTTGCGAAAGAAACACTGAAGTATGTTTGTTACTCCTACTTTCAAGTAGGGGATGCTTCAACATTTTCTCTGCATAATGAAGCATTACAGAGTTATTCCTAATCAGTTAGCAACAAGGAGTGAAAAGCAGATCCTACACACTGGGTTTTGTCAGAGAGTTAATGAAACCCACGTGACATTTAATGAAGACCTTTGAAAGCCTTTTTCCTTCAATAAGCTATCATCTGCTCTGTAAGCAAAATTATTGTGACTGTGGGGTTCTCCCCTTTGATTTTCATTAACATAACCATTTGCACAAAAAGCAAGATTCTTGTTTCTGAAAAGTCCATATTCTCATGCTGCTTGTTCCCTCTAACCCCCCCAAAGTTTTCATTCTCTGTTGGCAACTTGATAAATCACTTCTACTAAACTCAATTATGGTATCACCAACATGGCTTTATCACTCTGGGTGATAAGGAATAAGCAGCCAGCACAGCCACAAAACCTGCATGAATACAGATTATGTTTCCATGTCATTTGCTCCATTAACAGCTTGTATGGAGTGTTTGGGGGAAAAAAAAAAAAGAAAAAAAAAGAAGACATGATAGAAAGAGATTATAATCTTTACATATCTCAGATGCTTACAGCTGAGGTAATACATAAATTATGAGCCCTAGGTTGGGTGTTCTGAGACCAATGGGAGGACTTTCATCAGCTACAGTGAGTATCAGATAGAACAATGCATTTGGAGTGAAGCAGAGTACCTTATGTAATGAACACTGAAAAAAATTGGAAAGAGAAAAAAAAAAGCAAGTGAGAAGGGAAAAAGGGCTGCAGGCATTTTTGCTGACTTACATGTGAAGGTTACAGCAGACTCCAGTGAAGCTGAAACAGATCCATATCTAAATGGAAATAAGGAAACCACTACATCTGAATGAGATTTTGCTGATCCAGTCTAATTAACCGGTAAATGTTCAGATACGTTTGTAACTAAACTTTAACTTTAGAAGTTAAATTGCTTCTAAATAAGCTCCTGGGATTTATTTTTGGTAGGGAAATCAACAGTATTCTTGTCTTCTACACTACAAGAGCCTAGAGCATCATTATGACAGCCAGCATTATAGTCAAAGTCACTACCAGAAACAGATTTGAAGTGGAAGAGACCCATATTTAACTACTGTCAAGACGACCTGTGGAAAAAGAAAAACATCAAATAATTTTAACCGTCAACATTTCTTCTCATATTTAAATCATTAAGTGCTACAATCCAGTTTTGCTGTAAAATAAAATGCACTGTGGGAAAGTTAGTGGCTGAAACTATGGTGATAATGACAGGTTACTGAGAAAGTATGTCTGGTTAATAATGAACATCCAAAACATGTTCAAGTATTTCTTAAACAGAGGCACATTGCAGCTTGGAAAATACAAGGAGTACCTGTAAGACAGGAGAATCTTTCTCAGGATGGCTATGAGACTGGTTATGACTTCCCAGGACACTGCTACACAAGAAGAGGAGCATCAAACAGAAGAAGTCACATTGACATGCATCTGTACAATGTGTACAAGACTTCTGAGAGATATGCCCAGTTATGGGGTCCATGCTGTGCAAAGAATGAGGAAATACCGGGGAGAGTCCACAGGAAAATGGTCAGGGTGACCCTCAGCCTGGAGATCAACCTTTCCCAGGTGTGACTTCACATATACAGACTGACATTCTCCCTGAGGAAGAATCTGAGTGATGACTTAGATTCTTATACACAGAAAAATCTAACTGAAAAAGGAATAGTGAGTTGGTATAAAGTTGCAGACAAGGGGATAACAAGATATGGTGAGTAGAAATTTAAGTCAGATGAACTCAGCCTAGACTCAAGAAGTAATTTTCTACTGCTACAGTTAATAGGATGTTGGAGTGCCTGAACAGGGGAGAAGGTGGTCTCCATTCTCTACACTAGGTGCCTCTGTCAGTGTGTGATAACATGTGCCCTTTACAAAATGCTGCTCTCTTAAGATCAACTGCACATAATCCATACAGGGTCACAGAGGGCTGAGTAGGCAGGAGGGACCAAGGTACAAGGGACCAGGTGCAGAGGGGAAATTTGAGCAGATGAGATTTGGTACAGACACACACTTGTTATTTGCACTGCCATGGGTGGCTGTATGGATTCCCCTCTTTGGTGCCTGCTTGCTTCTCAGAGAGGCTGGGGAATGCTATAGGTCTGGGAAGTGCCAGCATATGCTGATAAGGCCATTAGTGCAGTGAACATCCCTGCATCCAGGCTTTGTGCAGTTGTCCAAAGGGTATTGAGGGGATATTTTTATCCTGCCAATGTATGACTATTAGCTATGTATTTCAGAGAAAGGCAGAAAGAAGAAATTTAACTCCAACTGAGCACAGTAAATCCAAACAGCATGAATAATAACACAATAAGGCAACCATTTGGTGCTGGGAGACGATATAGTAACCTCTTTTGCATTTTATTTAGACATTAACAGATACAGAATTAGGACAGAAGAATCCTTTGGGTAACATCTGGTGGTGTCCACCACACTGAGCACAAGCCACCGTGGTGTCCACAGGCCCTAAGGCATGCTGACCCCTGCTGCCCACCCCTGCCTGGCACCACCACAGCCTCTTCAGCTCATGGAGTCCCAGCTTTGCTTCTGTCTCCAGACAAGAGAGGGTCAGTGAGATGCAGGGCCATGGAGGGAGGCACTGTGGGCTTCCTGAATGCTGAGCAGAAATGAAGTTTTTTGTTGAGAACTGGACTCCTCTGGCTTCCTGCTGAGCCTGGCTACAGCCCTTTAATTAGTGGGAGTTAATTCAGGAGCTAATTACATTTGATAGAGGAAGAGGCTGTCAAGCAGTATGGTAAAAATTATTTTTGGTTCAGCAGAAAGCATTTTAACCTGAGGTGTTCTGTAGGCAGTAGGCACAGATAGGAAGCAGGCATTTCTGCAAGCAGGATGCATTGTCTTTTCAGCAACATTCACCCTTCACTGGGGATGTGTCCTACTTGGACAGTGGCTGAAAGATAGGAGATGAAAGGCTGCTGAGGCTGAGGCTCCTCACCAGCCAGCACCAATCCACGTTTCTGGTGCATCAGAGGGGTGGCAGCAGCCAGCAGGGTGGGATCTACTGGGGCATGTTTAGGCTGGTGTTAGACCTGAAGAAGGCTTAGGACGTGCAAAACCTCTTGATTTATTTGCTTATCAAAGGTTTTAGACTGAGCTTTCTAGAAGAACCTGGCACAGGCTCTGCCCAGCTCACCCCCGCTGGCGTTCAGGAGGAACTGGGCTCCTCAGTTGCTGGACCTCTTTGAAAATCCCAGACTTCCTCTCCCCTCCTGCCCCTGGGGGGCTGGGGCCATCTCAGTGTGCTTACTTGTTACATTATTTCATAACGAAGGAAAATAATCATGATATGGCAGATCTTAAACTTGCTAAACTCCAACAACTAGTGTAACGTGGAGTTTGAAGAGCTGGAGATCATAAATGGTTAACTAACAAGTGTTTACAGCACCTCATGATAGTTGTTGGCACTAAGACAAGGGCAGTAAAAAGTGGATTAGATGAAGATAAATGTGAGACATAGGCAGAAACAAGTACTCCAGCAGATGTGTGTGGAAATTAATGGGGTGGTGATAATAACAAATTCTGATTCGCCACACAGTAAATGTGTCTCTTGATAATTGGTTTCCAGTAGGATACCAACCAGGCATGCAGGAGATAGAAACTTAAATAAGGTGACATCTCCACATTGCCAGTACTTTGGATAGACACATAATAGCTCAAGAAAGGTAGCTGGAAAAGTTGAGTTTCTTTTGTTCCCTGCAGTCTTCAGGATTTTATTTTCTGGATCTGTGACCCAGAGTCTTGAATAAATAAATCCCCAGGGCTACCAGGCAAAGATTTCTCCCAACCTGAGCTGAGATCTTGGTCACATTCCAACTGCTGCTGCAGATATCCTGTCTGACATGGAGTGGGCAGTCACCATTGACCCCACATGTCTGCTCATCTACTGAGCTGGGATGTGAAAGCTCCCACACAACACAATGCTTTGCCAGATGTGTTGTTGAACTTCATGTGTTTATATTTGTGAAGAGAAAATAGGATGAAAGGCATTGCAGAAATGTAAGATATGATTTGTTATGATTTAAAAGCCATTCTGGTTTAGCAGTGCTACTTTCAAATATTTGCACCCTGCAGACATTTCCAGATAAGGACTCAAGCCCAGTTTTTCTTTTCCGGTCCCATTTTTTTTAAAGAAGAAGAATAGTTTCCAAGCCCTTTGGAAATGAGACTTTGAGCTTGCTTGCTGCAGCCTGTGTGACCACAGGGACCAGACTGTGGATCCACAGGTATGGAGGCATGGAAAACAATCCCTGTGTTAGCCTCTCTTCCCCATATGAACAGATACAGTTCCTCCCCTAGCTTCATCCTGCCCATCCACCTTTGCAAGCAACTGCAAACCCATCTAAGGCTTCAGCTGAATGCATTCCATGTTGCTCAGGAGGAACCAGGACAGATGGAATGAGTGGCAGGGAAAGTCAAGGGGAGGTAGATATTTTGTTGTTCCCATGCTAGAAGCTTAGGCTATGTACCCGAAGTGCAATGCCAGGGTGTAGGTCTGCCATGCAATTTTTCTTGTCAAGGAACTCATTCAGGAGAGTTCCATTTCACCATCCTCTGCATTACAGTTTGTGGCTGCCTGAACTATGTGGTTAAAACTGGGTGGCAGCTCTGTCCACCAAGGCCTTGGGAAGCTCCAGCTTAAAAGCAAATGAAGGTTTTTCTTTGCTTGTTTTACTTTGAAGGGTTGTAGGTTTTTTTAGTTGGGGTTATTTTGGTGAAGCTGTTCACAGATCTGTACTGTAAACACTTCTCCCAGCACAGTGGAGGTTGGGAAGATGAAATTCAGCTTGCAAATTATCTGAACAGCCAAGCCAGGTCTGCACCAATGTCAATTTTGCCAATTGCACAGAGCTGGGTCAGTAGCAGGGGAGGGAGGGGAGGAGGACAGGAAGCCCTGTCACTCCGGAGGTAACAGTAAAAAGGACTCACCTCATCACTGGTACTTGGTACTTCATCCCAATTGCCTGGAGTGAGGTTGAGTGAATGTAAGAACAAATCCTGTGGGATGACTCTGAGCACCTGCTAAAATCCAGTAATTTGAGTAAGTGCAGGGTACTAAAGACGAAGAAAACAGAATTTATAGATTTCTGTCTTACCTCCTGAAATAAATACAAAGTTAGCCGTTCCTGGTGAAGATAGCAACTACCTCCCTGGTCAGAGTATCCCTACTGAGAACACTCTGGCTGCATGTGATGGTGCTGCTCAGATACTCTGGCCCCTGGCCCCTCTTTCCTGGCCCTCCCCATGTTCAGCTGCATCAGTCCTGGGCCCCTTCACCTCGGGCTTGGGCCGTGAGGGGTCAGCAGCAAAGTACAGATCCCAAAAAGCTCCCAAAAGCAGTGCCCGAAATGTCCCTGAAAGCAGTGAGAGAGTGACTTGCTGGCTTCAGGCTACTGATGGTGGAGCCCAGTTGACTGCATATAATTTCCCAGTCACTGCTTCTTGCACACATGACCTGTTAAAAGGATTAAATTAAAAGAATTCCCAGAGCTAATTTAGTGATGATATGATGAGAGACAGGAGCTCAAGCACATCCCAGAGGTGACTGATCGGGTTTCCTAGGATGTATTATTTATGGGGTCATCTGCTTTAGACAAGTATTGAAGTCTGAAGAGGAGGAAGATTTTGACAGAATTCACTGATTTGGCTGGGACAGGGTAATGGGGGGGAGGGGGGGGGATGGGGAAGGGGAGATGCTGTGGTTTAGTCCCTCCACTCTCACCTCCCCATCTCCACAAAAAAAGAAATGATGCTGTAGTCATTTCTGGGATAAAGCTGGCAGCAGGGTACCTGTGTGTCAATGCCTTCAACAGAATGCTGCTCAGCTCTGAGAGCTCAGGCATGTCCTCACAGAAGGGGCCATTCATAGCATGATCCATTAGCATAAGGGAGAGAGGTACCAATGCATTCCAGTCTGACTTACTGGTACTGTGAAATAGAGGCATATAAACAGAGCCATGACTGGAATGTGAGGAGGCAGGGGGAGCAGCCAAAAGAGAACAGGAAGAATTCCCCCAAAATAGATGATGATTTACTTACTATATATCTCAGTAACTGCAGGATCTGTTTACAGCTATTATAGACAACATGAATCAAAATCCCAAATGTAAAAAAGGAAACTGTCTTTCTTTCTGATTTAGGCTGACATGTTATTTAAATAATATAGGTCAAACAATCTGAAATAAAATATCTTCGTGAACAGGATTCCCTTCTGTCCATCTCCCACAGTGCTAAAAGCAGCCATCTTCTCCTGACATTTCCATCACATGTACATTATCAGATTTCTAA
The DNA here is from genome assembly GCF_047495875.1 of Pithys albifrons albifrons. Taxonomy (NCBI): domain Eukaryota; kingdom Metazoa; phylum Chordata; class Aves; order Passeriformes; family Thamnophilidae; genus Pithys; species Pithys albifrons. The sequence goes on along the minus strand of NC_092458.1, from coordinate 20,995,621 downwards.
ATAGCGAAGATTCCTTGGGGTAATGTCTAAGCCTTTCTTAGTGATCAGGAGTGAAAGTCCTTTCAAATATTTGATTGGGAGGGTTCTACCAAACCTTTATATAAAAATTTGCTGGAAGCTACCTGTCAGTTTGCTGCCCACTTTCCAGTAATTCAGACTAATGACTCATCAACACCCCCTTTTTTCCCCCTTTTGCGTCTGTCTATAAAGACCTTTCTGCTCCAGTTACTGCTTTAATAACTCAAGGCTATATACAGAGGCAAAATTTTCACCCAGTCTTACTTGATTTGTGTCATGACTGTTTTCTTAATCCCTATTTTTTAGTTTTGAAAAAAATTATCTGAGCAACAAGTTCTAGCATGCAAAGATTCATACTTCTGAAATAGAGTATGTCTTAAGAGCTGTTCTCCTGGACACTGGATTTATACAGGAAAGTTTTATTACAAAAAATGTAGACTTAGACTCACAGACTATAGGAAAAGTGACTGTGAAGAACATCAGAAATGTTTTTATGTGGAGTTTTTGCTTAGGTGAAATTTCAGTTTCTGTATTATGGAAGGTTTCTTCCAGAGTTGCTGCCTTTCAGTGTTTTATCCAAACAGGCAGGGAAGTAGACTTCTGTCTGCTAGTGTTTTGTTGTGTCATCCACCTGCTGAATGTTCAGGCTGGGAAATGTAGCCTGCAGAAGGAGCCTGGATTATGCCATATGGCAGGATTGTTCTTGCTCATTAGTTTCACTGGGGTGCCTTTCTGATGTGGCTGCCATCTCATTGCACGCCTGGCAGGGGCACAGCAAGGCACTATCAGGCTCTTCTGACTAGAGGACACTGTCATGGGACATAGCAGTCAGGGAGCAGGGAAGCTCCCACATGAGTGGCTTCAGCTACAGCTGTATGTATGGCCAGACTTCACAAACGAAGATTTGGGCAGGGCTCTCCCCACGTGGGTGTGCCCTTCCAGCCTGCGCAGTGGATTTTTTAGGTGAGGCACAGTGTGCACAGAACTGGCCCCACCGTTTAAGTCCTGAGGTTCATCTGCCACAGCTGAGCGAATTTGGACAGTGACAGTGAAGTCCTCGGGACTGTCACAGCACCTGGTACTAACCAGGGCTGACCCTGCTGAGCATCTGAGGTCTGATGGGATCGGATGACAGGGAGGCATTGAACTGCCAAGGGACGGTTCCCACTGAGACTCGAGCTCAGGACCTTGGGATTCAGAGGCCAGAGTGCTATCCATTACACCACAGGACCTCCTAAACATCAGATATCCCTGAAGGCCTGTAGCAAAGGGCTGTGTGTGCTCTGTGGCACCTGGACAATGAGGGACAGGGTACCACAAGCTGGGTGTGTACTGTAGAGGAGAGTCACATGAAACCCCATCTGTGGGGACACACAGGCACTGTCTCCTGCGTACTGCCATAAGGTACCATAAGAGAAATTCCTTGGCACATGCTTGAGTCTCTAAATACCTAGAAAGGTGAGTGTAGACAAAAACCTGCATGAAGATAAGTGCCTTGGGGACAAGCAGGGACGTGCACTCTCTTCTTGCTGCAAAAGTTGGAGTTAGCAAGATGATAAAAAGCAACCAAGCCACTGAAGTCCCTTTTTGTCTCTTTTTGTCCCTCCGTTGGTGTAAAACTGATATTAGATTTGTCTCTCCTCCTCCCAGTCCAGAAGCATCCCAAGGACTGGATTTCTCTCCCAAAACTGCTTTGATTGGTAGCCCTTCACCTGCTGCAGGGAAATAACTCACAAAAGACAAGACCTTTGAGTGGGACAGAAAGTCAGGGAATTTAAAGTCCTTGCAGGACAAAACATTTGAGGAGTTTCTCATCCAGTAGCTTTAGAGCAAGTGTCTTCTTCATTTTCCACCAAAACAGGCTGAAATGTTATGAGAGCTCCTTAAGGAATACCTACAGCAAGCAAGTCTCCCTATGTGTTGGTGCAGCCCTTATCACAAAGTGCCTTACTGTGCCACTGTGTAATTAAAGCAGGGATAACTCTTGCTGCTGGTTTTGTCTTTTGCTGTTTGGTTTTGTTTGTTGTTTTTTTTTTCTGCTGGATTATTCTTCTGCTGATTTAGGGAGTTAAATTTTCTAGGTGAAGTCACATGCTGTTGGAACCAACATGATTTAAGTGGTGAGACTAGCTCCTGGAAGAGATGAAGGGAGAAGAGAGGCTGTTCTCCTGTCCTCTGTGCTGTGGCTCATTCAGTCAGTCAGAGGGTGGATCAGGAGATCAAGTGAAATGATGAGAAAGTTGCTTCTCTCTTTTCCCTTGGCGTATTTGCTACCAAAGCTGCATCCCTAAACTAAACCACTGCATGGCTCTATGAAGAACTGTGTGGGCAGACATAGCAATGTGGGGAAAAGCAGGGCAGAGTTTGCTTAACCCACCTCTGCTGGTAAAAACCCATTCACTACATTGAAGTGTCACAGATCAGACCTAAACCCAAATTTTATTTTCCTAAGAAGGCATCTGTCCAAGTAAGCACTGATGTTTTCTTTGGAGTCAGCAAAGAAAAGGCTTTTGGTGGCTTCCAGGTCCTTGTCCTTTAGGTTTCTCTATGCCAAGTGGCCTGGATTTTGCTGACTAAACAGCAAGCCATGGTAGTGGTGCTTTTGAGGTCTGCATGATTGTATTACTTCCAAGTGGCAGCAGTAAATACAGCCTTGCTTCCCTGTATTACTACATGATTGTGAACATGTGGCTGGCTGCCTGTAGATGTGGAGTCTCTGGGCCCTTATGAACTGCATATATGTGCTGATATGTCCCATGCATATTCACTCTGATTTGGCCAGACATTCTGAGGTATGATCTGAAGGATACACCAATGTCCACTGAATGTCTGGATATGTATCTTGTCTTAGCCATTCTGGTGCTAAAAATACATAAGGTGCCTTTAAAATACAGCTGTAAGTGCATCAGAAGTTTCTCAGTTTCTTTAAATTGATTGTGATTTTCTTGGGTCATTTGCAACATTACTGGGATGTCTTACTTAAGAAAAACAACTTTTTAAAATGCAGATGCCTCATTTGTTTTCTGTTTCTAATAAGTTACAGGTTCAAAGAAATTAATTTATTATTGATGTCCATATTGTTTGTTCCTCCTGGATCACCCATAACAAGAGCGGTAAAACGTGGTTTTGCTGTGGCAGCCATTTCAAACACAGCTGGTCTTTACCAGGAGAATAGGTCTTTATGAAACACAGCCTTGTTCCTGCAGTAAGGTGACCCTGCTGGTCATGCCTCCTGCCTCTGGCCCTCCTGCTGACCCCAGGTGTGCCATCCCTCCTGGATGATGGGTCTCAGCTCTCCTGCACCGACACATACTGGCTCCCAGCACCTGCAAGGAATTAAAGAGCATTAAAATACTCCCTGGAGCCGGTCACTCATCATACAGTCAACAAAAGCCCAAATTCCTTTCACATGAGAGTATGGGTACATCTGCTTGCAATCATCTTTCTCCAGGCAGCCTGATCAAGCAGAAATGTGATTCTCCACACTTAGTCAAAGGAGTGCTGGGTAGACACTTCCAAGCCAAGGGGCTGGGATTTGGGAGAGGCAGCATAAACGCGCCTTTCACGCCCGGCATCCCCAGCAGTCCCGTGGCTCCTGCGCTCACAGCCTTGGTTGCTTCTTGCTCTGCTTGCAGGAGGCAAGACATACTGAAATAAAGGGAAATTTGTTCTGTGGCAGGAAAGGTCAATTCTTCTGGCCAGGCATTTGGGAAGGAGACAGGAAGCATATTACATTAAAGGTAAACTGATAAAATATTTGTCTGCTGGTGGAAGGGGAGGAATGTTAAAAACCTATCAGTGTTTTTTAGAAAAAATTACTCTGGCGTCTTACTCCTTCCCTGACAATGACTGTGCGGTGTCATAAAGAAATGTTTAACCTTCAGTGGTCTATAGCCTCATGAAGGGCATTTTCCTTGCTAGAATTATGCTCTTTGTCCATCTGTGCATGCGTCTATGTGTATACACCAAGGTGTGAATGCATGCCCTGCAGCAGAGGAAATTGCTGAAAATATTAGAAGTGAGTGGACATGGAGCAGATATGAGCACAGTCTCTGGGAATGCTACTGTTTGTTTCTAAACATTTTTTTATTGCAGCTGATCAAAAAGAAAACAATTAAAATAATCACTTCTTTAATGAAAGGTGTAGTTTATAGCACAGATGTGCGATGGTTTGTGTACTTCTGTAGATTTGTCACATTCCATGTTAAAACTTTCATGCTGCTACATGAGAGGACTGAAGAAGTAATTTATAGGTGCAATTAAGAATGCTATGTTTGGGGAATAAAGGGAGAGTATTTTTAACAAAAGCAGGCTTGATAATTGAGTAGTTCAGCTTCACTGTGATTACTGAAAACCAGATGAAGGCAGCAGCCACAGTGTACTTTTAATCCTCAAATATGATCATCAGTCAATATGTTTGTAAAGGCTTGGTTGCCCCACCTTCTCAGCCTCGTTTTTACCAGCTCATAGTCCAGATAGCCTGAGGACTTAAGCCAGGTTTGCAGAAAGCATAGGCACGACAGTGCAATTGTAGCCTCAATGCTCCAAAGGCATGCGCATCCCAGCCCAGGCACAGCATCCCTACAGCTGGACTGATTAAAATGGTCAGAAGTGACAATTGACCACATCCCTGCAGGACAATGCTGTGCTGTCAGGCTGGGCAGGAGGACATGGGGCAAGGCAGCCTGCTCTGTACACGCTGTTTGGAGGCATAGGTTAAATCAGGCACAAGCTTCTTCCAAACTCTCTGAATTGAACTCTTGCCAAGACCTGACAAGGTCTTGGTTTCAGCCAAGCTATATTCTTGGCCTCAAACAAGTGCCTCATAGAGGGGACAGCTTTCCTGAACACATGCAGAATTTTAAGGTGACTGTAGAATAATCTGTGCCAGTGCATGAAAATTCAAAGGGAAACATCTGTCATTAAAAAACAATAGGAAAAAGCATTTCTTTAGCACAGGCTGAAATACAGAAATGTTTGCATGCTGTGTTGGCTTGATTTACTATAGTGAAGACTTAATGATGTACAGAAGGGTTGTCTGTAAGAAACTGTGTGGGGTCTGCTGTTTTCTGGGACTTCTCTCCTGAATGTTCATTTGGATGTTGCAACACACTGACACACTGTAATGCATCTATTAGGGTTTTATTTAAAGGCCTCATACTGAACATATTTTTTTAATATGGCTTCATTCCCTGTGAATGCTAATGCAGATATACAGAGATGAGAAGTCTTCTGATGACAGACACAGATGGGGATGCCTTTAAGGCTGTGTCAATGGCCTCTGAAAATACTGATCACTAAGTGTGGTTACTGAGGAAAGATGCTGAAGGCTTTGGAACTAAACAGAGCGTGAATCAAACCTGGATTTTCAGCTATAGGAAGGATAATCCCTTATGTGAGTCCACCCCTGTGGCAGTCAGCCAGTCTGATGATTGGGTCTCAATGTTGCTATAGGAAAATGCACATTTATGTTCCTTTACTTTGTAAAGGCAGTCCTTACAGAGAATATTCTTACTGTTGCCACACAGATTTCATCCTCAGCAGGAGGATGAGTTTTCATTCTCAGCAGGAGGCACAGGCACAAGTCTTAAATTTCAGGGAATAAATGTAATTTGTCAGGCCCTACTCTTGCCCCTTGGTCTTTCTAATCTGCTACACTACCACTTTTTGCCTGCTCTGCTGCTTACTTGCAGCCCCTCTGCTTCCTGCAGCTCTGTCATCAGCCATCACCCTTTTTCAGGCATTGCCTGAAGCCACTGCCATGCAATTGATGGGAAAATGGTAATTGTTAGGTTGAAGGAAAGTTGGCTTCTGCTGGCATTTTCAATAAATTTGGAGCATTCATTTTATAGGTGATTTGTAAATGGACAAACTCTATGCTACCACCCGTCTTTTCCTTCCCTTCACATCTGAGAGAGATGCTTTGATTTTAAGGATGGAACAAATATAGATCCTCTGACATCCCTATATAAAGTCATGTTTCATGATCAAGAAGAGTACCTGTGACAAAGAGTGTCTTTTGGCAAGAAGAAAAAACCTTTTCTTGATTAAGAAAGATCCACATAGTCCAAGAAAATCCTTCAGAAGTTATTCCAGTGTTGTCCAAGAAAAATGTCTTACACTTTCCATGTTTTTGTTAACACCCATTTGATATTTTCCTTCGGAAGTTAGACTCTGAGCCTATTACACATGCAATTAGGTTAAAAATGTTCAGAAGGGAGGCTGCTCTACTACCTGCACATGTATCGCCCATACACAAAAGTTAAATACTGGTAAGCAAAGTACACATTTTCATAACCACAACTGTTCTTGTCTACACAGCCTGGGAAAGGAAAAGGCAGATATATTCTCCAATGTATTTCTATGCAGAGAATGTGCTTAGGTCTTCAATTAACGTTCCTAGTTTGTATTATTTACATAGAAGAGTTTAGTTCTCTGTAACGAGAGCTTATTTATAAATGAAAATGTATCATTTTTAAGTGGAAACCAGATACAAATATGACACAGACACTTCTGATGAAATAAGAAGAGATGGAATTTGTCCATAATGAAACTAAAATTAAGGTATTCTCTCAACCTTTGTTTTAATCTATTTTTTTTTTAGCCTTGCCTGGAGTTGTCTGTGCACATGCAGGGAAATTGATCTATGCCTTGGGCAGTGGGATCTCTCCATGTCTATGGGAGACTGATTGATTGTTTCACATATTGAGACTGTAGGTTTGATGGGAGCTCTATAGGAATGATGACAGCAGTGGAGATTTTAGTGGTTTGGCTTCTTTACTAAAATACATACTTTACAATATAAGTTCCTTTTTATCAGATAAAAAGTCCTCTCTCCACTATGTATTTGTCCCCCTCTCCCCTCTCCCCTCTCCCCTCTCCCCTCTCCCCTCTCCCCTCTCCCCTCTCCCCTCTCCTCTCTCCCCTCTCCCCTCTCCCCTCTCCCCTCTCCCCTCTCCCCTCTCCCCTCTCCCCTCTCCCCTCTCCCCTCTCCCCTCTCCCCTTCTCTTCTCTCCCCTCTCCCCTCTCCCCTCTCCCCTCTCCCCTTCTCTTCTCTCCTTCCTCTCCACACATTTCAGTATGGATCATTTTAAGCATAATATAAAATTAATATGTCATGTAAAATAAATACTATGGAAAAGATTTTCCATGGGCATATTTAGTGGTTTTGTAAAGATTCAGTGATTTGGTTATACTAGGCTTTTACTAAACCACCAGGACAACTACTGCATTTAAATCAACAGAACAGGATTTTTCTTGTCCAGGTGCCTAAAATTTGCTCAGCAGCCAGCTAGGCTTGGTTTCTGAAAAATGTGCTCCCATGATGGGTAGAGTTTGACTAGTCTGTGCTCCCCATTTTCTCCTCATTTTTAAAAAAAGACAAAGTTTCCTATCTGCTCCCTTCTATTCCCTGCTCTCCAGGGAAGTGATGGAGTCACCATTCGTGAAGGTTTTTAAAAGATGCATAGACTTGAAAATTAGGGACATGGTTTAGTGTTAGACTTGGCAGTGGAAGATTTGTCACTGGACTCCATGACCTTAAAGGTTTTCCCTACCTATGAACTATGATCTTACCCTCTCTGATTATCAACTGATTATTAACAGGTGAAATTCAGAAATAATTTTTTCACAGAAAGGGTTGTTAAGCATTGGAATGGGTTGCCCAGGGATGTGGTGGACTCACCATCACTGGAGGTGTTCAAGAAGCGAAAGGATGTGGCACTCAGTGCCATGGTCTAATGATGGTGATCAGTCAAAGGTTGGACTCAATGTCCTGCAGGTCTTTTCCAACGTAAATGATTCTGTGCGATTGGCAACAGCAAAGTTACATTGCATGTTGCATGCTGTCCCTGCTTATTAGTCAGCATCAAAATTAAAAGTTTAATTGACCATCTTTAAGAAGATGTTCCTAATCTTGAGTGAAAATAAACAATCTAATACCATTCTGTGGCCTCTTCTGATCTATCATATAGTCATTCCTGTGTTTGTGCCATTTCTGTAAGGTAGAAGAAGCCCTCAGAGGTTTGTCTGTGTGTTTATTCCCTGCTGTATGGCTAAACACTAACCTGGACACACAGGAGAAAAAAAGATCAGTGTCACCAGAGCCTCACTGTGCAATTACTATACTCAAGTCCTCTCCAGCTCCAAATGATGTTCAGTTAAGGTGTATTAGACTTGAAGACCATTGTAATAAATAATTATCAGGTGAAACCATCTTTCCATTGTGGCCAATAAATGGTAAAACTACCTAGCAGAAAGGCAAGGTAATACTCTTCACTCAGGAAGAGTATTACAGATCTGCCATGCAGGGTGTGAAAAGGTGTTAAGTACATCAGTGTTTTTTGCTTTAAAGTTTGTTAAAAAAAATAAAAAAAAAAGAAAAGGTTTATAATGGCAGGTCTTGGGAGAGAAGGAGGCAAAAGACTTTTGTGTTGGTTTTGGTAGAAGTGACAGAATTTCTCACCCCAGCTTGAAGAATTATAGCCTCAGAATTCCTCTTTCTGAAGCAGATTAACTTTCAGATTAAAGTGTATATTTAGTCTGGTCCAAAACTGAGTGATCTGATCAAAAATGGGGTCACCTTGTCCACCGGAACATTATTGATGGAGAGGAAACCACATGCTGGAGATGGATGAAGTATATGACCTCCTCTATCCCATAGCCATCCTTCATGGCAAGAGTTTCAGGGCATGAGGGCAATTAAGCTGATGTCTAGAAGAGCTAGCATGGACTTTAGAGACCTGTCTACATTAACAAGTGCAGGCAGGTTCTTCTAGTTGGCTGATGGAGAAGCCAGCTTGAGTTCAGGACTTGTGCAGTCCTACTAGCAAGGGAGAGCTAATGAGCCCTGCTGTGAGCTGGCTCAGGCCTCATGCTGGGCTTCAGAATCAGAGCCCAGTAGCCTTCCCCTCCATCACTCCCCAAACAGGCCCAGGCGAACAAAGAGCTGGGGATGAAATACCCTCCTTTCCAGGGGGGCCTGTGTTTCTGTACGACAGCGTTTTGTGATATCCAGGAGTAGCATGGGATTTAATCTTTCTGAGATAAATGGGATTCTGCAGGGCTCTTATGATTAAAAATACATGTGTGCATGAGTACTTGCAGGGCAAGTACCTAAATGATCACAACAGGCAAAAAGTCTACCCTCAAATTTCCATACCCCGCAGCCATCCGCCCTTTGAAGTCGCTGGCACCCAGGGACAGATGAGTGCAGTGGGGCTTCGCGGGGGAAGATTAAAGATGTCACCATCTCTTACTCAGCAGCAGCACAGAGAGAGTACAGAGAGTGCATTCTCCTGGAAACAAACCAACCTGTAAATCAGAGAGGTAATCCAACATCAGATGAACAGAAGCACAGGATTGTTCACAGGCAGGGCTTGGGCAGGACATCGGTGGGAGTGGGAAGCACAGATATAAAGCGGAGCCAGCAGAAGCAGCCACAGAGCAGATCAAGAGAGGTGTAAGGTCACATGTGATAACATCAGGAAGACAAGTGACGTTTCTGCTCTGATAACCTGAGAACCATGCTCTGAGCTGGGATGCTCTGCCTGATTTTAAAGCTCCCAAGGGCTCATGTTTGACCTAAGGAGAGAGCAGTCACCTGCCCTCCACTGCCGGTGACTCTACCACATTTCAACTGTTTGGGCAGACGTTTTGCATGCCATGGGCCTGCCCCAGGCAGGCTGGCAGTGTTGCTGAAAATTGCAGCCCATGTGATTTCTACCTGCCTGAGAAGGCAGGCAGGGGAAAACAGGTTGTTGTGTTTATGCTGAAAGTGCCTGGCATGCTTCAGGCAATGTTTCAGCTCCTCTGCTTTGAAATGTGGGCTTCACACTGAGCTAGAGGTGGCAGCAGTAAAAGGAAGAATGATTTGAATGAAATCAGGCCATGACCCAAAGATAGCTATTAATGTTCTGCAGTCCCTCTCCACCTCCTTTCCTGTTAAATGTGACACATAGACTTGCTATATACTTCCAGGTTTATCCTAAAAGTATACTGAAGGCAGTGGAAGCAAAAAAAGGAGAAGGATTTCTTAGAGACAGAAGGTTTTTATCCTTCTGTGGAAAGGAAGCAGCCATGATCAGATAACATTTCTGAACTAATCTGCTTCTCGCTGTGCTTATTATCAGAGCAATGAGGTTAATTCTGCAGCGAGGACAGCAAGGTATTGTCAGGTAGTGAAGGAAGGAGGATGGACAGACCAACAGACAGAATTTCTTATCTGACAGGCTCAGACAGATACTGCAAAAAATATCAACAGCAGCCAAGAATTGTGGAGAAAAAAAGAAAAACCCACATAAAACTTTATTTTAAGATATTTTCTGTGGAAAATATGAGCTCTAATATTTTTTACTAACATAGACCAATGTAATGGTGCAACCACTTGAGATGCAATGGCAGAAATATATCCCAAACTATGTGTCAAGCCCAATGAGTCTCACAGCTGATAACAAATAAACTTTGCATTAAGAAAAGGTGTTTGCCCTGGGACTTGGGGCTGGTCCTGTTACTGTCAGGACGTCTCTGGAGCCGTGGAAGAAATAGTATGAAACTAAAAATATTTTGGCAAGAGATTACTCATAATTTAAATATTCTTCCTTCTGTTTGGAAGAAAATAGAAAGGCTTATGTAGTTTTCTTGGAACAGGCTTCAGAAAACAACCTGGGATGCCAAGTGCCTCTATCCTAAGGCTAGTGACCAGGGCAACATGGCTGGTAGATCTTGTAAAAAACCCTTTAGCAGAAAGTAATCCTTTTCTGGGTCTTGTAATATTGTTCAATGCTGCCATGTTCTTGATCAAATGGATCATTCTATTGGATTGTTAAAATCTGTGTGGTGGTTCTTTGCAAAAGGTGAAATGTCATCTTCTGCAATCCTTGGCCTACTAAGTTAAGCTGATGTCAGGTCTCATTATTTTATCATATGTCTCATTATATTTGGCAGGGGGGAGTTTCTTGAAAATCCAGCTTTGGGAGTCCTGTGACTATATAAGCATTTAAACTACACTGTATTTAAAAACACTAGTGTGTTGAAATGCTTAAAAACAGGAAACCTAATAAAGGAAGAAGGAAAGAAACCAAGATCGATCTTTTTAATGTGTTCTTTTGTGCTTGGAATTACTGAATATCCTTGAATGGCCATTACTGATACTATCTCTTACATTTTAATGAATAAAACACATTTCTCTCGAGCTGCTGTGATGAGATGCAAAACCAGAGAAGCCTCTCTGCTATTCAGGAGTCTCTTTGTACTAAATTTTAGGCAAAATGTACAATAATAATAATAATAAAATTAAACACTGAAAAATTCAGGATGCTTCAAGGCAGATATTTCCTCTGTGCCCCGTTTAGTTCTGATCAGTTAAACAGCCACACATTCCCACACCACTTTAGGTAGCTGCAGAAGCTGCTGGGCTTAAAACCACTTTATGTAAACTCAGAGAGCACACAGACCAGACAGGGTAGCCTGAGTGGTCACCAAACGTGCAGCAGGTTGCAGAGCTATTTAACAAACCAGGTAGAGTCTTCTTTGCTTACCTGGAAAAGCATACCCAAAGTTCTGCAGGCTCTAAAGACAAGGCTGGCCAGCAGTAGACTCAGCTAGCAGGATATCTCTGTCTTCAGTGATCCCCTTGCCTTGCTCCTGCCTGTAGTTTCTCAAGGTCAAGCTCAGAGTGGTTTTTGTTGGATTGCTCCCAAATCTTCATATCTGGCTTGCAAGAACATAGTCCTCAGTCTAGCCCCATGCTGGGAATGTGAACCTGCTAGCTCCAGGCTGCTATCCTGCTACAGACATCCCTCCAACTCATGGTCCCTGTTATCCTAATGGGCCTGATGCAGTTTACACCATGTCTGAAAGGGGCCCTGCTCACTGCTCCTCATTCCAGAGCTGTCTGGGGAACAGTCCTGCTGACAGCATTAATTAACATCTTTCAGTAAAATTTCGACACCAAGAGTCTACTACTGTCACCAGTGGTGATGAAAGACATTTAACCAAATGACATCATTAGTGCAGACTTGCTTACCTAGTGCTCTTGGGAATGCTGTCCAGCTATGCTGGCAGAGAGCTTCCAGCACTCACATGCCAGAGGAGGCAAACCAAGGCCTAAGACAAGCCTTAAACTCCTCCATGGAAAAGAAAGGGATGTTTTAAAGAGAGCAGTGTCACTGCTGATGGAAAGATCCTAGAAAAACACTTCACTATCCAAGTTGCACACACAGTGAGTGTGCTTTTTCATGGCAAATAGCAGAAAGGGGTGCCACAGGCATGTCAATAAACTTCGATATTCGCTTGGGGGCAAATAGTTCAAATAACAATGTAGTAGTTGCAAGCACAGCAGAAAAAAAAGCATTTTACTACAATACCAGGGTAACACTGCCTTAGTCCTAAAAACAACCTGAAAAGAAATAAAGATTTCTACTGGGAAAACACCAGTCACCTTTCACCTCACCTTTGAAAAGATGTGTTGTTATATTTTTACACAACTTTTTTACTTTATGTCAAAAACTTCTGTCCCCTGAACTCAGAAAGTGACCTCTTCTGGGAAGACATTGCACTCAGTTTAAACCTGAGCATTATAGTCTTCTGACAATCACTTCTTCCATCACTAGAGCAATGATTTTCTACAATAACCTTGTAGCTGAGTCAATCCGTTCTCTGGGTTTTACCAGACTGCATTTTATCCCAGCAGTTTCTTGAGTCACTGTGATATATTTGGTATCTAGAGGAGGTTCTGTGCTTTGTATTCCCTTGGCCCAGAGGCACAAAGGACCTGAAATTCTGCACAGCCCCAGCTCCCACACAAGGCTTGTTACAAACCAACCACCTGAACAAAACACCTTTTGCCATTACCAATAGAGCAGTAAACCATGAATATTCATGAATTATTGCCCTGGTTTTATAAATTATCTCCATCATAGCTTTTACATGTCACCTTGCATATGTGCTTTTCACCTCTGTCCCCTCAAGCTATATTCTGCAAATAACTATCCGAAAATCTGAAGTGGTTTTAGCAAACAGGCTGTCAACATTAAGCTGATAAAAGAGTGCACTGATTCAGAAGGGGTGTTTGCTCCAACACATGGTGTTGTCTGCTGATGCTTGAAGCATGGGGCTATAGGGCAAAACCACTCAGAAGCAATAGCGGAAAAGACAATCTAATTTTGATTCATAGTTATGTGGGAGTTGAGCCAGGACCCCAGCTTCCTGTGGGAGTACGTCCATCACAGTGATCTGGAAGGTGCTGCTTCCTTCTGCTCTGCTTCCATGGGAAGATGTGGCTCCTGCAGAGAGCAAGAGGCACTTTGGCTGGAGCAACCACATGGCTGTTCAAACTGTTGCTGCTACCACTTCAACTGATATCTCAGAATCATAGAATCACAGAATGGTTTGGGTTAGAAGCAATATTAAAGAGGATCTTCTTGCAACCCCTTCCATGGTCAGGAACACCTTCCCTAGACCAGATTGCTCAGAGCCAAATTCAACTTGGCCTTGAACATTTCCAGGCACCAGACATTCACAACTTCTTCTATTCTAGTGCCTCATCACCCTCACAGTAAAGAATTTCTTCCTAGTATTTAATCGAAACCTACTGTCTCAGTTTGAAGTAATTTTCCCTTCTCCTGTCATTACATGCCCTTGTAAGGAGTCCTTGAAAAAAAACAGATGAGCAGAGAGGCCTGAGCATTAGCTCAAGGCTGCTGGGGGATAACAGGCAGCAATGGAAAAGCTTTGGGTGCAGTTCCAAGTAATTATTTTTCACAAGGGGAAAGATGTATGGGACAAACAGGACTGGTTATGTGAAGTAGCATTCAGGCTGGAGCTGGGCCATTGCTGAGGGACCAGCCCATGTTGGTGATGCTTCTGCATTTTTACAGCGAATGGTAAAGCCAGCCATGGGGGCTGGTCCCACCCCTACAATTAGCTGTGCATGAATAGCACTGAGGAGTTCCATGTCTCATCACAGGGACTTGCTACACCAGTGCACAGCTCCCTTGCCATGCATTTGTGTATATGTATGTATACACACATACATATTCAATATACATATTTATATACAATTACAATATACACAGTATGCAGAGTGTGTGTGTAAGTGTATTCAGCTGCAACTGAACTGGAACCAATCCCTCTATCAGGGTGCCAAGGCCTCAGCACTTGCCAGATTTCTCACAAGTAGTTTACAGAGAGCCTGAGTCTAACCTGTTCTACTCTGGCACAGGTTCAGCAGGAGGTGAGATGCTCATAATGGTCTCCTGAGTGTTGTGGGTCTCTGCTGTGAGGGAAGGGAGAGCTTTGTATTCCAGGATGGTTAAGGAATTCACTAGGAATTTATCTGAGGTGTTTCTGGCAACTGCAAGAGAAGGAACTGAAAGATTAATTTACTGAGGGAAGGTTAAGTTCGAATGAGGAAAAGACAGAGAAAGTTAAGGCAACATTACAGTTATGAACCTTCTGAGCAAGGGCTTTTGTGAGTTTGGCTTTTGGTCCCTGAATTCTTAAAATAAGCTAAAACTGTCTATATGCAGAAATAGAAATCCAAATTATTTTTTAAAGCTAATCAGTTAAAATGCATTGTGGTTTTCTGTGGGCTTGGGCAATGGGAGGAAGGGAGAGAGAAAAAGCCCTGACTAAGTCACCTCTGGCTGATTTTGGTTAGTTTTCCCATCAGGACAACCTCTCCATTTCCATCTGCTGTTAAAGGAACCCACATACTGAGTTTGCATAGAGACCAATGTGAAACGACATGCTACAGCTATTATTTTTTTAACTTTCCTATCAGAAAAGCCAGCATGAACTGCTGGCAGGTCTTTACCAGTCTCATTGGATTGGTTCTGTGTAACTCAAAAAAAAAAAAAGGCGCTGCTGGCAAGTGGCCACCAAGAGCAGCGTGGGCAATCCCACGGAATCCCACGGCTGCCGATACTGGGGAGCTGCCGGAGCCGGGAGCGCTCCCGTCGGCCTCTCCCCTCGGCCCGGCCGCATCCCCGCCCCTCCTCGTGGCGTCGGGCCCCTTCCCTCCGCTCCGGCTCCTCCGCCTGTGTCTCCCTCCCCATCCTCTCTGTCTCCTCCCGCGCAGGTGGGTCTCCTCGCCTCGCCGCCCCTGCCGCGATGCTGCCGCCGCGCCCCCGCGGGGTCCTGCCCGGGGCCGCCCTCCTCCTCCTCTTCCTCCTCCTCCCGATGCTCTGCGCGGCTCCCGGTGAGTGAGCGCGGCGTGCGGGATGCGGGACACAGGGAAAGCCTAACCCGGCACGGCCTGGGGATGCGGGAAAAAGCATTGTCCTGGCATCCCGCGTGGGTTAGCACCCTCGGACGTTCCAAAACTTGTGCAAGTTGGTCACATTTTTAAAAAGGTGATTGCTGGCCAGTGAACTGAAGCATTTTGGAGCAGCCGAGCACTTGCAGGTATCCTCTTGCGCTGCCGGGCCGTGGGCTAATGCCTTGGGGACCAGCAGGATTTGCTTTGGGACAGACTGACAGACACAATTTTAGAGCAGTTAGCAGGGCCCTCACTCAGTGGCCAGGGTTTTGTGCTGCCCCAAATGCTGGTCCTGGCATCAGCTGTGGTCTTCTGATTAAAGTATAAGAAAGGCCTGTATTGGGGTTCTGTTGCCAGGAAGAGCTGGGGAGAGGATTCTGGAGTGTCAGAAACTTCCCTGTGGTGTATGTTGTGCTCAAGCGTGGAAATGGGAGCAGAAGGCGGCACTGGGAGAAACTTGTCTCTTGCCTGCTGAGCTGGAGCTGTGTCAAAAATAATTCTGGTAGTTTTCGAGAAATAATCTTTTTCGTTGTTATTTTCTTCTCAATAAATGTATGTGTTTCATATTTATTTGTCTAGATGTTTCAAAGGGAAATAAGCTTAAACTGATGCTTCAGAAACGAGAAGGTAAGTAAAGAGGCAGCAAAACGCTCTTTATTTTTCCTTGAAGCTGGTTGCTGTCAGTCAAAGCTGCTGATGTGGTGTCCCTGTACCTCCAGTTCAAACAGGGCAGACGGAGCAGCAAGCTTAAAGCATGTGGCTGCTTTCACTACATACCACACCAAACCTCCTGCTTGGAAGAGCTTGTGCCTGCATGCCTCTTTGGGGCCTGGTATGGGCAAGGCTGGAGGCTCTGCTTACCACAGCCCACTCCAAAAACTGGGGTTCCCAGCCTCAGGCAGCATGCCTACCTCTTGCTCTGTGCCGTGCACAGCACCTACCTTTTCTAGTGTGTGCATGGTGGACGTGGCGTTTATCTCACTTATTCTGGAAAGTCACAAGCTTTTCCAAGGAATTATAATGCATGGAAATTTTGCTGGCTGAGGCACGGAGAAAAAAATGTGCAAACCTGGCTGGCTCATGATGCCTTGACTTGTTCTTTTTGTCTTCTTGGCCCCACATGTGCTTCCTTTTTGGAAGACTGCTCTCTTATGGGAGAGATAGTGGCCTAGGGCCCAGCAGTCAGATGCATGGAATGGCTCACTGGTTGAGGGAAGGGTGTGGAAATGACACCAACAGGGAAAATGCAGCACCACAGCAGGTGAAGCAGCCCAGAAGTTTTGGTCACATCCCTTCCCCCTGCTCTATGGCTGATGCAAAGAATTTATACCCCTGCAGCAGGGACTCCGCTTTCTGCAAGCCTGCCTAATTTCTCAATGTTTTTTTTCTGGCATCACCCAAGACCTCTTACCAGCCCTAAAATGTGTATCCCATCCATATCTGTTTTCCTTGTATGGGGGTTCTCTGTGTCACCATTCTGCAGTGGTTATGTGCAGACAGGAGCAAACTACACCCTCCCTGCACCCCAGCAGCAGGTCACTTGTTTGTTTGAGTACCTGAGGAGAGGGACCACCCCTTTTGGAGCATGCAGACAACATGGCTTAGACCAGAAAGAACTTCAAAGCCTGGAACTGATGAAGGAGGAAATATGCAGCTCCTTTAATTCCAGCCTTGCTTCCCTTTTCTGGTTGGTTTCTAAAGTGGGCAAGCCAAGCACACTGTACTGCTTCCCTTGCTGGCAGTGTCTCCTGTGCAAGACTCATTCATGGGCCATTTACTCAGCTGTCCCCCTTCCTAGTAATAACACCCAGCTCAAGCTCATCCTGAGTTACCAGTTTCCAGCTCATCATCACAGGACGCCCTCTGTTCCTCACTCTTCTTGCAACAACTCATCTGTCACTTCTATCTCTTGAGTCTCCTGCTTGCTGCAGTCCTTTGTCTCCTGCTGCAAGTCTGCCCAGCTCCTACTTCAATGATTTTCACATCTCCACTTGACTTCCCCATCTGTCCCAGTCTCCTCCCAAAAATATCTGTCCACACCCATGTTCCTGATTTCTCCCTAGTTGCAATGAACACCCTGAAGCCAAGATGTTTCTCCTACTGTTACACATGCTTCTGGTTTCACAGCCAGATCAATACCATGTTTTATCATTTCTGTATGTGGCCAGTCATAGCATCATAGAATGGTGAAGGTTGGAAAAGATCTCTAAGGTTGAGTCCAACCATTTACCCAGCACAGCCATATTCACCACTAAACCGTATCCCCAAGTGCTACATCTCTTCTGTTTTTTGAACACTGCCAGGGATGGTGATTCCACCACTTCCCTGGGCATCTTGTTACAATGCCCGACTGCCCTTTTAGTGAACAAATTTTTCCTAACACCCAATATAAACCTTGCACAAATTGAGGCCATTTCTTCTGGTCCTGTCATAGTCCTCACATCCATACCTTTTGGAGGTACATAAATTCCTCTAACAGCCACAGCAAACTGCCTGCCTCTTAGGCATGGAGCAAGCCACACAGGCACATCTGGGTCTGGCAGGTTGAGGGCATTCCCATGTGTCCATCATGCAATGTGCTATGAAAGCCTAATGGACTTCTATTTTCAGGCATACAGGACATTTAGTAGCACTCATTATTTAAGCACTATCTTTTTACACAATGGATTTAAAATTTAGGGGTTTATGTGTGCCTCCCTTCACCCTAATGAGTTAGCAGTGTTCCTCCAGCTTCCTCAGGCTTTTTAACTTCACCTCTCATCTTTATTCCAGTTTCTGCAACTGCAGCACATAAGGGCCAGTCTTCTCTTCTCTCCTCAAACACAAACACATTATGTATATGCTCTGTGAGTTTGGGTATATTTATTTAAATTGCTCACTTAACTGCGGTCTTTGAGCTCAGAACAGCTTTTTGAAAATCTAAGAGAATGAGGGTAGCTGAGAAATCCTATTACATCAGTGATTCCTGGGTTTATTACTGTCACTCTGCTACAGTCATAGCACTGGCAAGCACAAACTTGATGGCATGGTGTGAGAAGCATTTTCTTACTTGCTGCAAGCAGTACACTTCAGGCTGACCAAAAATTTCCTGGCATGCCTTTTGTGGGGGGAATTAATTTCAGCCCCTGTTGCTGCAAAGCCTGAGGTGTCAGTGAAAGAAACGGCAGCCAAGGAGTTCCTGAGCAGCCTGAGACGCCAGAGACGCCAGCTGTGGGACAGAAGCCAGCCTGATGTCCAGCAGTGGTACCAGCAGTTTCTGTACCTGGGCTTCGATGAAGCGGTGAGTGTAAGAAATGGAGAGCAGCATGGAGAAAAGAAGGCTCTGGGGAACCCTTACTGCAGCCTTCCAGTACTTAGAGGGAGCTTATAAAAAAAGAGGGAGAGCAGACAGTGATAGGACAAGGGACAATGGTTTTAAACTAAAAGAGAGGGGATTTAGATTAGATGTTAGGAAGAAATTAGTTATTCATAATTATTTAGTTACTTGTGGTGAGGCAAAGAACAGGTTGCCCAGAGAAATGGTGGCTGCCCCATCCCTGTAAGTGTTCAAGGCCAGGTTGGATGGGCTTTGAGCAATCTGTTGTAGTAGAAGGTGTCCCTGTGTGTCGCAGGGGTGTTGGACCTCGATGATCTTTACTGTCCCTTCCAACCCAAGCCTTTCTGTGATTCTATAAGGCTTTCAGGGGTTGATAGGGCTTCTTATTGAGCAGTGGTGAGTGAGGGTGCATAGCCATGGGGGTACTCAGGGAGAAGCTGCTCTGCTTCTGTTCAAAGATACTGAGATATCGTCTTTTAAAGTAGCAAATACCACTCAAATATAAGCTCTGTTACTTGTTAGAGATTTCTGCAAAATTTTATTAGTAGAAATAAATTACATTATGATTTTGTGTGGAGTTCCTGCCTGCTATTGAAGTTAAGCTTAATAAATTGCAGTTGGACATATGAACAAAGTTTGTTTTGAGAAATAGGCAGCCAGACTCAAAGCAATCAACTGCATTTCAGGAAATTAATTTGTCAGCCTCAACCTAATCAGCTTGCTTTTAAACACACTGAGAAATCCACACCAAGCAGGTTATGATTGGCACTCCTCACTGCAATCGCGCTGACATCACGTCCCTAATGCTCGCACGTGCCTCCACAGTATGGGCAGCTCCTGACCATCACCAACACCAGCAGCTATGCCTCCACTCTAAGTCTAAAAGGAAAACCATGTGATAATGTTCAGCCAGCTTCCTTTCAAAAGAGAAGGATACTTTTTTTAAAAACAATTAATTTGTAAAAACACAAGTAGAATCAAGTTCTGCACAAAGCTCTACCAAATAGATGCTGAAATAGGGTAAAAAAAGTGAATTTGGTTGCAGTCCAACATGTAATAAGAGGTAAAAATAGTTATAGATGTCAAATTCTTGGCTTCTGTCAGCTGCCTGAATATGTTTAATGAGATTGCATTGGCACAGGCAAGCTGGAGTCCATTTTAGACCTTCATGCTGTGTGGATTGCTTAGAAGATGAATGCAGTCATTTTCAAAGCTGCAACAATTAGAAAAATAATCCTTTGCTTGAGCTGAAATAATGAAGGGTGCTTTTTTTTTTAATTCCCCTGGACTTTATGTGCATAAAAGTCACTTTTTAACAGCATGGCCCTATCTCCCTTCCCCAGTAGGAATAGAAAAAATAGGAAAAGTGGTTTATACATCACAAACTTAAGACTGGGGCAAAATACCAAAAGTAGTAAGGACAAGCCATGCAGATAATTTTCCTCTGAGTTCCTGTGTGCCTTTCAAAAACTGAAATGAGGCCTGTTGGGGATACAATAAATCCACTTAGTAGGTTTTTCTAAGTATTAAGACACAGTTTTAACAATGAAATAACTGTTTGTTCCAGTAAAGGACTTGGGTCATACTTATCCATTGTATATTTTCCAAAACTTTTTTTTTTCAAATCTCAGCCAAAAATATTTCCAAAGAGTCATTCAGATGGAAAGGCTTTCACTTGGCAAGTATTTGATATCCTTCCATACTGTTTTTCCTCTGCTGTTTTGAGCAGAATTGAACTGCTTATTGGAATTCCATAGCTAGAAGGTTGCATTGTACCTTAATTTTTAGTCATGCAAGGTGGGAGTAGAGATCACAGACATAAAGCAAAAGCCTGTTGCACCTCAGTCAGGGACTTCATGAGGGACTTCACAACTAAAGGCACAGGGCAACAGACAACTAAACCTTTAGATTTTTAAGTGCAAAACATTGATATGGTTTTACAGTCCACCACTGACAATGTAACAGAAATATTAAAGGTGCTCAGTTGAAGGTGCTCTCAGTTTCAGCACTTTACAGCAGGCAGAGGGTGTACTGGTGGGCCCCAGGTGGGGCTGGGCAGGACAATTCCTGCACTCAGGATCCTGATAATCTCATAGAGAAGGCAGGTAAAACTTACAAAACACATTAGATGTAAAGATTTATTTCATGATAAATGAGCAAAGGATCCGAATTTCTCAGAGGCTCTTGCACCGCTTCTGTCTCATCTCATCATTGTAAAGTTTCAGGCTGGCAAGCAAATGCAGCTTCTTTTTATTTTTGGCAGAAATTTGAAGATGACATCTCCTACTGGACAAACTTGGGGCGTGCTCGCAATGAATACTATGGTGGATACTACCAGCACCACTACGATGAAGATTCTCCAATTGGCCCCCGAAATCCACACTCCTTCAGGCACGGAGCAGGCGTCAACTATGACGATTATTAATGCCATTTATCCTGGTGCCTGTGGGGCTGCATTGGGTGAAACTGAGTGCTCCCTCAGTCAAAATGACCCCACGTTCCTTCTATTCATGTCAAACAGCAAGAGTAAAGGAACTGCCAGACTTTGATGAAAGCAACACAACTTAACTAATATTACTTAGTAGTACACTATATATAAAGTGTTATAGAAATAAAGCTTTTTTGATACAATAAGCAGGTTGCCATTATTTAGTAGAGTTTGTAACAGCAAATTTAATTCCACCTGTATTACTACAGATTTCTTTTTAAAGGGCATTTTCATTTGCTTTCCTACATGTAATTGCAAAATTACGTTGTATCATCTACTTCAGCATATAAAATACATATTCTAAGCCAGTACATTTAAGATGTGCCTGTTCGTTCAGATTTCTATCAACAAATAAATCCCAATTATTCTTTGGAGAAAAAAATCCTCTTAGTTGAAGTGGTGCCTTGTTGCTCCTCTAGAACCCTGAAATAAAACCAATTTTTGTACCACAGCAACATCAGCCATTACTGATTACAAAAGCCCTCATATAGACCTAAGCCTAGGAAGGTGATTTCAGCCCTCAGGGGCTTCAGGAGGAGCTTGGCAGGGAAAAGCACTGCTGGTGCTTGAGAGATGTAGAGGATTGGGAAGGGGCAGGTGAGAAAGACTGGTTGCTCCATGACTTCTGGAACTGAAGAATCAGGATAAAGAGGGACAAAATGTGTTCTGCCAACTATAGCAATCAGAGAAGAGAGCATGGATGCTTTAGCTGTCATCTAATGCTTACAAGAATTTTCCAAAGCATGGATCATGGCATTCCTTACACTTCACTTCTTTCTTAACTCTGAGTGTATTTCCTAATCTTTCACTTAAAGCCCTCACTGTGTGATGGACTGTTGTCTAGGAGAGGCAGCCCAGCACTATCCAGCTCCTTGCAGGAATGCTTCCAGGGAGACAGCTCTTTTCTGAGGGAGCCAAACTGAACAAACGTGTTAGTCACTTCTCTGCACACACAGATACATGCTAGCTGAACGTGCTCCAAACCCTCAGCTTTCCCTAGGCTTGCTCTTAGAATCCTTGCCAGTTTAATTGGTTTAAACTGGTGTTTCCTTGGTGGAAGAGACTTTATTCCAAATGGGGAATAATCACATTCTGAGTCAAGCTCAGACTCTCTTGCACAGTTGGAAAACACCTATTCCTAGAAGAAGACTTCCATTTTGTGTCCTGTCAAAGAAGTGCACTGAATTTGGCAAAGTTTGAACCATGATGATAATTTCCGTCATTTCCCAGAATTTAGAACAACTGGGAATTCTGACCTGATGAATAAGGAAGAATAAAAAAAAGTGCTGTAAATAAAGATCATCCTTCCCTAGGCCTTTGTCCATTTCTGCAGGCTGACTCAGTCTAGCAGCCTTCTGTGTCTTGCAGGCTCACAAGCAAGTCTATGATCTCTGTCTTCTGAATTCTCTGAGGAAAAATAAAATATTTTTATTATGCTGTGTTGTATGGGTAAGGACTGGGATAGAGTTAACTTTCTCCATAAACAGCACTTATGATGCCATGTTTTAGATTTGTGACTAAACCAGTGTTTTTGCTGTGGTTGAACAGTGCTTGCATAGTCTCAAGATCACCCATTTCCCTATGTTGTCCCCTAGCAGGCAGGCTTGGGGTGGGTGAAAGGTTGGGAGGGGGTATGGGTGGGATAGCTGACCCAAACTGGCCAATTCCATATGATAGAATGACTTGCTGAACTATAAAAGCTGGGAAGAAATAAGGGGGTAGGGGTTTGGCCTTCCAAGATAGCCATTGCTATGAGGCTGGATGAGCAACAGTCTTGCTTAGGGGAGACGGTGAGTGGCCTTTGCATCACTTGGGTTTTCCTCTTCTTTGCTTTACCCATTAAGTTGCTCTTACCTGAACCCTTGAGTTTACTCATTTCTGATTTTCTTATTCTCTCCCATATCCCATTAGGCCAGGGGGAGTGAATGCCTGTGAGGGTACTTTGCTGCTGGCTGAAATCACCCACCACAAGGCAATAGCTCTGAGGGCACCCTCCTTCTTGCCAATGGGTGCACCTATCTGGCTTGAAGTGCAGCAGTTGCAATGATGAGAAAGAAAACAAGCAAGGATGAGCCATCACAGGTTTGGGCAAAAGGAGGACTATTGGAAAAATAATGAATTTCCTCAGATATGCATGGAGTGCCTCAAAGTTAATTTTCTTTGAATATTTCTGTCCCCAAACGGAAAAAACTCTTCACTGCCTCCCGGTATTTCCATTCTGCTGTGCAGAACAGCACAGAACACGTCATCACCAGGCCCAGCCATCCCAGCACTGACATCACATAACCTCTCTACACCAAGACAGAAGAGCAGCAATTGTTCATTGTGGCTCCCTAAAAAACAGGAACAGCCCAGCCATGCTCCAGTACTTCATATTTCAAGACCCAATGCTGCTGATGCCCCATTTGTGGGTGTCAGCCCCCCAAATCCATCAGGCAGATGGACAGGGCGGTCCTGCCTCCTTTGCGGGTAACATATGCCAGGTAACCCTTCTGCCAAAGCATGGAAATATTACTGCTGTGTCCCCACATCCACTCTCATACACTCCCCCAAGGCTAGACCAAGATCTTTCTCTCAAATCCAGTGTTTTTAGCACCAACCATAAATATTTTTTCTTTTTTGGCAGGAGAGGCCTTCATTCCCTGTAAGTTCCTACTTGTAACACAAAGCATGCTGAGGATGGGGGATTGGGCATTTCTGTTTCCCAGGTGGAAGATGTACCTTTACTTGCTCAAAACAGCTTTCTCAGCAGTGGGGTGGACAGAGATCAGACTGCTGTGCTTGGCTTTGACAGCACTTTAAGGCCAATGTTGCCCAAGGTTTCATGCTTGGGACCTTCCAGCTGCTTTAGCCAAGGCATGGACCAAGGCATTCAGAGGATCCTCCTCCTTGTTGAAGAGCATGTCAGAATCTAGGAAAAACAAAGCAAGAATGAACAAACTGTTGCTTGTTCCAGGCTGTAAATGACAACAAAGGTGGACATAAAGTCACTTCTTTATTATGGAGAAAGCAAGTGAGAGAAGGGAAGGGAGTAGGAAAAGGAAACCAGAATCTGGGGCATTTTTTGCAAGAAATAGAAATTGTTATTTCAGGAAAACATCCCTGTTCATACAGAATTGCACTCAGGAACATTGTGCCATACAGAAGGAGCCCTGCTTTGCCTTAGAACTATTGCTGCTCTTCCTAATATCTCTAAGGAGTCAGAGCTGGAGAGGAGGCATTCCCTTCTCCTGCCACTTGAGATCTCAGTGCAGGGAAACATTCGTAGCAGACCAACTATGGGTTTGTGGGCGGCTACATTCCCAGTAAATTCAGGGAAGGGATATATGGTGGTTAGGGCTAGCAGTGTTGAGCACACAGTTCCCTCGCTGTTAACAAAAGATCTTCTTCCTGTGGACAGTTGGCCTCTGATCAGCCTCTAAAAACCTTCAAGGACTTCGTGGCCTCAAGTAGTATTAAACTCAATACTAAAAAGGCTAATACTAATAAGACTAGCTAAATCCATCAAAGTAATCATAAATGCCCATTCTGCCCTCTGTAGCCTATTCTCTAAGGCAGTTATGCCTCTTTCAACTTTGGAACTCAATTCAAACCCTGACAAGAAGTTTTTTCAAATATATTACATCTCTGAAAATTTATTGAAAAAAATAGATGATTAAGACACATTTATAAATGTCCAGAGGGCAGGGAACTCAGTGCCTGCTAAACTCACCAGCATCTATATAGGTTAAGAGAAAGCTGCAAACACCTTAGACACAAAGAAACTGTCAGATCATTATTTCCCCATATAGCAAAAAAAATCTTCCCTAAAGAAAGGCATGAGGCTTCTCTAGACTATACATTCATGGAACTATTTAAAATAAATTAGGTCTGCAAGCCCCACTGTAGCTTGGCTGCAGACCAGCACCTCACATTCACTGAACTGCCCACTGGTACAGATCACACTGAGACTAAAAATTGGTAGCTCAAGTTTTGTCAAGTTAGTTTTACTTTGTCTGCCTAACCAGATGACAGCAGAAAATTCCAATTCTCAAATTTTCTGGGAAAATAATAAAACAATTGCAATATGTTAAGGCATGGAAATGAGAACACATCTCAACTTCATTTACTCCCCAGTCCTGCATTTCCAAGTTTTCAGTGCTGTATTCTTAACTGCCTTCCACCAAAAGTGGTTCTACTGGAGGCAGCAGCTGTTTCTTACCTGTGGCTCCCAGCCAACTTGACGCCTCTTTCTCCTACCAAGATGTGTAACCCCAGGTGGGAGCACAGAACTTCAACATACAAACCTTCATCTGCCTTCTTGAAGACTCAGAGCAGACAAAATTTTGAATTACTCCAGATTTTCAGTCTTAAGCACCAGCAGACTCTGTTTTAACATGATTAATGCCTTTTAAATTAGCTAGGCCAGTCAGTGCCTTCAAAACCTAAGAGCAACAGCAGCCTGAGCTGCTGTTTCAGAAGGATACTATTTAGAAATAATATGGGAGCTGAACCAGGAACCTCTGAAATAAAAAGTAGAAACAGTACAAGGAAAGTAGCAAAACCAAGGTCTTGTCATTGGGGCCCAGTGGGAAGCATGCAACACAGAGTCACAGATGGGTTGTGTGCTGGTAACAGCCATTGCCCTCTCTTCAATTTGCTCCTTTTATGAAGGAGCTGTGAAGTAACCTAAAAAGCTTTTAAATCCTTCTCTGTCGAATGTTCAGACTTCCCAGGGGATTTTTTTTTTAAATGCACATTGTGTGCTAGCCTCCAGAAGCACGCTTGTGCCTGTACAAGTTTATGTATTTTGTACTGAAGTCAGTGGATTAATGAAAAACAGCCCTGGAAGAAACACCTGGTACCCACAGCTCCCACTTAACTCTGACTGCTCTAAATGCTGGACCAGGGCTGCACCCCTGGGTCTCACCTCTTCACAGATGCTTTGGTATGCAATCACACAATTTGCAAAGGAGTGAAACATCTTCCCTCAAATGCAATCTAGAGCTTAAGGGTTAACACCACCATGCTGGGAACTGATTAACAGTTCTCTCCACAGGACTATTAGAGAAGTGGGCACTAGTTAACATACATTCACATACGTCCAGCTGTGGCTTTGCATATAAGGAGAGGCAGTGCTTTGTGAGTGTATCAGTAATGACAGGTTAGACACCTTTGGAGCATGCACACCAGGGTGCACTTTGCAGGCAATTTAATATGGAATAAATGCCCAGATCAAGTACCTAGATAAAGATTTTGAACAATAAAGCAGATCTCAAGCTGTTCAGCTGTGGAAAGATGGCGGCAATGTGTAATACATAAATTCCATCTCTGAGACCAGACAGGAAAATAGACAGGAAAATATACCCTGGCTCCCCATCTTTGTTGTATGGCAGATTTCCAATGAAGAAAACATGTGCTTGTGAGCAAGGAAAAGCCTTAAGAGTATCCGTACAGCCCCAATCCAGGCAGGGCACACCAATGAATACAGCAGCCCCATGATTGCTGGAGTCACTGGGAACTTTACCAGACAAACTGGATGGGACTCCAAGGCACAGTGAGGCTCTGGCAGATGGCACACTCAGACAGAGGGGCCTAAATACCACACTGCTCTGAGTCTTCCCTGGGTCTGGGGGGGCATAATGTCATCAATATAGGCTAACTTCCATTTTGACCATCAACCTAAACATGCTCAGAAGTAAATAAAAACATCAAGCTTTAATGAGATAAAGTCAAGTCACTTTCCTTGACGAGATTTAGGATTTTCGACTTTGAGTGACACTAAGCCAAAACACCTTTTAAAAACACTTTGCCAATCTCCCCTGGTAGATACTCAGCATTACATACTGAAAATAAAGGAGAACTATTAAAAATAAAGGGAACTGGATTTTTTTTGCTTGGCTTTTTTTTTTTTGTTGTTAAAATGACAGGCATAGTTATTAAAGTTGAAAGCTTTTACTGGCAAGTCAGTAACTGCTTAAAATAGCAACACTTCCTCAGTGTTTCCTCAGGGAGGCTGAAGTTAGACTCCATGGTTTAAAGATACTCTTACACTGCTGCATCACTGTCAACTATCAGAACTGGCAAAAATCTGATGGTTTTGTCCAATCTACTTCAACAGACATCCTGCAGTCCTTACAATATATCTATGACAAGACAAGTAATGAAAGACCAAAGTTGTTAAAACTTTGAGCAAATTATTTAGAGATCGTTACTTTGCAACTAAAACACAATAGATGTGCAAGGCCAGAGAAGTGCCCACAGTGAAACCTTGAAACCAGGAAATAGAAGTTTCAATATTTTATTAAAATAGCATATTCAACCACTGTAACCAATAATACATTAACTTTATTCCCAGAGTATGCACAACACAGTAGTGATTCAAAATACCTCATCCATGGTAATCAATGAAAATATCTAAAATTCAAGTGTACAACTTAAACTAAACCTTTGAAAAAATCTCTCCTTTAAAGAATACATAAAGCTCTCATACAGAATTCTTTTTATCTCCTCTATATGCAGATGCCAGTGTTTTTCACCTGACAATATCACTAGCTTTTTTTCTTATGCATAGTAGAACATCTCATATTTTATAGTACCCATTTTATAAATAAATTGGCATTTTCCATCCTGTTTGTGTTTATCATCAGCTTCACAAAGAAACCAGTAAATAAAACTGTCAAGGACAGTCACAACAAAATGATCTCACATCAAGATATAAAACTTGAAGATACTAAAAGATGCTTCTACTCTATTTTACATAAAAAGACAGATTTAAAAAGTGCAAGGCAAGATTTGCAGGGGAAGGGAATATTTGTTATTTTTAGGCACATCCACTTCTTTAAAGCAAGCTTCAGAATGAAATTCCAGTTCGTTCTTCATGATACCTGTTACAAAGTCTCTCTCTCTCGAAAAAAAAAGAAAAAAATTACATCCGTCAAATGTCAAGCAGGGAATTTCCTGTCCAACTAATAGTCTTCAGTTATGTCTTGTTCTTCCTTTTTTCATCCTTGCAGGTTTTGGTTTGGGAATATACTGATTGTTTGCCTGATATTCAAGTTCTTTACGGAAGTAATGAATTGCTTTATTCAAACCTTCTTCCAATGGGACCTGTTCCCAAAAGAGAGGAGAGAATCATATCACACTAAGTTCACATCAGCTCATTTCTCAACAGTATACATTTTAATACAGCTATCACAAGGCAGCCAGGGAGTCTGACTCTTAGCCAATATAAGTATTAACAGCACCACATACTGGTTATATCTACACACTGCTGATGCATCTCAGCTTTTAAATAGCTAATATATTTTCTGACATGGTAAGTCAAAACTCCAGCAACTTTAAATCTCATGCATGCTTATGATTGGTCTGTTCAGTATCAAAACAGACATACATATTTCTACTTTCAATTCCTAATAATTGAAAGAGACAAACACACAGAATTTAAGGCCTTTCTGTTTTTAAGGATTAAAGATCCTCCTTCACAGAATGCTATAAAGTTGGTATCCAGTATTTCATCTGATATTCTTAAATCCTATACAAATAATTGTAATTCTACAAACCTCAGTGTTTAAATACAGGCATAGAATATGGAAACAGTAGCAATGGAAATTCTACCCACTCTTCTCAGGAGCCATTCCCAATATAGCAGGACAAAAACAGCAGCACAAGAATCTGCTTGCCTTGCTTTAACAACATTGTACTTCTGCTTCACAGTAAGTTTTGTTACTGCCTCCGCCAAACACAGATGGCCAGAAGTACAAGTCAACTGTTTTAAACCTTTTGTGATTGCAACACTTGTCATCATCCATGTGCTTTCAGGCACAGTCTATTAATATTGGGTGTCTCTGTGATTCTTTTTAGATGGGTCTGTATCCACCCTTTTCTACTAATTTACATTTACTAGGTAGGTTCACATATCTGGGAATGATTTTTGTCTGTGAAACTAAGAAAGGCTACAAAGCACTGTGCTAGCTAGAATGGGGAGCTAGTTAAGAAAGTCAGAGCTTTCCTGGGGAGTAGGCAGTCCTTACCTCCCCAAACAAACCAGCTCTTATCATCAGCTACAGGAATGAGGACTGCAGTAACAATGGCAAACCCATTAGCTATGGTTTGCTAACACAGGTGACTATGTACCATGTATTTCAAGGGATTCATCAGGTTTAGAGAAAGGTAAATATTTCACAATAAACAAGTGAAAAAGTTAAAATGTCTATCCCAACAATGGGGCTTTTTTCCTACTATAGTCTATTACAAATGTTAATAATCTGCTCTTCTGGATGGCACAGGCCATACTATTTTACCAAGTGGTTCCTGAATTGCGAGCTCATGAGCTAGGGGAAGAGATGAGGGCCAAGTCTTTTGGAGATTGTGTTAAGCAGATATTCTGCTAAGGGAAATGTGTCATCATCATGTAGCCATCCCTCAGCCCCGGCCATCTCTGTTTTTGCACACAGAAACAGTAGGTTCATCCGTACATACCACAGGTTCCCAGCCAAGCAATAACTTGGCTTTTCTGATGTCAGGTTTTCGTTTCTGAGGGTCATCTTGTGCTTCTGAGAGAAACTGGATTTCACTCCCACTGCCTATTAAACAAGACTGAATTATCATCCGCAATGCACTATGCTTTGCATCTACATGTTTCTTACCAACTGGAGCAACAGGTCCTTCTGCAGCTTTCTGCTTCATGATTCAACCACTGAAATACTTTGCACAGACACAGCTACACTGCGTTCAAAAGCTGGGCAAACCACTTGTCCCACAGCAACATGGATTCACAAAGCATTTCATAAAGACATCGTGCATGGATTCACAAAAATTAAGTTACACCTGATCAGTCTAATAACCTTCTACGAAGAAATGACTGCTTCAGTAGCAAAGGGCAGAGCAGTGGATACCATCTATCTTGACTTCAGGGAAGCTTTTGACACTGTCTCCCGTAGCATCCTCATTGAGGGCTGGATGAGCAGTCAGTCAGGTGGACTGAACACTATCTGCATAGTCAGGCCCAGAGGTGGTGATCAGTGGCCTGAAGTCTGGTTAGAGACTGGTAACTTGTGCTAAACCCAGGGTCAACACTGGATCAATACTGAGTTGCTGATACACTGCTTACTGTGCTGCGCAATCCAGAGAGACCTTGAGAAAGGAGGCTGGAGAAAAGGGTGACAGTAACCTCATAAAGGTCAATAACAAGTGCAAAGTTTTGAATCTGGGGAGATAAAACCCCAGGCACCAGTACAGGCTGAGGGCCAACCAGCAGGAAAGCTGCTTGGAAGGAAAGCCTCTGGGAGTCCTGGTGAAAAACAAGCTGAGTATGAGCCAGTCATGTGCGCTTAGCACAAAGAAGGCAAATGTTATCCTAGGCTGCAGGAGGAAAAGTGCTGACAGCAGAAGGGAGATGATTTTTCCCACTATTAAGCATTGGTGAGATCCATATGGAAGGCTGGGTCCAGTTTTGGGCTACCCAATACAAGAGAGACACAGACATATAGAGTCCAACAAAGGGCCAAAGCAATGATGAAGGGACTGGAGCACCTCTTCTACAAGGAGAGGTTGAAAGGGCTAGGGCATCTCAGCCTGGAAAAGAGAAGGCTACATGGAATTTTAGCCATATATATAAATACCTGATGGGGCACAGTAAACAAGAGGGAGACAGATGGTTTTCAGTAGTGCCCAGTGACAGAACCAGAGGCAGTGGGCACAAACTGAAACACAGGAAGCTCCCTGTGAACATCAGAAAACACTTTTACTGTGAGGGTGACCCAGAAGTGGCACAGATTGGCCAGTGAGCATGTGGAGTCTGCACCTATCTGGGTCCTGGGCCACTGCCAGTAGACCGCCCTGCCTGAGCAGAAGGCTTGCACCAAATGGCCTCCAGAGGTCCTTTCCAACCTCAATCACTTCATGATTCTGTCAGCACTTTGTAATTGCAGAAGGGCTTCAGTTTCTCTTTGCCCATATTCTCTGGTCTGACTTAAATAACCTATACAGCACTTACCTTTCCTCATGACAATACAGAGAAACAGAAAAATTTTTCTAACCAAATCTAGCAAATGGTTTACATGCCATGTTGCTGTGGAATTTTATGGATGTAGAACTAAACTGCCTCCCCAGGCAGACTGGAACAGATCAAATTGTTTGTGTACAAATAGACAAGTGGAGGTGACAATTACTGTATGTGCCTGATAGGCTTGGTGTGGTGATTTTTCAATTTCCTTCCTTGATCAGTGGATTCACAGAAATTTTCCGGAGGGAACAGTCCTCCATTAGAAACATCACATGCATCAGCTTCTGTGCTATATGTTTGAACTCATCTTTTTCAGATCTGTCAGAAGCACTTCTGAAATCTACGGACTAAAAACCCATGGCTAACAGCAGCAATATGTTTCATCCCATTAGGAAGCCACACTAGAAGATTAAGCACAACTATTCACTTCCATTCTTGAGAGCTCTGATTTGTTAGAGGTATCAGAGCAAGAATGAAGAGGAAGACACAGTGTTTTCTTCACAAGTGCTGACAACCCTTTCAAGAATCACTGTTAAAGACTGTTGCCACAGCATGAGGTTTTTAATGGTAGCTGAAGGAGCACAGCCTGCACAATTGTGAAGAACCACCTTGTTGAAGTATCTCTACTGCAGCTAAGATGTTATGCAAGACATTTTCATTCATGTGCTTTACATCTCTTTTATGTATTGTCCTTGTGGCAAAACAAAGCTAAAAAATTGATTAAACATTACACAAATTAATGGGTATAGATTGCAGATACGCAGAAAAAGTATTCATTCTACTCTTCATGCAATATTTTACATACAATTGAGAGGGTTTGGATTATCTGATTAATTTTTAATTATATGATCAGAAAAATTAAATGCCTTTGATAAAATTAAGAAATACAAAGGCCAATTAAATTATCCGCATGTCACACACACTAATGAAGTAATAATCATCTAACTTCATAAGCTATATAAAGAATTACTTATCATACTCACCAACAAGTTTTTTAATTAACTGGGCAAACTCAAGGATAGTGTGCTCTTCCGGATTTCCCTACAAACAGAAGAGATATTCACTACAGTAACAATTAGACATCTTACAACATGCTAGACACCAGATGATTCTAGATGGGGCAAGTTAAAACTCTGGAAAAACTAATTGTTATGCTTTATTCCTACTTTGATAAAATAAAAAGTAACTTTGACAAGATCTATACTAATTAGAAAAGTTACCCTCCATAATATTTGTCTTGGTAATTCAATGTATGTATGGAGATGCCCTCAAAAAATCAGACTGCAAAGAACAGGCAAATGCACTTCAAATGCAGTAAAGGCATATATCACTCAGCAGCCCACACATCATCATCATCAGCTGGAAATCTGCATTCAAGGACTGTGCTGAGCTGAGGACAGATGATACAATGAAGAAGTATGCTCAGTTAGGAAACCAAACTAATTTAGCTGCATACAATTGCTTTTGCATTTATTATAGCTTACATATCCATACATTAGGGCTCCTTGCTTTCCCAAACAATATTCCTTTTCTTCTTTTTTAACCAACTTGCACATGAACTCCTGATCAACATTTCAGAACAAAATACTGAAAGTCTCCTGCTATAGCATTAGC
Organism: Pithys albifrons albifrons; assembly: GCF_047495875.1. Taxonomy (NCBI): domain Eukaryota; kingdom Metazoa; phylum Chordata; class Aves; order Passeriformes; family Thamnophilidae; genus Pithys; species Pithys albifrons. Next base: position 20,962,941 of record NC_092458.1, on the reverse strand, counting down.
TGACCTTCATTAGACTCAATTCCCACCATTCCTTTGTTTCCTTGTTTCAAAACTTGTAGTTACTACATCTTGCTTGACCTGAAGGTGAATATTTATTTTTTTTTATATATATATATCAAAATACCGGATTTTCTAGAGACAAAATATGTGATGGAGTTCAAATATATCAGTATCTGTATAGAAACATAGAAATTAATTCACAGCCACAGTAGAAAATGAAAATCTAGTGAACAACTGCCCTGCAGAATTGAGTATCTGATTTGGCAAAAGTTAGCATACAAAGAAATGGCTTGGCATATGCATCCTTTTTCTGTTCTTATATCCACTGCTGAGAATAGGGTGACAACAAATGGGCCAGAACAAAAATCCAAGCAACTTTAATCAATATTAGAAAATGATACCATAAAATACTATCCTATTTTCATTGAATCAAGGCTAGTATGAAGTGGTTTCTAATTATTTAGAACTAAGTATTCCTTCAGTGCTTTTTTTCATTAAAACCAGTCTTCCAGCATTTCCTAGTATTTTGCATGTGTTCCCTATTCATTTCTTTTCCTTCATATTCTAATTTGCTAAAACAAAAACTCCAGCAAATTTATCCTGTTCTTGGAACTGTAAGATCTGAACATTTAGGGGCTTAAAATCTTTTTATTTATAAAGAGAATACATGGGAGAATATGTTGTTTATAATGGACAGACCTTTTTTTGCTCTATTTTTTCTCGAAATCAGTATCAGCGCCAAGGAGGAAGACAGAGGTGATGTTGATCACCACACAGTAACACAGCAGAGTAGAGCTGTCATACTCACCAAGTTGACAGGACTGCTGACATTGCTGTTCATCAATGCCACCAACCCATTTACAAGATCACTGTAAAAAAAGGGAAGAACAGATTGAAGCAATTTCCACTTCTCTATAAATAATATTCTTGTTCAAAAAGGGAGTTGCCTCCTGAGAACTTCAGTAAAACACATGAGACAGCTAAGGAATGCTGTAATCAGATGGGTCCATGTTTTCTGAGTCTATGTTAATAAAAACTGATTAATATTTCCTCTTTCCTCCAGTACACGAGCATATGTAGAGGCAGATTCCCAACACACTTCAAACAGAACACAGCAAGTTGTAATACAGAGGCACATGACACCACCACCTGCTTTGCAGCCTGTTGTTTGTCTTCTCTTTTTCAGAAATTCCTACACCAGGTTTGCTAAAAAACAGAATTTTGCTGTTACCTTCCTCTAGCAAAACAACTCAAAGTTATTTTAGATTATCAGCAACAAACTTAGCAGTTTGGTCCTGGACACAGAAATCCAGATCCATTCCATTATGACTTACAATCAGGAAAGAGTAGCTATTTTGAGCTGATGGGTCAAATATCTATTACCACTGCTATTACTTTCAGCAGAGGGAAAGAACATTTCTAAGCAGAGAATGATTAAAACAATTCAGTAATCCAGCATGTTTTTTTTAAATTTTCTTTTAGTTTGTTTTTTTTTGTGTGTGTGTGTGTGTGCACACTGCACACCAACCACAGCAGTCCCAAAGACACGAGGTGGCAGCATTGCATTAAAATGCAAGGAGTGACAAACTGCTCAGCATTAAAAACTTGCCTATCTGTTAACCTGTGGTGCCTTGAAGGGAAGGATGCATTAATATCTCAATTAAAAGTTCTAAACCAACTAATGTTTCATTTCTTTGTACTTTTATAAACTGTGTCTCTCTTCTGAAAATAAAGTTGGCCTAGGAATAAACACCATCATCTCTCTGACTAAAATGCATAAGGATGCAAAGCTGGCCAACCTCAGAGAACCATGAAGTGAAGTAAATGATCAGCCAGTACAAACAAGGCTTACCTGACATACTGGAAGGCTCTTGTCTGAGTTCCAGGTCCATAGACCTAAAACCATATGGAAAATAGAAAAGTTACATAAATACAGAAGTTCTCTCTAGCCCAATTATTTTCCCCTTACCATTCTAGAAAAACATCCTAAGGAGAAACACCTGAGACACAAGATCAGTGTTACAGGAGTGGAAAAAATTGAGCTTGCAGAGCCTTTGGCAAAGTATCAGTTCTTTGAAGGTTGTCTTCCTCTTGGATCTGTCTCCAGCAAACATATCCTTAGGCGTTTTGTTAACCAGAACTCTGCATGAAGGAAACATTCTCAGGGGTGTAGGACAGTGATGCTTTGTCCTCTCCTGGAGCACTGAAAGAGGGTGCAGCATGCACTCAGCCAGAAAAGAACATCAAATATTTAAAGCAACTTTCACACTACTAAGATGTGGTTATGAGCAATTTTGATTCACTCATTAACAACAGCCAGCTTCAAAGAAACCACTAAATGTCAGTGGTCTTTTAAAAAATGTCAAAAGAAACAGTACTGTATTTAAAGTAATCAGGACAAAAAAGTCATGTGGCTCTAAAAAGAATAACTTCAGGATGATATGACTCTCAAAGTCACCTGCACAGTTTCGTATCAAAACCTTAAGAATGTTATGTTCTGGCACTTTGGAGCAAGTTGTTCAAGTTCAAACGGACATTAAAGTACACTTAAAGTGTACAGAAGGGTATTTGATACCATTATTTTTTTCCATAGTTTAACTGTGTGTAGGACTAAAGTCTCTAGAACATGAATACTGAAATTCTGAAAGCTATCAGTAGGCACATTTAAGTGGTGAAAACATTTCAGTTTAACTAGGGAGGCACACATCCCACCAGCAACCTGCTACAACACAAAGGCTTTTTGGAAAGACAGAGTAGAAAGCATGCTTGTTTTCCTAGAGGACAGAAAGGACAGTACAAATGGTACACAGGCCATCATCTGTCATTTGGTAAGCCTTGTGCTCTCCAAGGCTGACTTAGAGCCAGAAGGAATTCCCATTTCAGTAAGCAATGGGTAAGATCAGGAGTCTAAGAGTACTCAATAAATGCTTCTGAGAGGAAAGCACCAACAGAGTCAACTAAATAGTACGATGGCTTCCCAAACAAACAGGAAGCAGATTTTATGTATTTATATAGAGCTTCCTGCTTCTTTACTTTTAGGTCATGGGCTAAGTTTTACAGAACAAAGTGATTTGCATGTGTATGTATGGCCAGACTTCATGAACGAAGACTTAGGAAGGGCTCTCCCCACAAAGTGATTTAAGAACTAAGTAATTTGTGCATCATTTCTGTGGCTATCTTCTCCACCTACAGGCAGTGGCTGGAAAATACAATATAGTTTCCACCTTCCAATCAGGTGGAACAGTGCCTCCCTTAATACCTCTTAATTTCTCTTAATAAAACCTTCCTTTACAATAATATAAAGCAACAATTACCATGTTTGCACAGGCTATAACTTCTACAAATTAATGATTTTGTTCTCTCAAGAGATTATTTACTCCATTTGAACAACTACTTTGAACTAAGAGAACTAATTCAGCTTCTAAAGAGGTCAACATACTTGTTATTCCTTTCAGCCAAATTCTGTGATGATACAAGGGCCAATTTTTTTTTAGGTCTCAGCCAGTACTTATTGCTTATAATTCATTTTATCTGACCTGGTCAGCTAAACAACTCTCTCCTTAGTTTTTTTCTTATACTCATTTTCAACATCAGCTACTTACTCCCTACACAACAGTGATCTTGAACAAATATTCTGTTTTAACCTCTATTACAGTTACACTCTTGCTAAAGTTTACACAGTATTGCAGCTATAAAAATAAAATAAAGCTTTCAGTATTCCTTCCCACAGAAAAGCACTGACTCCAGACTTCTCTTACTGATGCTCTGAAATATCCCATGGATTATATGTCCTAAAGTAAGAGAACTGCTTCGTATTTAGCAAGGCTTCACAAAACTTCCAGTTAGTATTCTCACTCTGTTCTAACCGAAATGACAGTACTACTGCTAATAAAGGTTGAGAAACTATACATGAATTATAAAAAAACATTTAACAGGCCAAATATGGCAATAGCTCACTTACATTCACTGTGAACCAAACCTAAAAAATCAAAGTGCCTTTTAACCCTCTGTAAGCCAGGTAGATTTTCTAAACAGCATTTAGAGGTTCTGACTTCGATGCCCAAGGATCCCATCCTGGGAACATAGGACACTGACTAGTCAGCATATGGTTACACTTATATTTTGATACAATTAAGCCCTACGAGGACAGAAAGTGTCAAAACAGGAAGCTACATCCTCTAGTCTGCTTCTATTTGTTTAGTGTCTTGCAACAAGAAGGCTTGGGGAGACATCTGGGTGAGAAAATGAAACTCTTTTTGAAGGAATTTAAATGCCCTTTTTTTCATGTTTTGAAAGGGAAAGATCACAGAACCCATATGGTTGTGCAATTAGCCTATGCATTGCTGAAGAGACTCCTATCAGGGACTAGGCAAGCTGGGCTCACTGGTATGGTCAGCTACCAAAACTAAACTCTGACATTTGAAGTTTTAATGCTGACTTGTATGACAGACTAAATGTCACATGCCCTAGTGAAATACTGGCCATTAAGTTACAGTCAGCATCACACAATTGCTCCCATGTACCAAGCACTGACAGTGCTTTCTACAACACTCGTAAATCTCTGCAGGAAAAGCAAATCTTTAGAAGCGGTGAACACAGTATTACTACATGTTTGTTATTCTGAAATAACCACAAGCCTAAACCAGAAATTTAGCAATGCCTAGGAACAGCAAATTCATCACCGATGACACTAAAAATAGTATCAAATTGCCTATGCTATCAATCACTGATAAACAGTAAGCAAATAAGCAAATGTTGACCTGTAGAGAACACCAATCTTTCCAGAATTATCAGTGTACGTAAGTCAGGTGATGTGCATTGCTTTGCAGAACATACACAGTTTGAACTTCTTAAATTTTCTTTTTCTGTAGAGTTCTTAGATTTCACTCTGTCAGTAAGGCACTATCTACTATCCAAGTTTTTCAGGTGGTAGCCATATTTTGGCAAATTATTTGAAAAAGATTAAAGTTAGGGGAGATCTTTCACATGACACCAAGCTTCATGTTGCTTGGGCATGACTATTCCTTTGTCTATATTCTTCAATGCTCTGTCCAGTTTCAGATTTTGCTCTACAAGAATTACAGGAGTGGGAGTTGCCACAAAACTTTCATCCCTTTTCTTCTTGGATTGTCTGCTCCTTCTTAGAGAAATTGCTGACTGAACTCTGGATCTCCAAGCTTGCAAAAAGACATTTAGATGCCTAACTTCCAGAAAGGTTTTAGAGTAAGATCCTCTATAGGAATAAGTACCAAAGCATGACTCTGCAAGGCTTGTGACACCATGTCCCCATACAAGAGCTGGGAAACGGACAAATACTCAAGTTCAAGATACAAAAATGCTTGCACAGAGTGCACCTAGTAGTCTTACTTCTTTCTGGGAAAAGAACATCAACACCATCAACAAAGCACATTGTCAGATATGTAATTCTATATATTTGGTATACAGAAATACTAAATTTTGGAGTGGAGGCAACATCAGTATTTTCTAAAATCTATCCTCATTCGCAGCACATGAGGACAGGATATAAAGATGAATAGTTCTTCATCTCACCAAGAGGTCATTACTTACTGTTAGTGGTTCTCCTTGGAGAGCTTGTAGAATAAAATTACTGACAACTCTTCCATCATTCATATGCATTCGAGGACCAAAGGTATTGAATATTCTGGCAACCCTCACTTCAACTCCTTCCTGTAGGCAAAGAAAAGAGTTGTTACTTCCTTAATTGAAGAGTCTTTCTCCCTAAAAGTCCAAATTAACCCTCTCCTGTCCAAAAGAATCCCTCTTTCAGCTTTAACATTTACAGTTTTCTAATCACGAAACTCTACTAACCTCAACCCTGTTGAAAAAATGTAGTGCATAGCAAGGTAATTTATACTAGTTCTCAGTATTTGTAATGCAAATCTAAATCAGTGCTAGAACAGCTCATGATTTTAGCACGCACATTTTCTTCCAAGGAGAACTTGAAGATTTTTCAATAATACCTTCCAATAGCAACTTAGTTCACCAGGGACTTATCTACCCTTTTTGCACATAAGTGAAGTCTCACCAACACCAGATATAGTATCAAGGCAGCATTTCCATAGATTAGGAAAGCTGAACATGTCAGATAAACATCTTTAAGAATGCCATAAAGTAAATGGCTTTGTAACCAGACACAATGTTTCTTAACATCCTTCTTATTAGGCCATGTGAATGCAAGCATTACAATCCAAGTCTCAATGGCTTATTTTTTTCCAAGATACATTTCTATCATTTCCCAAAGTCCTTTCTACATAATATTTTGCAAATCTTCAAAGCAAAATGCAAGAAATACGGGAAATGGAAACTTTCTGGACAAAGCATTTTAACACCAAGAGACTACGGGTTGAGGTAATTTCTCTCTAGATGTTTTATGTTTATTGACACTTATTCATTTGGACAAGCCACAGTGCATGATAAAAGCCTACAAGAAGAATGCTTGTGAGCTAAAACATGGACTTGGCTACTGTCCTGTTCAGACCAACATGATATGTTGTAAACAAACAGATGCTACCATCTGAGAGTGACAGTCACATGGCAGGGAGGAAGGTGTCAACTTCAGCGTGGGCCTGTGCATCCCCCTCCCAGGAAAAGATATCCCTGTATCAGTCACAGGAAATAATTTTTGTCTGAAGCGAATTTTGTGCTGCTGATGCAACTGAAGTCACAAGCAGAATGTTCTGGAGTTCCAAACATTCAGTTACTCTTTCAGAGGACACATAGAACACCTTGTATTTTCAATGCCTTTTACTAAGGTTTAGACAAACACTTGCTGTTTTCTTGGGAAGGAATGTGTATGGAACAAGTGTATTGTTGGTACATCTACGGCTGAAGGCTGCAGCTCACATACACTTCATCTGGAGAGACCTGGAAACACATTTTTCTAGGAAATAAATGTATCTTCATGTACAAGTGACACTTGGAGACCCAAGAAAGATCACATTTTCCTTCAAGTGATTCAGTAACAAATGAATCCTAAAATACACCTTGTGAAAATAACAGCATCAGCTTTTTACAGGTGAGAGTGAGAGGCAAAAAAGCATATTTAATACTTTAGTTATTATTTGGTGTTGAGAAATTGGAAATACCAAGTAGTACAGCCAAAGCTCAACACCTCCCAGTATCATGAAGGCCGAAGAACATTCAGTTCTGTTTAAAAGCAGGTAGTTTCATTTGTCATAATCAAGTGTTGTTTATATGTGCAGCTAAATTGTAAACTAACAGTAACCAGGGAGATAATTGTGCTACGTGAAAAGCTGCAGTCTTTGCCACACAGTAAGCTTGTATCCCCAAGAGAGTCAAAATAATAACCTCATAACATTAACTTGGCCCTGTTGAAACCCTGGCAAGAGCAGAAGTCCTTGTCCAAGCAAAATGCACCATTTGGGAACATACTTTTTATTTCCTGTAAGCTAAGAAAGTACAGCAGTGTAACACTTCAAACACACACTTCCAGCAGCATATTACAAAGCCATTCCCAAAACCTTCACTGGATCTGGAAAAACATACTGTGATAGAGTTGCTCCTTCTTTTGTTTTGCCCAGCACTCTATCCTAAATAAGACACTGACTCCTTCAGGGAGAGATTATATTTCATGTGGGCTTTCCAGATATTGCTATTAATAACAGATATAGAAAATAAGACACTTGGAAACTAGTATTCAAGAAAAAAACAACTCATTAAACAATGCTGATCAAAAAACCTCTCCTGTACTGCACAAGGTACAGCAGCAGCCTTATTTTTCAGTATTGGCTGGAAACTAGCAAAGGATTTAGAAAAACAACACATTCTCTACAGGCACTTACTCATCGTCACAACTAATGCATTATTTCTTCTCCCTTCTATTTATTCTCCTCACTCCTCTGTAATGTTATGCTTTAAAATGAGCAACTTTTTATTTATAGTGTCAGCTAGCAAAGCTTTTCTCTGCAGCCTACTGTTTTGAAAAATCTATTTTTTATGCAGCTGAAGTTCCATTTATGCCTTTAAAATGGGGATCTATCTTCTCAAAAGAAATTCTTCCACAGACAAGATTTTTGGGCCAGTACCTTAAAAATTGTTTCATTTAGACATTTCATGAACATCTCCTTTCAAAGTGATGCTTTTTGTATGTTATATAACTCTACTTCTTTTCACATTAATTGCCTGTGAGTACTTATAGTACACTCTTACCTATGTCCTGTTACTCTGAATATTAACAACATGTAATGACTACCTCCACCATATTCCCACTAGCAAAGTCAATCACTTCCCCAGATTTGTGGCAGTAAGTCATGCACAATATTTTTCATTACATCCTAGAGAAAGGAGAAAAATTTCTTTGGCTCACATTTATACTGATAAACAAAAGAGAGTTTGAGATTTACCCCTAATGCTGAGATAAAATGTGATCAACTGGCTTTTGTCGTCAAGGTCTAAGACGATACCTTCCTATAGCAAATTGATCAAAAAGAAAGTTCCTTGAACAATCAAATACAGCCTGGGAGCAAGATAATAAAACACAGCACTGTGGGCTAGCAAAACACACCAACTCAGTTTATTATTTAACAGTATGAATTTGTTCACAGAGACTGTGTCTGTACAGATGGAGAGGGAAGGCAGTAAAGATGCAGGAAAGATTGTTATGGTTTCTGGACATACCTTCTCTGAATAAATACTCAAGACTATTTTATAGCTGTCAGTCAAAACACAGCATTAGTTATCCAGTCTTCTCTTCAAAACAAAGCTGTCCATGGCTTTCAGCATGAGTCTTTGCCACTTACTTCTAGAGATCCCAACTCCAGAACATATCAAGGATGCTATGATAACATCTTAACTTAAAAAGACATATTTCAATTTGATAAGCCTTTTATGAAAAGGTAGCTTCTTGTGTTGACTGTCTTAGAAAATAGAGCAATTCAAAACATAATGGGCTGATTCCAATGGGATGAAGTTCAATAAGGCCAAGTGCCGGGTCCTGCACTTTGGCCACAACAACCCCCTGCAGCGCTACAGGCTGGGCACAGAGTGGCTGCAGAGCAGCCAGGCAGAAAGGGACCTTGGAGTACTAATCGACAGGAAGCTCAACATGAGCCAACAGTGTGGCCAGGTGGCCAAGAAGGCCAATGGGATCCTGTCCTGTATCAAAAATAGCGTGGCCAGCAGGACCAGGGAAGTGATCCTTCCCCTGTACTCTGCGTTGGTGAGGCCACACCTTGAGTACTGTGTTCAGTTCTGGGCCCCTCAGTTCAGAAAGGATATTGAGGTGCTGGAGCGAGTCCAGAGAAGAGCAACAAGGCTGGTGAAGGGACTGGAGCACAAGCCCTATGGGGAGAGGCTGAGGGAGCTGGGGTTGTTTAGCCTGGAGAAGAGGAGACTCAGAGGTGACCTCATCACTGTCTATAACTACCTGAAGGGAAGTTACAGCCAGGTGAGGGCTGGTCTCTTCTCCCAGGCACTCAGCAATAGGACAAGGGGGCACGGGCTTAAGCTCTGCCAGGGGAAATTTAAGTTGGATATTAGAAAAAAATTCTTTCCAGAGAGAGTAATCAGGCATTGGAATGGGCTGCCCAGAGAAGTGGTGGATTCACCATCCCTAGAGATTTTTAAACGCAGATTGGACAAGGCGCTGAGTGCCATGATCTAGTAAATGGACTAGAGTAGGACCAAGGGTTGGACTCAATGATCTTGGAGGTCTTTTCCAACCCAATCGATTCTATGATTCTATGATTCTATAACTCAAATGGCACAAGTTTCTTTTAACTGAAAGGGCTGGAACATGTATGTGGGGGCTGTAATTCATAAGGGTATCAGGCAAACTCCTATTAATAACAGTGTTTCCTTCTTTGCAAGGACAGTGGATCTATCTGAAGCAAGTATGAGTTAGACCTCTCTGCATACAGAATCAAGAAAAGAAAAGCTAGAAATGTCTGGTCTCCAGCAGACAACTGGAATTAAAAAACCTGCCGAACGAAGTCCAGACAGTTGCAAGGCTATCACTGTGACCTGATACAAACTGTTATCAATGTTTCAGCTAAAATCACTAAGATAGTTGCCTGCATGCCTTGCTCTAGTAGTCACTTTCTTCCTGACTCATATTCTTTCCCATGATCTTTTCATAGATCATTAGCTCTCAAAATTGTTCCCAAACCCCTGAGCAGAATTACTAGCACAGTGTTCATTGTATCCATCTGTGACATGTTTAAGCTACAATGCTCTACAATAAGGCTTGGGCCAAAGAATTTTATATATATGTACTCTCAATTGTATAAGCCAAATTACACTAGTTTTTGGTTACAAACAGCTTTTTAGAATTGGTTTGCACAAATAGTGATGCTGAGATCTGAATTTCATAAACAGTAAAGCTCCTAAACAATCGAGGAAGGACTGCCTCCATCCTCTGACTCTATACGTTTGGCATAATGCAGGTTCCTGAACATTCAGCACTACAGGTGGGGTCAGTACTCCAGGTAGGGGCAATATATATCTATATCCAGGAAGACCTTAGTTGCATTCATAAAATGCTAAATATTTTGACAAATGGTGGTTTACTTTATCTAGTAAAACAGAAGTTCTGTGGAGGAGAAAAATTACTAGCTGTGCAATCATCTCACTCCCATACCCAGTCACACACACCTATATACAAAGTTTACACAGAAAAAGCACTTCAGAAGGATTGTGAAGAATCAGCAGAATAGTAACAAAGTTAAGAGTGCAGAATGGAAAAAGCAAATAGACTGAGAAGCTAGTTTTTATAACAGAGTTCCAAAACTATGCCTTGCATCTGGTTAAGGCAGTGCAGTGAACTGAACAAGGCTGTCCAGGAGGGAGCACTAGAAAGCACTGAAAAAGTTAAAGAGAAAGAAATTCTGAAGGAGTCTGAATTGGAGGATGTAAGTCAGTTTCCAGAGGAACAGGGCAAGGAATTAAAGCTTCTTGTGGCTTGAGAAAAGTTCCAGAAGCAAGCACTTCCACTCACACAAAGCAGCAAGGCTGACCTACACTTCCACACGAATTTATAAAGGAAGAAGTGCTCCCAGAAGCCTGCAGCAAAGACCCTCTTAAACCACATGCTCAAGTGCCTCACAATGGATGAGATAGACTGGTGCATGTGCTTTGAATTTGTGAGCACTGCATTTTTGAAGCAAATATTTCAATCCTCACCTCTCTTTTCAAGCAGATACTTACATTTTAGTGAATGCTACTACTACCCTTCGACGCTTTGCTAAACACATCCTTTTGAGTTTATTTAAAGACAGCAGTTGTAAACAGGAGATAAAGTCAAGAAATGCTTAATTCATAGTGAACAAAACAACGTTGACTCTTGGTCAGAACAGACTACTGAGGAACCCTGACAACAGCAAATCTTTGGGTAGATTCAAGAACTGCTCTGATTCAAACAGGCTGGAAGTATAAGGTGGAAGTTTAGTTTTACTTTTTATTGTTTTGCAAACACTTAGGTATTTAAGGTACCTAGCAATGTGTATAATGACAGAAATCTTTGGAAGAAAGGACAAAAAATGCAAAATAAGTTTGCCCATTTCTTCTTTTTATTGAAGCTGAGAAGATTTTGGAAATATTTTACCTTGAAATCCTGCAAATCCTACTGTTTTGGGCTAAGTCACTCCTACTGAAAATCCTCTTAAAAGTACAATACTTAATTTCATAAAGGAAATCAGACCTTCCCACTAACAAAAGATAATGTTTCCTCCACTAATAATAGTGTATCATCTAAACATTAACCCCCTCCACCAGCTCAACAGTGTTTCAGAACACATCTGAATATGGGACAAGCTTGGGCAGACTTCACTAACCCATGATAAAGTACAAGAAATATTTCACAGAGCTGCCTCTAGGACAGAGAGTTCATTTGCATCATGAGTTTTTACTTAATGTATGTGGGCACTGCAGTTCCACCTTACAAACCTTTACTATCTGTTGTAAATCCTTCATAAAATTTATGAAATGCAATCATGACTCATCCAGTGGTTTTAAGATACAGCTCATGATTTTCAAAATTACCTACAGCCTTGCCCAGAACAGTGCAGTGTGTATCACAAACCTGCAAAAAATTCAATACCCTACAGCACAAAAACTTCTCATAAAAACTGCAATCTTCAACTGCAAATGGATTTCCAGACTGACAAGGAATATTCTGCTACAGTAAAATATCAAAGACGTCATCCTGTACAAGATCAGTACCACCATGATGGAGCTGAAATGATTTAAAAGAGAACAAAGGAGACAGGAATCTCTGCCTTCTCTGTCTGGCAGAAGAGATAAGACAAAATTACTACAACATCTGTACTAAAATACCATCTCTAAAGTCTTATCACTTCAGTTTGATTCTGCTTTCAAGGTTTTTAAAAGCTCTTAGTATTTTATCCTTTAAACATTTAAAATTCTACAGAAAATACTATGTTTGATTTAAATCTTTGTATATTAAGGCTGCAAATCAACAAGAAATACTGACGATTTTCTTTAGTGTGCCCCATTTTCTACTTGAACAGTTTCCTGCAGATTTGGTGAACCACAATCAAACAGGATTCATATATAGGTAAAGAGTCAGTGCTGTGTTAGTTAATTATGAGTTTCTACTTGTTGATTATGAAACCCAGGGAAACTGGCATGTATCATTTCACTTTTATCCTCATGTTACTGTATTTGAAAAAGTGCATCACGTAGCTAAGCATCATATCTTTCATTAAGGTCTGTGTTTGTACCTACATAATTTTAAGGATAAAATGTTTAAAATACCATGCTTCTATGTAAGTACTCATTAAAGAACTTCCTCATTTTTACCTCTATATTCTGATTTTGATTATGCTCATTGAACATTCCACATTTATCAGTAATGGCCCTATTCAGTCCCATTCACTTCTCAGCACAGTAAGGTCACCTCAGTTTAATCTGTCTAAAAACTATTTACGATTATGAAAGACACATTATACCTATTAAGAAGACTTAAAGCACATTTTCTTCAGGAACACTGCTCATCTGAAAACACACAACAGATGGGAGCAATAAAACCTTCTCATTAAAGAAAACAGATTCTGCAACTATAGTATGTGTTCCTACTCAAGAAATTCTTTTTTGCCTGCCTACCTCTAAATAGACATACTCCAGTCTTGCCATACGTTGGACTTCACTGATTACAAAAACCCCACTGAATCTGAGAAAAGTGTAATACCTGCTTCATGTATGCATAGCACATGGTCTCTGCAACCCGCTTTCCTTCATCATAGCAGGCTCTTGGACCTATTGGATTCACATGGCCCCAGTAATCCTCGTTTTGAGGGTGGACTTCAGGATCTATGGGGAAAAAAACATCACCTTAAATGATGATTATCAAAAGGTGACTATACATAATGAAACTTTCAGTATATCCCTCGTGTTATACAATTCAATAGCTTCTCTCTGAACTATGTATTTAAAAAGTCTTACATTTCAACAAAATTCCTTAAAAGTGCATTCACTGCAACCATGAAAATGACAGTAATAGAAGATGCCAGACTAGTAAAGTAACTGAATACAAGCAAACAACAGCCATTAACTGCTTTCCCTACAAGAGTGTGTGACCAGCAGGTCAAATTCAACTCTCCTCTGCAAAGACAGACACCCTCAAGGGCACAATTATGACTCTTACCTAATGTACTTCAGAGGAAACATTATAGGTTATACAGGCAGCACTTTTTACTGTATTTAGAAAAAAAAAGCGTATTCAAGTTTCATAAAATAAGAAACAAGGAAAGAGAAATGGACAAAATGTAGAAGTACTGCATTTCTTAAAGAGATACTACCATGTACTTGTTCTTTCTATTTTACCCTAAGCATTTTTCTAGCTATCACTGGGCACAATCAGCTTAGACAATTCTTTCGTTTGATCCAGTACAGAAGTTCTTGATTAAAAAAACCAACCAAACAACAATCTTCTAGGAACCTTGATGGTGTGAGCTTTACATGATTGAAAAAATACAAACATTTTGTTAAACTTCCCCCCTTTGCTGTGTGACTGTATAATTTTTACTGGATTTGAAGTTTTCATATATTACTACACAACTTCCAAGTATTGTAGGCTAATTTTTGAAACAACCTTGACAGTCAGCTCTGATCAAATCTTCCTGTTTTTATGCTGCTCAGACATGATTACAGACGAATTCCTGCCATACAGAAGCCACGCTAAACCAACACTAAATGCACAGAGGTTTCATGTGATTGTAAAAGGCTGTAGCAATATTAAAAGGGCCTCAAAAGATGCTGTGATCTGGAGGGTTGCTCTAGTTTCCATCTCCTTTCTGACAGAGGCAGCCCTACAAAGCACTTGGAAACTCTCTCTATAACACTCCTTTGAGAAATCCTGGTTGGAAACTGCTAACAGGTATCTTCTGACTTTATTTTTTGCCCTCTATTTTTCAGCACAATTACTTTGCCTGTTTAGTCAGACTATAATCTGAGTAGACTCTCCCTGCTACATCAGATGTACTGAAATGACAAAGTCCAAAATGGGGGTTTTGTTTTCCACTTCAGCAGGCAGATTGCAGCAAAGGAATGAGGGTCCAAAACATGGTCAGCTTTTTTTTTGCCTGCTGGTCACTGGTTCCAGAAGGCAGTTTGCTCAATTACAAAAGCATCCTTGAGGCTACCATTTTTCACTGCAGAGCCTGACCATGGATAAGCAAAGACATGGGAGGCAGTAGGAATGCTGCACATGCTCAAACCACTTGTCTGGCCAGTCATTTTAGTGATCTCATGCTTGGGCATTTGCTTTGAATCTTCTTGACTGAAGCTGTTCCACCAAAAGTGTATGCCTGGAGGTGTGTTCCTTGTCCTTCCTCATTTTTTGCTCACAAAGCTTTGTATCCTGTAGTACCATTTTTCTGTTTGCTTGTTGGTTCTTTACAGCCTAGACTCTCAAATCTACTCAGGTTGAGCAGGTAACTGTGCCCATGTATCTCCACTAATATTGCAAACATTGCTCTTACCAATTAGGGAAGAGTTCACAATAGCAGGAAGTTTCTCTAGTAGGTACACAGTCTGTTATACACTCCAAGGAAGTAAAGACTCTCACTGCATCCAGCCAACATTCTATCTATCACTCTCTCACTATTTCACTTCTAACGTCAAAAGGAAGATGGAGAGAGATGGCACTGTTACTGAACATTCCATTTTAAGAAACACCACAAGAACCTGAACTAGCAACCACTATTTTCTTAGCTTAGAGGTTACATTCTTGTCTCTTACACAACAGGGCAATTGCTAAATCTTAACAATACAATTCATAAGTTGATTGGGAAAAGATATACATATTTACTACTGAAATGACCTTTCTTCTCAGGTTTTCATTACGGAATCTGGATTTTAATTAGAGTCCAACGTACAATTTCCCCACAAGCCCTTTGGAAAAAGGGATGTAAACCAGAACATGGGAAAGGTACAGATGACACTCCAAGACTCCTGCCACCACTCTTGACTAGAGATGTAAAACAAGTACTGCAAATATCCATCCTACATTTTGAAGTGTGAGAAGCACATCTGATAAAAGGGAGAGCTAAAACAGTGATGAAAATCTACCATTCTGACATCTGACTAAATATTTGTAAATACCCTTATACACAGTCATATCTAAAAAGCTCTAAAATGTTGTTTTATCCTTCTTACCTCCATATACCTCTGATGTAGAGGCCAGCAGCAGCCGTGCTCCAACACGTTTTGCTAGCCCTAAATTTTGGGCAATGGGGAAACAACACAATTAGAGAAAAGGCAAGAATCTTTCAGTCATGTCAGCTGCTTCAGTGTAATCCTGTTTTACATGTTTTTAAGGAGAATTTGATTTCTTTCACTAGACAGATCTAGCTGTAAATCACATCCATAGCTCCCACTCACAAACTAGAAAACTTAAGAAACAGCAGAGCAGCACCCACATGTGATGTGTTTGCTTCTGGGACTAAAAGATGCAATGAATCAAGACCCAAGAATTTAATATATTACAACCTAAATAAAGGCCAAGGAAGTATAAGCCATTTCATTTAGAAAATTAGGATCTTGAAATAACACACTGTATTGTGATTAGCAAATCTTTCTTTACATAGTTTAAAGATAAGCTATGTAAAAAAACTCACACAGAATAACATGTTATATGACAAAAATCAGTAATTTCCTCTTTATTATGCCCCTTTAAACTGTCCTACCCATCACTTGAGATTATCCTGAAATCCATTTCAATGACTTTCTGGTCTCCAAGTTGGCATGGCAAATCAAAGAAATCTCTCACCTATGCAATTCCAGTACCTCAATAGCTTCTAAATCACTTAATTCTCCAAATTGTACTTTCAGAGTATCACTCAAATGAGAAACTCAGATGAGCTAATGCCCAGAAGTTTTTTTTGACTTATCTCTAAGGATCACTGACACACAGATCAACCTGTAACATGTATCAAATGCATCAAAGATGGGAGGAATAGTAATAAAGGCTTGAGGTTTACTTTTCAGAGGCCCATTTCCAGTATAAAAACTAACAGACAAAGCTGAAAACATTGCCTTGTAGTTATCTAGCATGAAGCCAGACATTAAACATTCTTTCAGAATTTGCCAGCCAAGGCATGCACAAGAGGGTGCAGTTCCACCTAGTTCAAGGTTTGCTGCGGTGGAAAGGACCAGACACACGTGGCAATCGTGGAAATGTTCCAGTCATCACAGTGAAAACTGCAGTCATGGACAAAACTTTGCAATAAAATCCCATGCTCATAATTGTTCCTTTTATAATTGCTGCACACTCAGTAGGCAAGTTATGGGCATGAAGTTCTTGTGCTTTAACAGCCATGTCAGTGCTCATTTGCAGATATATTGAAAGGGAAAGGACAAAAATCTTCAAAGGTATTTTTAACCACCTTAAACTTTATTTTTCTTAAAGAAACAACTTTTTAGAATTTTTAAAATGCACGACTCATCTGCTCCATCCTTCCCTCTCCCCAGCAACTCTGTTCCTGTTATATTAAGTTTAACCAAGTTAAGAAAAAAAATTCCACTTACCCAGCATGTTTAATGTCCCAATAGTGTTGGTCTTTAATGTTTTTATAGGATTATACATGTAATTTGGAGGAGAAGCAGGAGAGGCTAGATGATAGATCTGGTCCACTAGAGAAAAATGGAGGGGGTAGCATTATTATTTTCCCATTAACATACTAAATGAGAAAGCATTAGAGTCAAGAAACAAATACTCCTCTGTGCATTTCCTAGCACTGGAACTCAGCACTTCCTGTACTGCTACCTACAGATGATGTGTATGCAAACCTATGACTTTTTAGTAAAAAAACCCTTAAAGCATAACATATATATATATCAACACTGTTGACAAGATACAGATGCCTGTGTTGGTGTTCACCTTTTTCACTGGTAAAAACTTTAGTTATGAGGACATCAGAAATGTTTAGAAGTTGAAAAAGTATTCACAATAAACAACCTGTTATGCTGAAGTTTGTAAGTGATTACAAGCTTCAGAGTATTTTTCTGAAATGGAACCTGAAGCAAAAATGGTAGAAATATTTTTTAATACTAGGAGGAATCATTTGGCAAAATAAATACTGTATTTTTATTTCTAAACCAACCACTTGTCAATGTAACATTAATGGACTCTGTATCATATTTACATATTAAATATACATGGCAAGATACAGGCACACAACATTTACACTTTTTTCCCTATCTGTTATCTTTGTTCTATGCTACACTTTGAATAATACAGAATTTTAACTTTAGTTAAAAAAACAAGCACACAAATCAAAACCCAATAGAGATTTAGGCCCTCATTGTTATGAAATATAATTAACCAATGCACTGGTCATAATTCATTGCCTGAGGTAAGAATACAAAGGTTAGAGACACTACATAGAAACAAGGATTTATTTTTTTAGTTAAACTATAAAAACAAAGTAATGAAAACTGGACTAATTTTTACAGGCAGCATCTGATATTCAAAAGCTCAACCTGCAAGCCTTTCGTAACATGACTCCTGTAAATACATAAATGTCTTTCTGTCCTCTATGTAACATAAATCACAGCCAGACAGAACTAAGTAAAAAAATCCCTGTGGGCAACTGAATACAAAAAACTCTCTAAAAATGTAAGATCAAATGAGAGACAGTGACCTTTAAGAAAGAACAAATTCCCTCCACCAAGATCATCCAAGAAAAGCAATGAAAAGGTGATGCACAAACTAGAATGGCAGGACAAAAGGAAGGAAAAATAATTCCTTCATTGTATTTCAAAAGAAAAGGTACTGTTTGTTTTTCTGGTTTTTTAAAGAAGACTCAGCAGTGAAACCTGAAAGAATCTGGAAAAGTCAAGGCGAGCTGTTATTCTAATGGAAGAGAATATTGTGTGGCATAAGGCTGTCTTGCCCTAGAACAGAACCCTAGTGGACAAACAAATGCTTTCCTTTTAACTATTTCCTTAAGTGTTTTATTATTAACAAGCAGCAGCAAATCACAGCATTACAAAATAAAGCTGAATCTTGACCATTTCTCTCAGGCCTCTGTTGGATTTAACTTTCAGAATATCTCTGACACAATGACCATTTTTTCTCCAGTTTTAAATTAATTTTCCTACTAAAAACAGGGTAGAAGCATACTTGACTTGCAAATTAGTACTTTTTTTCTTTTTCTCCATTTAAATATAACTATAGCTGCTTTCACAGCATAGACTGTATATGAGTTACACCTTGTAGGAAAACGAAATAAAAATCACAGAATGGTTTGGGTTGAAAGAGATTTTAAACATCATGGGCAGGGACACCTTGCACTAGGCCAGGTTACTCAGACCTCCATCCAGCCTGGTCTTGAACATTTCCAGGGATGGGGCATCCACAACTTCCCTGTGCAACCTGTTCCAGTGACTCACCACCCTCACAATACAGAAATTCTTCCCTATCTCTAATTTAAACCTACCCTCTTTCAGTTTAAAGCCATTCCCACTTGTCTTATCACTGTATGAAAAAAAAATAAATACAAAGTTATCACCTGCTTTCAACTAGCTGTGAACACTGAAATGTTAGAGGAATGTGCTTCCTGTTGAAGACTTCCTTCCCGATTCTCAAATTTCGTTTGACAAAGCAAAACCACAATCCTTTGCTTCCTAACTTGCCTCTTACATATATATAACAAGAGCTGAGTAGTTAGACTAATGGCTTATATAAGTGGCTTGATTTATCCATGTGAAAGGCACTCATTACTTTTCAATAGCCTATTAAGGAATTAAAAAAAACCCTCAAAAGTAGTTAAAAGCCTTCGAAACACAGGCATCTCCACATTAAAACATAACATCATTTTTAAGATAACCATGTGTTCTGAGACGAACACTTAAAAATAATGGTAAAATTGGGATATTAAAATATTTAATCTACTTTCTTTCTGAATCTTTAATGAAGTGTGCTTGCAAATAAAGTCAAGTTTTTCTGGATTAACTGTTGTGTTTAAGTCTCCTGGGTAATCTCAGCTCCTGCCTCCTGTGTAACATAGCTGGGGTAGGTGCGTCCTGGCTCACCTGGACGAAGCATGTCAAAGTTTACCCCATTCTGCTGCCCTGCATCATTGCTGCAGCACAAGAAATCCAACAAAACAATTTATGATTAAATTTTATTCACTGCTTAAGCTTACAATGTCAACAGTGACCAAAATAAGGAGAAATTATTTCAAGTTAAGTCTCACCTCAGAAAACACTTAACCATCAGCATAAACACAGGATAAGCCAAGACAATCTGTATGACTATCACTGCAAGTTTTACTGTCTTGACAGAGTAATGATATCTGTTAGTATGCTCAAGCAAATGTCAAAAAATGTATCTATTTCTTAAATGTAGCTGTGCTGTCTTTGGTCCACAGCTTTTTATCTCTAGAGCAGAGATGAACAGCCGCCTAAAAGATGTCAAAACAGCCCAGAAAGCTGGAGATACAGCTTTGGCAGATGTGTAACACTGGTGAGGATTTATTCTCACACAAAACGATGCAGAGAAGTACAATTTCAGGTAGCAGATTCTCTGTTATTTGCTCTTGAATCAACAGGAAATAACATTTCCAACCATTATCAACTTTGGTGCAGCATCAAGAGAAAACTTAGCACACAAGGCTCCTGTAATAGCAACACAAATAGCATCCAAAGTTGGCCTGAGGCAGAAAGAGCTGGAGGAAGCAAGCCCCCAGCTCAAGCTTAATTCCAAGCCCTGCCTGCATTGCTAATGCAACTGAAATTTTAGGATTCTGTCTGTAATATGAAGCAAGTTAATTGTTCTGCGTGATGAAGCGTGATGTGGAATAATTACTCCTTGCTTTGGTGACTGTTGGAGTTGTAAGCTTAAGCAGTGAATAAAATTGTAAACAATTTTTGTGCTGGGGAAATAAAGTAAAAATGTAGCATGGGGTAAAGTTTACTTTTTCTGTTGAACTTTGGCACAGTACTGTCACAAAAATCAAAGAAAACAGGTGGCCTAGAAGTCAGCAAAAGGAATGCTGAGCAAAGCCACTGACTACTGTTTTCAGGCAGCAGGTAATTCAAGCAGTGGCTCAGGAAAATGAACAAAGCATTAGGTGAAGTCACCTGCAGCCAACTAAGAGCTGAACTCTGAGTTTCTATCTACATATTTCATCACAACCCTTTCTAAATCTAGTTTTCAACAAGCTGTGGTGGAATTTTTGCAACGTGGAAATGTCACTTCAAAAGCATCATGGTCTGTCAGAAATTTCCTGCCCAATCCCAGTCTTTCAAAGCAGTTTCAAATTTGTGAAAGGTGTGGCAAGATCAAAACAACAAAAAAATCCCAGAAGCAGCCAAAAAGAAATCCAAGGTCTTGATGTGTTTATATGAACTGTGAAATAGTTCACCTGAAGATATCTTTCAGATGAGGGGGCTTAAAGGGAATGTGCATCTACCGCCCCATAGAAGATTGTTTTAAGGCTTCCAAAGATTGCTGAGGAAGTAGGAAGAAGAAACACCAATACCTGTCTGATGTTTTCTTCCACATTTATTCAACTGCTGGAGCTCTTGTAGACAAGGTGTGTGTGTCTAATGACATTTGATAACCAGACCTCAAGACTGTGAATTAAGAGATAATGCTTGCTTTTTAAGAGTCAAGTTTGTAGAATGCCTGTCATCTTAAAACATCATTTTCAAAGTGGATTATATTTTTTGTGCATGAGTGTTTTGGAGGGTTTTGCTGGGTGTGTGGTTTGGTTTTCTGGGTTTGGGGTTTTTTTTTAGTTTTCTTTTTTGTTTGGTTAGATGTATTTTTCAGGGTGGAGATACGTGTGTGCTTTTGGGGTTGTTCTTTGGGGGTTGTGTGGTTTTGTTTAATTTTTTTGTTGTTTACACACAGACAACTATTTCACAGTAGAAATACAAACTTCAGTGGCTTAAAATTGTATCAGAAGAAAAACTTATCTTTTACTACAAACACACAGCCAACTGTAACACAAAGGTGGGTAGAAACGTGACAGAACTAATCATACAGTCACTATGTAAATCAAGTACCTTACTTATGACCTACATTTACTTAATCTACAATTTATTTTGGCATTTTTGTAATGCAATTCTATTACCCTAAAGTAAGGTAGATGACAGTAACACCAGATCAAAAATTCATTCTCATTTGTTCTACAAGTAACATCTGTATGTCTTTACACTACAGTTTGTAGGAACATGTGCCACAGTGCTCTCAAGTAACTACCTTAGGGAGATTGTAGTCTGAAAGAATACAAAGAATGAGGCAGAATATAAGTAAAGGCGCATTTCTGTATTTTTTTCTGATAATACAGAAAAGAGTAATAAGAGGGTTTTTTTCTTTATAGACCACTCTTCAGAAAAAAAATTGTCTTTCTGGATCAAAAAAGCCCATTTAATAGTCTATTAAACCTCTACATAAGGATGAGAATGAAATAAAACTATTTTCAAAACGCTTAAGTATTCTAAAAATGCAGAATTCAAAATAGAAAAAAAGAGTCAATGTAACTATTTTTATTTTTTTTTTAGTATTTTCCATCTTTCAAGATTCCTAAACTACTTTCATTCCATTAAAGAATTCAGGGCCCTTTAAATTCTGCTTGAAAAAGCCCAAGTAAAAGGTATGTTCTTGTGCATTTTCCACTGGCATGTCCAAATGCTAAAGCAAAGGAAATCCTAACAGAGGAGGAGAAAGATATTCAGCCCTACAGTAAACTATAGCTATCACAGGGCTAAGAAGTAACATGTGTGTTTAGGTTATTTTATTATTGTCTCTGCTAGATCAAGAGTCAAGAATGCTGAGTGCCACTTCATGTCATGGATCAAAGATAATGATGCAGCCCCGGCAGACTGTGTGTAGGCATCACTGTGAAGCTGAAAGCTATGCATCCTGAGACTAAATTCACTTTTCCCTATCAAAAGTAAAATCACTGTTCTTTCTAGACCAGAAATGAGGTATCTTTCAGAAATGAAGCACTGATTACTCTCTCTGGAATTCAACTGCCAAACCACCTTATATGACCTGGCTTAAACAGGACAGCAAATATACAGAAATTCTCTAGATACAAACCTACTTTTTATCATGACGACAGTCATTCCAACTTCTATTAACCAGTAAAAAGGAGAAAATGGGACTAAGAAGTATCTGATCTATATGCAAACTTCTTAATCTGTTACAAGAACTATCCCCCATTGCCTCAGTTGACTCTAAACTCTGCAATGAAATCAAATTTGATCATGTTCCTATACTAGCATATGAAAGTTAATTTTACTTTAATATTTAGCCAAGCCAGCTTCAGTTTACACTCTTGGAGGATGAGAAAACATCAATAAACTACACACTGAATAACATGTTATAATTTGTTGTCAGTACAAACTGGGGAATTGGTGTCTTAATTACACAGAACATGGGAAAGGTAACTGAAGGATATCAGAATTCCCATTCATTAGTGCCTAGTTAGTTGGGCAACAGTATTAGCAATAATGATAATTCTCTGGAAAGGTCTCAGGCACAATCAGTCAGAAACAAGGTAATGCAGGGGAAAGATTAGGAAAGCTGTCAAATTGAACTTGCTGAGGTGTAAGCTACCAGCACCTGGAGTCAATTAATAAAATCCTAGTCCCATTATCCTGTCTAGAAGCAGAAGTTTGAAGTAAAGTAACAGGCAATAACTGAATCAGTGCATTGTCAGAACAGAGCAAGAGCACATGTTTTTGCAAGACTGTTTCAGCAGTGTTGACAGAAATTCAGGACATGCAATAATACAAGAAATGCAATTGCTTGAGATTTTTTCTGTGAAATTCCATCCATCAGAATTCAGAAAGAATAAAAAAATACATCTCAGATTTATTTTTTTGTTCTAAAAAATTAAGAACTCTATTGCCACAGAGTGTTAAAGGAATGGAGCAAACTCACCAGAACAGTATAATCCAAGTAATGCTTTCATTGACTTGTTATATACTTAAACTCCCACAGAAGTCTATAAATCCAAGCATCTCACAAATAAAACTGATACCTCAATGCTATCTTACAATAACGGCATAGTAGTTTGAGGTTTATGGTAGTTTAGATGTTGAGCTACTACTTTGAAGCAAAATGTTTTTCTGTTTCTCTCCTTGTTTAGGGTTGGTGAGGATTTCGTTTTTCTGTTGAAAATCAGGGAAATTCTGTGCTGCTGTTTTCCTATTCTACATGTTGTGAAATGCCTGTACCTAACACAGGAGCAGTGTTTTCTACAGAAGACACTTAAGGCAACTAAGGAAAGTTAATCGCTCAAGTGACCACGCACAGTTGCAGGATGCATGTCTGGTGCAACTGCAGCCCTGTATTCAACTGTGCAGTTAGTGAAGTATCTGGCCCACAGACTGGATGTGTCTAAGCCTGTGCAGGCACACAGGAAAGTGGGACAATGGATTGGAGAGACAGACCGACCCACTGCCATCTTGCCTTCTCACAAAATCAGTCATATCAGGAAGTTTTTAAGATATCCTTCCTCCTGTCCACTCATGAAGAACTTATTCAAAGACAAAAGCACTCTGAACCTCTCACTCCACAGTGGTCACAGAAAACAGACTAATAATAAACAAAGCACAGAGCTATTAAATACATCAATCCAGAATTTAGTGCATAAATTTCATTTCTTTACAGACACACAGAAGGGTAAAGCACAACAAAGTGCAGAGACTACTTACCTTCAATGTACAGGGGTTCAACGACATCATGATTTATCAGTTCGAAGTTCTCATGACCAATCCAATGCTCCACATTTCTTTTCCTGCCCGTAAAGAAGTTGTCCACAACTGTAACCTCATGGCCATCCATCATTAGTTTGTCAGTAAGATGAGAACCCACAAACCCTGCTCCTCCAGTTATCTGCGTTAGGACAGTTGGTATAAATTTTCTTTTTACAGAAACACTACAAAGTCTACAAACATGAAGACAGAACAGTAGCTTTCACATCTTGGCTTACTCCAAGGAAAACAACTCCATTTCCGTACCTCTTTTTGTTCCAAGATTTACAGCATTTAAAATTTCAAGAGACGTATTTGACATATTTCATCACTGTCAGGCTAGAAGTTCAGCTATCTATTCACATCAACAAAATCTCTTTTTCAGATTACATTATTTTCCTTTTTTCCCATCAAATTGGATTGTGCCCTTTTATGTGACAGCAAAGCCTAAAAAGACGCAAAAAGCTAAAAGGAGAATTTTCTGTAAACCCCATTTCTCCAAAAAAAAAAAAAAAAGCCAGGTTATTTTTGTGTAAGATTTATAGTATCAGACATGTCAAATCCAGCTTTTCTCTCCCTTAAATGGAAGACTTGTTGGGTGTTCTAAGGAAGTACTG
The DNA here is from genome assembly GCF_047495875.1 of Pithys albifrons albifrons. NCBI lineage: Eukaryota > Metazoa > Chordata > Aves > Passeriformes > Thamnophilidae > Pithys > Pithys albifrons. The sequence continues at coordinate 20,938,111 of NC_092458.1, read as the reverse complement.
AAAGTTTTCAACCAGAAGGGAATTCTTTGAAGATCTTTCATTTGAAATATCTGCTAAAACGAGAACGATTTCTTTTGTGTTTTAATGCATCCACAGCTCACCTCGTTCTGGCCTGAGAGGTCAGGCAGTTGGATTAGATGATCTTTGTAGGTCCCTTACAACTGAAAAAAATCTTTTCTATACCATTAGCTCCAACATGGAACCTTTTTCCTGAACCGGAACTTTCTGATGTTTTATTGCAAAGAAACAAGTAGAAATAAAATATTTAAAACCTTGTACTCTTGTTCCATTGCAGATGTAGAAGAAATGAGAAAGTTCATTATTTTTTCCCTTTTGGCACTGCAGACTTGAACAGCAAACAACAACAACAAAAAAGTTATTAACTGAAGCAGTCAGTGCAAGTAAACAGAACAGCCAGTTGTGTGACACATCCAGACAGATCTACCGAATCAATTATTTTTTCTGCATTTCATAAGGTGTTTTCAAGAACAAAGACATAACAGATCACTACTCTCAAAAAATGGACTTGTAAAGCCCTGTGTGGCATCAACTATATTACATAACTGCATGATCAAGTATGACTGCATGATCAAATTCACATTTTGAAAGTGATTCAGTTGTTGATGTCCATTCTGTAGCTGCAACAACAACCACCTAAACAATGAAAGGACATGGTGTAATTTCAGGCAGGAAATCTTAAGAACTGGATGGTGACCTACAACAACTAAATACTGTGTGAAGAAGGATGAGATGCCTGAAGTTCTTTCACTTCGGCTTAGTCAAAAGATAAACATTTAGCCTCCCCACCAACCTGCCATCCACTACTTTCAAAAGCCAGATTAGCAGATATTTTTTTTAAACTAGAAAAAATACAAAGGAAAAGTACCAAAGATTGAAAAGGGGTGTGTGTGTGGGGGGGGACGACCTGAAAACGACATCTGTTTTCTTTTGTAAAAACTTGAACATCCACTTCTTGCACTCTCACACTTATTTTTCTTATTAAAAATTCAGGGCCAACAATGCTTTGAGGTAAGTACCAGTTAATACAAGAATAATTTAGTTGGCCTATTTAGTATTCTTCTGAGTTTGTCAGGGCTTCTTTGTAGCAGATTCAACACATGATTCAGTTACTTGACAAACCTGAAGGAGAAACAGTGTTTAGGAGAAGCCCTCTTTGAAAGAAAACAGGGGTCTCAAGATTCCCACCACACTGCAACAGGGAGAAGGGAAGAACAGGTTTCTGGCAGAATGCTGTGAAGGAGGAAAGACAAGAGTAGTCACTGAGGGAGAACAGCTCCCTGCCATGTGCCACCACATACCAGGGAAAAAGCCATGCGTGGAAAACCATAAGCTTATCCTGACTTGGAAGCTGCAGCCTTCCTGAATGTTCTGAGGGTTTGGGCTTTTTTGTGGTGACCAGGACAAAACTTTTCTGTAGATGACCTGAATCTACCTGTTCAACCAAGGCTCATGGAAATCTCCTGCTGCTACTTCTATTTCCAAGATTCCAGAGAAGGCAAACTCAAAGCTTGCAATATGTCTTTGGTGCAGCAAAAGAAAAAAAAACATAACAAACCCCAGCACTGCTTACAGCACTATGCTATATGCAAACAAACAAACCAACATCAAGCAAACAAACAAAAATACATTAAGGAAAAAAGGAAAGGAGTAAAGCACAAACCAATCTTGTCTGGAAAGAAGTTTCCAATTACTTTAAAGCTGCAAGTAGTTTTTAAGATAAATTTAAGTTAGTTTTATCAACATATCACTTCCATATGTATTAGATAAAGAAATAATTGCAAAAGAAGCTGAATTTCCCCTGGAAAAATAAATAACTATGTAAATAATATTTTTTATCATTACTTGAAGTTATATGACAAAAACCATGATTTATCACTAATGTTCTTTGTAAAATCTTCCTGTATTCACTCATAAAGGCATCACTTCTAAATATGATTTCTTGCAAATCACGACATATTAATCTAAACAATCATACATTGTACATAAATCATTTCCTTATCAGAACTGAAGTGCCAGCACTTGGGACTTAAATTGGAAGTCTTTATTAAGATATCATTAACAAAAACATTTAATTATTTAGTAGTGCAAATACACTAGATAACTTCAGCACCTACTAAATGGCACAAGTATTGCTGATAATTATCTCCCACTAGAGGCAATTCTAAGTTTGTCTATTTGCTACACAAGTTAATTTCTGCTGTCTGCAGTCAGATTCAAAACATTTTATGTACCATATGGAAATCATATTTTTTTTTAATTTTCTGCTTGTATTGGTTTACTGTATGCAATTAAAAAAAAAATCCACCCAAAAGACTGACCAAATGCCAACACTATCTTCCATGACAATAACAGACTTCCTTCTCTGGCATACAAAGCCTGTGGCCTAGTCACTTCAAAAAGCTCAGGGAATACAGAAATAATGCAAAACAGGATGAAGACCTCTTTTCAATGAAAGTCACAGAGTATCTAATCTTAGCTGAAACACCATCATCACTTGCAAATATCTCCAAATAGATACAGTGTAATAAAAAGTAATTGTTAGAACTGTTGTCTGGTCAGGTCAGTGCTCTGGATATTCCCAAACTGGAGCTGGAGACTGCATTCAGAAATCGCAATTTAGAATGGACTCTAGAGAAAGATGCAATATCAACAAAATGCAAAGCAAATGACCTACCAAAGTTCATTTGACTTCCCAATTCTTGAGAAATTTTAGAGTGTCATGCAAAGTATACACGTGTCCTTTATATGTGTACTATTTAAAATATGGATCCTTATTTCCCACAGGATTACGACACCAACTCTGTAACAGAACGGAACTGCCCACATGGGCAGGAGGTCTGTGACAGCCCATCCGAGTTGGCACCAAACTAGTCCCTGACCACAAGAGAGAAGAAATGGCAGAACAACTTGCCATTGCTTTTGGCAAGTTTTCTTTAACATGGACACCAAAAAGCTGTTCACCTCCATGTCAGCAGAAAACACTCCTATTCCAACTACTTGCCTACCATCTCTGTTGAAGCAACAGAACACAGGACATTAAGGTTACTTTATAACCCTTGCAAACAAGGCACACAAATTAAGAATTTTCAGAGTTAACCCCCTCTCTGCTATTCTCCTCAGCATATCTTCCATATTCAACAAGGGCACAGGGAGCTTACAGGTCTCCTTCCTTCAGACTGTTATAACAATGACAGAACATCACTGCAGAATTAAACTAGTTTGATAAATTATTTTTTATAAAATTTTGCAATAGCAATGAAGATTATTGTCCAACAATGCAGCAAAAATCACAATTTTTTTTATCTGCATCTCTTCAATGTCCTTCTTCAAAATGTTGAAGTCAAACAAAAGCACCAGATAAGCTAGGCACTTTAACAGGGTTTTGTCCTACACTTTGCTTTCTACTACAGAGGCAGAAGTTCATACTCTGTATTTGCACATCTTTGCCTTCCAAACATGAGAAAATTCTTTTTCCCCGTGGACAAAGAGAAACACGGAAAAATTTAGGTCACAGATAATTTCAGAACTGTTTATAGAAAGAACTGGAAAACTGATGTTGCAGCACAATTTACTGAGTTTAAGAATGCCCTGGATGGCAACTTGTCCTGACTTAACATGCCACCCAATTCTACCCTCAAATGCTTATGATGCTTCAAAATAACAGGAACAACAGAGATTACAGAGAGATGAACACTCCCTGCAGTGCAGCTGCTCTTCCAGCCTTACGCGTAGATTTTGCACCATTTGGTCACACAAGCTTTCTGTTAAGATGTGCCTAAAAGGTTTCCCAGGCTCTGCAAGTCTAAGCCATCCGGGAACACACACGAAGTTCCTTAGGCAATGCAATCCTGAGATGTTACAGAGAAGAGGAGTTCAATTGCCAAGTAAAACCTCCAAAGCAGAGCTCAAGTCTTATGTTCTCAAACCTAGCATATGAACAATAACACAAAAAGTGAAGCACTCCCCCAAGCCTTGTGCTATATATATATATATATATATATATATATATATATGACATCCAAGGTAATTTACTCCTTTTCATGTCTTTAATTAATCCTACAAGACCGATTACATTCCATAGAATTTTTTTGTATTTCCCCCAAACAACCCCCAAGTAAACACCAACTTACCAGGATTCTTTTACGATCCTTTTCCGATAAAAATTTCACCGGTGGATATTTCTGGGTAAAACTACAGAACATTTCAAAACAAAGAAGAGAGACTAAGTAAGTTTCAACCTTGTTTCTTCTGATTTTAAAGAATGAATCACTTCTGTCTTTTGCGAGCAGAACCAATGCCAGGCATGACATCATAAGAGAATAAAACAATAAAACATGAGCAGCAATTGGACCCTTTTTAAAAAAAGTTTTAAAAGACAAACAATTTTCTGAAAGTCTGGAAAAGAAAGCAAGTTGTGTGACTTACAGCATTGACTCGGAACACTTATTAAAATTTCAAGGTGAAACTTCCGGTATAAGCTTTTAAATCTCCTTGAAGTTTTACAACAATCAATTTCAAGTTTACAATCAGAATGTTTAAGAAACACCTCATAAAGATACTTCAGCAATTTCTACCAGAGAGCTTCCTCTGTTTGAAAACTAACCTTAATTTTATTCTCAGAAATAGCTAGACTTGTTTTAATGGTCTTCAAGCTACTGTCACTTGATTTTGGCATCTTCTTTACAGGAACTTAATCAAAACAAAACCCTTGTAAAATAAAGCTATGTGACATATGAATCTTAGGCACTTTATCAAGCTCTTGATACTTGGAAGTTTAGATGATTTCATGGATGTGGAATTACATCACTTTTCTCCTCCCCCAGCATCCATTCTGCATATAGAAGTCCTCTGAAAGAAAGTGTGAATTTTATTTATTTACTTCAGTAATTAGCAATGTAGTCTTGGCAATATTTTAATAGCTCAGGTTTTTCTTAATTAGGTTAGGTATCAGTCTGACACTGCACAGAAATCAAACTACGGTTACTCTTCTCCTCCAGCAAGTTCACATGCTAGAGATGCAACTGGATGTACCACACAGGAGCCACATATGCCAAGAGATCAATTTTCTTCTGTTCACAAAGAGATGCTGACTGAACTGACCCTAAACCTCTGATCTTGAAGCACTTCTTCTGCTTCCATCTTGCAGTACTGGCTCAACAAGAATTCTTCAGAGGCCAAGCCCAGATGGTTCTGTATTTTGTCAAATTGTCATCCCAGCATGAAAACTTCTTTCAGTTTCTTGGATAGAAGAAACATGGCACTGGAACCTTCCAATGACAGCCACACAAGGAGACTGAAACAGGAAGCTACTTACACTTGCCTTACATCACTAAACAGGTCACTCACAATTTATTTAAGCTAAAGTAATGAAAAACAGCACCTAAAACAAACAAGTAAAACATCTCTTTTCTGTGACAGGAAGGAGAATTCACCAATAACGAGATTTATGGAGCTCAAAAATGTTGAAGTGCCAAATAACTAGATGCAAGGAAAAGGTCTGACTCCTCCATTTCTAAGACCACTATTTTAAGGTCACATTAATTCAGCCTGGAGTCATATTGGTGCAAAAGGTACCTCACAACCATTTCTGCTCCTTACATTGCACCAATACCAATACTTTAGAGGCAGTGGAATAGAGTTTGGCAGCAACACCATGACCTTTTGGCAACAGCATTGAGTTTATCTTGACCTAATGCTTGCCTTGATGACTTCATGGCAATGCTTTTGCTGTGCAAGTTATTAATAAAAACTTTCCAGCTTTAGCTTCAGTTAAACAATGGCTTGTCATGAGACCAGCATTAAGGTATTCTTGTTTTTCCTGCTTCTCAAAAGCAGGATAATGGTTTGCTTTCAGGTTTTATCAGCTTATGAAGTAAGAAAACATTGACACTATAGTCAGCTTTGCAAGCAGGATCAGCCTTCAGGCATCTGACAGTGTGTAGTTATTTAATGTCACTTCACATAGAATTAAAATTAAAATATTATTAATTGCAACAACCCATATTCAGCTAACCAGCAGAGGCAAATGGCTAAATTATTTGAAAAATCCAACAATAATAACAGATCACATTTTGTAAAAGTACAATTCCCAGACTAGCTCATAGAGAGGTAAAAAAATACTTTGATTTTCTCATCTTTGCTAAAGATCTGAAACAAGACTCATCAATACATGTAAAAGAAAAGAGCATTTAGATAGCTCCTGGGAGAAGTTTTAACTCAATGGTTCCACTCAACAATTCATTGCTCATTTGGAAAAATATGACAATCACTTAACTAAAAAAACCCGAAAAAGTGCCTAACAGGATGCCCCTTCCACAAAGGTCCTCTGTGGATGGCAGAAGCAAATACTTGAACTGGCAGCAACTGAAGTTGAAGATTTACTGGGCTATCAATGAAGATTAAATAAATCAATGGAACTGTTATAATTGATATGGAAGTATCCCATGCGACCATCACAGGTGACACAGTATGCAATTTGTTTCATGTTTCCAGTACATGCTCAGCTCAATCCCTGAAGTTCACATGCACATTAAGAGATGAGCAATCAGATCAGTATTCTCACTGAAATAAATTGCATGTGGCAGGTCACTGAACCTTTCAAAACAATTGTAGAAAATAAAAATGAAATTTCTTCCTCCTTTTTTTTTTCCTTTGCCTTACAGGCCAGGAGAGGTGGGAGGAGGGGCAACTGTTCACAGGCACAAGAAAACTCTAAACACCAGAACACTGTGATGTCAAGTACACCTCTGGCCAAGAGCAATGATATTCTGTCCCCTTCTCCAGAGGAACAGCACACGACTACCAGTACGCCATGGGGCAGGCCCGTGGTGTAAAGGAGAGCACTCCAGACTCTGAATCCCAAGGACCTGAGTTCAAGTCTCAGTGGGGACTGTCACCTGGCAGTTCAATGCCTCCCTGCCATCCCATCCCTTCACATCTCGGATGCTCAGCAGGGTCAGCCCTGGTTAGTACCGGGTGCTGTGACAGTCCCGAGGACTTCACTGTCACTGTCCAAGCTCGCTCGGCCGTGGCAGATGGACCTTGGGACTTTAACGGTGGGGCCAGTTCTGTGCACGCTGTGCCTCACCTAAAAAATCCACTGTGCAGGCTGGAAGGGCACACCCACATGGGGAGAGCCCTGCCCAAATCTTGGTTTGCAAAGTTTGGTCATACAACCATTATGCCATATATAACCACGTAGGCTTACTGGTACTCTTTGGGCAAGTCCAGACTTGGCCGTTTGTAATGCAGCACTCTTGGCTGGCTGTTTTCCTGGGACACCAGCAGTGCCAACTGTGAAACAGTATCAATGACAGGGCAGCACGTCCTTGTCAGAGCTGACAATTCCCACCCCTCTTCCAGACCGTGTTCTGTGATGAAAAGAATCTGCCCATGAGGATACTCAAATCAGAGAACTGATCTGACAAAAAGGCAAGTAGGCTATGAAGCAAGGGAGTTATTTGCAAATAGACACTGAAATCCCTGGTTTCTCCACCCAGCCTATTCAAATGGTTCTGATGGCATAAAAAGTGAGGAAATGATCTTGGCAAGGTGAACACAAGCAGCAAGGGAAGAATAGATGAGGCTTGGATTTTTTTTTTTTAGCAACTCGGTCTATTTAAGGTGCTTGTGGAACCACAGCACATATTTAGTATCTGCAGCTCATCAGAAAGCTTGTATGCTTTTCCTCAACTGCATCATACACTTTAATTCAAGATAACACATTCCCTTAACAAATCCTGAGAGAAGCAGGTCAGTCAGGCTCATCCAAAGCTCATAAACAGACAACAATTCAGAAGAAAATCACTGTACATCAGCTGAATCATGGTAACTGACCACAAGTGTGGGAAAAGTGAGGTAAAACATATTTCCAGTCTCTTGAAGCTGAAACCAGTATGTGTTAGCACACACCTGCACTGGACTTCCTAAACCATGGTAACGCATCCACAGCTGGACTCCAAACAGCAAACTCCTACACAGGTTTTGAACTTTACTAGAATCCAGCATTACTAGTTTGCTTTAGTGTGATTAAGCAGCCTGAAAACCTTAAGCGTGCAGGTTTTTCAGCATTCAAGGCCCCATCCTCACTTACAGACGATAACAACTCAAAGGTGCTGAGGGTATATACAAAACACTTATCTCAAGCCTACAACAACAGAATTGACAGTTTACAGAATAGAAATTGTGCCTTTGAACTGCTTCCCAAATTTAGCAGAAGACATACCTTTTTTCTAGATCTTTGATTTTCTCCCTTAGAGGTGCAACAGCCTAAAACAAAGGAAAAACATTTAACCTTTGAATAAAACAAGATTCACCTTATGAAACACACATATAGGGAGTTACTTTTGAGCAAAAATCATGGAAAACAGTCTTCAATGAAGAGTTTTACTGAAGACACTCCAAGAAACTTGCATCTTAAAGCATCATTTCATGAAAAAACCTTGAACCTTTCCCATAAAAACCCCCCATCACCTAGTACAGTGTGAAATGAAATCCCTTAGTTTACCACTGAAAACAAAAAACCTCAAGGCTATGAGTATCACAGCCTGGATAAGGAGAACCAATGTTACGATTCCTATTTGGCAAAGTGAAGTCATGAGTGACTAGTCTGAGGTTGTCAAAGGCAATCCACATCCAGCACAACAGCACAACAGGACAGTACGTAAAATCCCAACTATTTAAATGGACAACAGGTAAGCATAACAGGACACAGACATGGAAAGATAGGCATTAGCTTCAGTGCAAAGGCTCTAATTTTCCCAGTATGATATGCAAATTTTAAAAAATATCTGGTTTAAATATCTAAGATACATTCTACATCATGATTCAAGGATATATCTAGGCTTTTAAGAAACTATTAAACAGAAATTCATTAGAAAATGTAGTTCACCTACCAGGACTTTTGTTTGCATTTGCATTGCTTTAAAAGAGAATCACTTAAGTTGGCATCAGTTTCTGGTTCTTTATCACAGGACCCAAATTTCTAACAGTCCTGCCAAATTTCAACAAGTTCCTGAACTCCTGTTTTTAAGTTTACTAAAACCTTGTCACAAAATTTACCCTCTAGTTATACATATGTCAAAAGCTATTCGAGGGTTATCACCTGAAGGGGTACTTATGTAGCAACACATCAGCAACGAAAATTAACTTGCTTTGTGCAAATACTTCTAATTAGAGTTAGACAATCCAGGCACTTCACAAACTGAATTAAGCTGCATATTCATGTTAAGACGAAATAATATAGTTTTGTCATTTACAGTCATAAGTATTTAGCTCTGTGGAGCAGCAAATAGTTCTGGAAACAGTTATTCTGATGGTTCAAGATATTGTACACCTAAGGCTTTAAAAAACAAGATCCAGAAATGTTCAGCTTCTCAAACCTCACAGTAACTCTGCTCTACACATTGAATTTCAAGCATTTCACCATGCTTAAACAGCTGGAATTTTCACAATGCTTGTTGCTACACTTATCAGAATTTAAAAAAAAAGAGAAAAAGAAAAAAGAGAAGAGAGGCATGCAAAAGGAAAACTAAGAACGCAATCTTTCAATTGATTTTAAACAATTTCAGTGGGTTCCTCACTGCATTCAGAGGAACAATTGTTATATAAACCTGCTGGAATACAAGACGTTAGACACATCAGACAACACTAATACAGTCAGACATACCCACACAAGAGTAAGGTGTATCGGCCTCAAGGACTTCTGCATCTATTAAATACTTTGCTTTACTGGTATTAGACTAGAAGTCTAGAACATTTGGAGAAAGAACTGTCGCACACATTGTCAATATTTCACAACAAACTGAGGCTCAAATGGAAATTCAGAGCTACTGGTACAGAAGTTCAGAACCACCACTGTGTTCAATACCCATGTCTACTCCAGAAATTACCAGGACTCAGGTTGAAAGCATCAGTACTGCACCCCATCCCCAACCACAAACATCGCTACCTTTGTTCATTTGTTAAGAACAAAGCAAAGCATTTTGAGGCAGCTTCAAGTTTCTAATGAAACTTACATATACACTTCACATTTTGTATGGGTCACAGAGGAAAGAATTTGTGTATATCCTTTCAGTAACAAATAAAACAGCTCTCAGGAGGATTCTACCATAGTCTCTGCAGCAAATGCATCAGCAGATTTATTACTTTCAAGGAAGGCTTTAAGGGAAATAAAGCAGTTACTCAACCATGTTAGAAACTCAACTATAGCAAAGAACAGTTCAAAACCTTGTGTGCAGACACAAACCCAATGCACTGAATGGTTTTAGCAGAATGAAGAGTAATGAGATAAAACTAAATATACCCCTTCAATATGAAAGAGTGAAATTTAGTCCTCAAAACAAAACAGATTACAAATATTAGCACACTAACCTCCTCTATTTTACTTTCCACTTTCTGATCCCCATTTTCTTGAAGAGTCCTGTTGGAAAAAGAAAAGAAACATAATACATACCTAAGCAATAGCTGCTACACTGCACCTTCATCAATCTGTTAAAACAGCATCTTCAAGCATCTCGAGTTAGTATTATTTCAAAGACATGGTCAGAACAAACAGAATTGGATGATCCAATCCCCACTGAAATAAGTTACCCTTATCACCAAGTTTGGCAGAAACTGAACCAAGCCCATGGGAAAGACTGGTAACTATAAGAATTATGTTCATTTTACATAGAAAATTATCTTCACTTTAGAGACGTGTCTAATCATTGTTTTTAAGTGTAACTTTACTGTGCAAATGTCCAAAATGTGTCTTTGAGGGCCTGTGCTAATTACTGTATGCTGAGAAAACATTTTCCTTTAAAGACACAATGGTATCAATCAAAAAAAGAGTAGCACAAACGTATCTCACTTCGGCTTTGAACTTTTTCAAACACAAGGGAAAAAGAGTCTTATACTAAAATGTGTCTTAAGTGACCACCTGATGGGCAATACTGACTTCTCATCCAAATGTTACTCATTTGAAATGAAGCCAAGGATGAAGCAGAGTGAAAACAGAGTACTGTCTAAGAAACTGATGCCTTGCACAAATCTGTGTGGTCGTATTTAGCATCTAATTGTGTAAGTATCTCAGTTAGCTGTGTTCATTCTTAAGTAAACTTCTACAAATGTACAATGTGCATTTCTAAATTTTACACTCTGCCTCTAGTCTATGCAATTTTCCTTATATTTGCATAATTATAGTTTTTTCAATTAAACCTTTTGAAAGGGGAATTATCTTACAGTAGTAAGTTTTTGCATACTAGAGGATTCATGGATTTCCAAGATAAAATGGAGTTCTTTCATAAATAAAAAAGAGCTCCTTTACTTGGGACCTGAACTCATTACACCCAGGGAAACAGAAGATCCTTTGTTAAGCAGATATATATATATACACACACACCACATGTTAGAGCAACGATTCCCTTCATAACCCTCTGTAAAACTCTTAAAAGTCAGCTCAGTCTATTACTGAGGCAAAAACCTTACTGACCAGATTCATATTGCTGTATCTGTAAAAAGTACAGTAAATTCCTACACAAAAACACACAGATCCTGAATCATCTTTTCAAACCAGTATTAGTAATAATAATATTGTATTAGTGGCAAATAAAAATAAGTATAATATTGTATTAGTGGCAAATAAAAACTCTACAGTTAACATAGAATGAATTTACTAACAAAAAGCAATAATAAACTATCCTGATGGATTTTGGAAATGTTTTCCCAAATAACAGAAATTTACAACAAGCTATGCAGACAGCTGTGGAGTAGACAGCCTTTCCTCTCTGATAAATGAGCAAGGAAAATTTGGAAAACCTCTCAATATAATAAAAGCTTACCTCAAAGATAGTTCTTACTAATCCTGTAACTGAAGGACAGGCACTCTGCAGTTTAGTTACTGGCTAAGGACCCACACTGGACCTTCAGAAGTAAAGTTTTCCCCCTCAATAGCTCTATAAAGGGCAACTCAAAGACCAGCTTATCAGGGAATAAACACAGTGGATACCACATCCACTCGTCTTCCTCAGACCACTCTATGAGGTTCTTGTCCTTCCTTAAGAAATGCTCAGCTGCTCCTTGCAACAGCTGCTAAGCTGCCATAGTCCAGTGGTCATGACAACATGGTAATCTAAACGGTATCTCCATCTGCAAGCCCCGGCAGCTGTCTGCCTAACAGCTGAGCACTGTGTGTGTCAAGGGTGGGAAACTCCAGAGGAGGAAAGTGGACTGCCTGGGACAGGATCAGATCCCAGGGTAAGCTGTCCTGGGTGACTCAGAGCCCATAGCAAATTCATTACTTCCCTTAGTCTGCCTAAAACTTCCTTTCTCAGTGCTGCTAAGAGCGGTGAGGCTGAGTACCAAACCCCTTTACTAGCCAAACAACATGGTGAAATATTTTGTCCTCTCTACACAATAACTTTGCTATAGGGAACAGGATGTACCCATATACTCTTCAATTTCTTTCTCAGATGTGTCTTCCTGATGAATTTTCCTGGAGGACAAACTCATATGCAAGCAGAAATGATGTGAAAATCTGCATGTTTGACACACATATGCCACGCCTTTTTATTTCCAAAGGAAAAGCATTCAAGGGGACAATGCAAGATTTTTTTGCTTTTCAACAGTTAAACCGTAAGATTCTCTCCCAATTAACTGTGAAGGAGGAAAAACTCTACAAAACACATTTCTGATTCTAGGCACAAAAACATAATTATGGCAAGCCATGAAGAATCTGCCACTCTTCAGTATTTAAGCCTGTATTATCAGCGAGATACAGTCAAATCTGTGCTGACAAAAAGCAGAATCAAAGCCTATGCAACCAGGTATACCAAGCAACTCACCAAAATCAGGAAAAGAATTTGTGTAATGAAAGGGAGATGAGAACTGTGAGTAAGATCCTGAGTGAGATTTGCAGTAGACACATAACCCTTTCTGAGACTGAAGACCTTCTATGTAAAAAAATGGTATCAGCTGCTTAGCAACCACACAAACAACAGTGTGAGCTGCTGTTCTGTTTTCCCCCTACTTGATATACATCGATACATGCTGATGGGAAAGGTAAGTTAATTTTATTTCACATAATAATATTCAATACAAAAATTATATACTTTACCTCATATTGACAAAGTTTCCCCACACAGCTGGAAAATAAGAAGACAGAAAAAATTACAGTGGCATATAACAGTACATGAGTTCATTTTTCCTATTATCATCAGAAGGAATATTACAATATTAAATATGTTAATCACAAATTATCTAAATTAGTTGCATACACTCCTCCCCATTCCAAGTATCTGGAACAAAATTTCAGAGTATGAGAGGAATTTTGATGAGATTACATGAGAGTAAAAGGAAATGTACAGGAATTATCTAAGCTATAATTTGTCACTGTAGGGCAGCCCCGTGGTGTAAAGGAGAGCACTCTGGACTCTGAATCCCAAGGTCCTGAGTTCGAGTCTCAGTGGGGACCGTCCCCTGGCAGTTCAATGCCTCCCTGCCATCCCATCCCATCACATCTCGGATGCTCAGCAGGTCAGCCCCAGTGCTGTGACAGTCCCGAGGACTTCACTGTCACTGTCCAAGCTCACTCGGCCGTGGCAAATGGACCTCAGGACTTAAATGGTGGGGCCAGTTCTGCGCACGCTGTGCCTCACCTAAAAAATCCACTATGCGGGCTGGAAGGGCACACCCACGTGGGGAGAGCCCTGCCCAAATCTTCGTTCGTGAAGTCTGGCCATACAATTTGCCACTGTACACAGACTAAAAAAAACCACAAAACTTAAAACACTCAACTTGTTTCTCAGGGACATTGAAAAAAATTACAAGAGCAGGAAAGGAACCCTGTAGACCTGAACCACACAAACTGGAAACGGCAGAGTAGCAAGAGTAAAGACTGGCCACTACAGGTGAGAGCTGAACCAGTCCAAAGAGGTGCCACAAGAGTCCTGCATTAAAGGTGGCAAGTGCTTGTGCACAAGTGTGTTCTTTCTCTACATATATATTGTGATGTAGGCACAAAAGGTACCCAAGTAATATAATCAAATGCCTCATTATGCAAACAAAACCCATTCACTACACTGTTTGTATGGAGAAAGTCTTATGGAAAGATAAATCAGTATAAAATAGCACAGCAAATATGTATCACTTTCTGGGTTCACAAAAAGGATTCATCTGCCCAATTTATTTTCTAATAGAAAAAAAATAATTTGAAATTGGTCAGGGTTTAAGTAATTATAGGAAGGCTATCAGAACACTAATTTTCCTTGTAACTATCAACTAGGTCACAGAATGTAGTTTAAATTGAAAAAATGAGAAGTCATAAACCAGGCTACATTGACAAGGAAGACTTGACAAGTCAGATCAAGATAAGGTTAACATGGAACAGTTATGTAAGGGACCCTGCAGAATAAGCAACACAGGAAATATACCCCAAATACCTACAGAAAATCATTCTGCAGTTGCTCTTTAAGAGACAAGGCTCAGCCTAAGGATTCCAATTACACTGGGTCTCAAGAAGGAGGAGCTGCCTATATGCAGCATTTACATACACACAGAAAGCTTCTGAAGCATCCTCAGTTTTCATGAGCTGTGTGGCAGGTCTAGAGTAGCAGCTAGTGAAGCATTTTGCCTACATTTAGGCTTTCCACATAAAATTTCATCATTATTACTTAACTGATGGTGTGGTGTTAAAGAAATAAGAAAACAAAAAACGCTGCTACAGTCACAGGCACCTTCCAAGCTGGACGAGAAATGAACTATACCCAGGAACAAGGAATGAGACGACACAAGTGAGGATACAAGTGCAGTTGCTGTTCTAACCTTCAGAGGTGGCAAAGCTACTGAACTGCTGAGTGCTGCTGATTAATTTGAAGAGTAACTTGAATGAATCTGACAGATTATCAAACAAACTGCAGGAGGACGCTGTGATATCTGTGGTGGTATCATAAAACGTCCTGTTGTCTTCTGGGGAAAAGATAGGGAAGCTTTATATTAGAATGAATGATCAATAAAATCCAACTGAATGTAAAAAAGTCCTTGGCTTCTATGTTAAGTAGACAAAGTAAATTTAGTGGAGGGAAAAACGAGCACAATGTTGAGTGCTAAGTTAAATTCAAGTTATTTACCCTCTGGCTTGGATTTTCAAATTATTTACGATAACGTTAATGGAATGATGACCATCTGGCAACTACAGGTATAGAATTCTCAAGTTAGACACTTGTCAGCTATACTTACAATGAATTATTTTTTCTGGGCTACAGAAAAGCTTACGAATAAAGTAAGTGTTTATGCACTGGCAGGAAGCTTCTGAGCTTAACTGGTGAAGAAGGAATTGCTGAAAAAATGAGTTGCCAGCTGCAACACAAATACCACCCTGCAAAGTCAGTGCAGCTATACTGTATACAAGAAATTGTCTTCCTACAGAAAACATGTTAATTGTGTGTTCTCAGTATCCACAGCAGGGAAGGGGAGCACAAAAAGGCATTTGCATCCTTCCAGAAACACTGTGTTTGTTTTTTTGACATCTCAGTACATGACCTTCCATTAAACTTCTAAGAAGTTTATTTTTGTACCATTGCAGGGGAAAAAAAAACCAACACCAAAAAAACCCAACTAAAAACTGCAAAATGAACCACACAGGAACTACCATATTGAGGGATCTGAAGAACTCTGAAGTCTCTCTCACATGCAGAGGTGTTGCAGAAACTCACTTCAATATACTGTCATCACAAAGCATTCTGCAAGTACAGTCCCAAGAAGGATCTTTGGCTATCGGTGCTCACACAGAGCTTACATTAAGGTTGAAGGCATCAGAAGTAAGATTTTGCACTATGGTGGAAACAAGGTCTTGTTGTTTTTCTTCTAAATACACAATTATTTTTCTAACAGGCTTACTCAGCTGCAGAACCAGCAGTATGACTGGGCTTGGTGGCTGGCAATGACCAGACTCACAGAGGATTTCCTTCCCTAAAGGCTATGCCAAGGCCAGTCTCACATTCAGGCAAGAACAATGGAAACATATTAAGGCAAGTGGGTCTAAAGCCACAAGCAGAATAATGCAGAATTACAAGCCTAAATTCAAGATGAAAATCCCCACAGGTACCATAAAAACACTTGACAGACCCACCAAGTTCAGGCACCAAAAGCTGCAAACAGGGATGTTTAAAAGAAAATCTTCCTCACCAGCAAGGTCATGAATCAGGCACTACACACAAACCCAGTTTTCAAAAGCATGAGACTTCCTAATGGACCATTTTGAGCAAGCACTAACATAACCGAGCACCTCACTGTAAAAAGCCAGTCTTAAAAGTCCAAATATAAAGCCAAATATTTTAAGCCAAAAGGTTATTCGTAGTCATCCAGGATAATAGTTCTGTGCCAATTCTCAGACCTTAAAGGTTTAACACCCTCACCTCCACAGCCACACACAGTACATACTCTATGAAGAACTTGCTATTCATCCAACTAGAGAGCATTCATAGAGTCTTCCTGCTGACTACTGAAACTGTGCAAGGGAAGAACTTATGATTCTTGGACTAGACAGAAGAACGACTCATAACCAAACAATTAAGACACTCACCTACAAGACACAAAGAGACAGAGGTTCTGCTTATTCTCTCAAAGACTAATTGTAAACCTCACGCAATGACTGATTAAGGTAATCATAAACTGCCATTAGGGAAGCAATCAGAATATCTGGAATGTTCTATGACATGTGAAAAGGCCTGGTTTGATGTCCTGTAGGAGAAAGGCCTGTAGTCCTATTTTGACTCTATCTGTTCTAGGATAATTCTTCCTCCTTTGCATCCCTTACATAAAATGAGAGAAATAATTTTTATTGTAGCATTTTTGCAAGGATTAATCACCATTATCATGAAGATTAAAAATATATCAGTCATTAATCACTCCCACAGACATTACACTTTGAAGTGACAGCTTCCAGAGAAGAACAACATGCCTTGGGTGCAGTGATGAATAGCTGGTACATTTAGAAAAGAGACTTGTTTCCTAAAGTTTTAAAAACTGTATTGCTATTTTGCTGACTAACTATTCATCACCCAGGGTTTTTACAAAACCCCAATTCTCTTTTTTGTTTGGTTTGCTGTCTTTGTTTTTTCCCCAGCCTCTGAGAGATTAAGCTGGAACTACCTGGCAAGCACAGCATTACAGTTTTTCAAGACTTCTCAAAACTACCTCCACTAACAAAATCAGTCACATAAGAGTAAAGAATATGGGGGCCTTTTACTAGTGAATATATTTATATTCCTGGAAATTTAAATGCTTGAATAGTTTTTCAAGAGAAGCCCCATTCTGAAATGATGCTGGATGCAGAGAAGTGGATACTGTCTGACTGTGATACTGTCAGCAAAGGAATATTCCAAGAGCTGTCCTTGGGATACAAGCCAACCCTGCCTGCATTAAGTGAAAAACCCAAACCAAAACGAACTACAAAATCTGTTAAATCACACTTGAGAAAGTCCAACAGAAACCCCAAGCACTTTCCTGGGGGTTTGCTGAGCATCCACGATGAAAAGGACACTTTCTTGTCATAGTCAGACACTTAACTCTGACCAGCTGCACTTCCTAGCAGGCAAGAGTTATCCTGCTAGATCCTCAGAGCACAGGAGCAGGATGAATGTTTTCGTGTGAATGTCTTTTGAGTCTGTCATCTGCAATAATATTTATTCTACAGGTTTCTATAAAACAGATTACTACACTAAGAGAACCCTGCATGCCTTAATTAACTCATCCATATAGGCTGGGGAACCACAAAAATAACATTATCACAATCTGAAGGTGCGGAAAAAAAACACAGTCTCAAGAGAAGACTGTACCTCTAACACAGGATGAGTTCCCTTCTGTGGGTCTCTCTAAATGACATTAAAATCAAGTCATAGACTGTTACAGGACACCAACACTAACACTCACTCATAATCTGAAATTCTTAGTGACAACATTAGTTCCAGCATGACATTTTAAAACAGATGTTTTAAAAAGTGAAACCATTATGTCCATGGGGATCCAACTGTAACAAAGCCAGATATAATCCCTTCTAAAATAATTTTGTTTCCCAACTGCTTTGTTGTCTGCATTTTCAAGACAGTCTCTTAAACTTTTATACTAACTTTTGTCTAAGATTTAGCTGCAAGCATAGGACTTTCTTCCCTGTATCATCCTCCTTATGATCTCTGCTCCCCAGAATAAAAAGACTACAAATGAGTTTGTTACAAATAGATTTTACTATCAACAGAAACACCATGCAAGAATTTCAATATGAATTGATATACAGTCATAATATGAATTTCTAGAGCAAAATCATAAGCTCTGAACTTCCAGAGAGAGTTCCTTCAGTCAAACTTTCCATGTCAGACAGATGCAATGTCATTCAAAAAAGGGTGGATTTTTGTTTCTTTTCCTTAAATGAGTGTCCACAGTCACCCAGAAACTTCAGTCTCCTGGTAGAAATAAGGTTTTTGCCTCCAGAGGCAACTAGTCCTTCCTACTGTATTTCCTGAACTTCTGCCTTCCTCAGTATTAAAATTCCTGCCTCAAACTGAAGACAGCAGACAGGAACTGCAGCTTTTCCCACTGGCTTTTCTAACAGAAAGATGCTCTTTCTTCAACTTGGACACCACCACTCTAGGTCAATACCTCAGCTACTCATCAACTCGCAAAACAAAGGCAACATATCACCAGGACATTTCTGTACCTTGTCTTAAGAACAAGCACTTAAACTGTGGCAAACTGATATCCTCCTACAGCTCTGAGATACAACATTATGCAAATTTTCTTCCTTTACAAGACTTAATGAAGCTTCATACTGGATGGGAAGCTGACCAAGGATACTTCTTACATTTCAATTAGCATCATCACTTCATGATCGAATTCTGTTCTTAGTTTCCCAAATACCAAATTCCTTCCCTTTTCCGATTTAAGTCTTTTGTGCAGTTCTCTGTTCAGTGTTCCTGCTCCTTTCTGTCTCACATTCTTAGCACATCTTTCTTTACCACTGCTCATCCATGACCCATCTGTTGACTGCTAAGGTTGTTATCAGTGGACACACAGAATGCTCCAATGGTAAGCACTGTTACCGAAACAAACTCATTTTTCGCAGCTACCTTTCACAAACCCCTTCAGGTAAATTGGTGCAGTAACACCGACCTCTTCCTCTGTATGGTCCACTGAAAACTACCCAGTTTCAACCAATTTCTGCTTTGGTCAACCAACCTTAGAGAAAAGAAACAGGCACTATCAGTGGCAGGGAAATATTTCACCTTTGCAAAAACAGAGGGTAAAGAATATGAAAGAGTGTTTGTCCTTGAGCAGAATGATGGCAGCACCACCTTCTGCACATGCCACAGGAAAAAAATACTAAGTGGAAATGAAGCATTAAAGACAAACATTAAATCTAGATAAGATAGGAACAGCAAGTATTAATTTCTCCAGGATGCCAACAAATTAGTTTAAAACAAGATGGCCAGCAAAGCATAGTTGGAATACATCTATTCCTGACAAACTCAACTGAAGCATGAACAAATTTTCATAAGCTACGTGTCTTCAGCTAGTTGGAAGTCTGATGAGCAGGGAACTGGAACCTGTTGAAGACAGTGAAGTCACCTGAATAAACCCATACATGAAAGGCAGCTCTGCAAGACATGAAGCCAGCAAATGTTTTGGATTTGATTATTTTTGGTGAACCACGGCAGGCCAACACAAAAAGCAGGCAAGCCTGATGTCACATACAACCCTTTCTAACCCTTCCACAGCCAGTCAATCCTGACATCCTGTTGTCAAATAGCTGGGAAAGGAAGATTTCTGGTACTCCATATCAGTGCTGAGTAACATTGTGACAGCCAGCTTGAAGCAACAGGACAGGACCAAACTGACAGCTACTTTTCTGTTATGGAAAGTGGAAGTAAAAGCTTATCAAAACAAAACATTAAGTAGCATTTAACCTTCATTTTGAACATATGCAAGACAAGCAATATATGAGGAGTTGGTAAGATTTAAACTGAAAAGCTGACTCATCTTGATATTCTGAGAAGAGAATATGACATTCTTCCTAGCTGATGGAAATCTGACAAAAATAAATGGCTAATCTTGTAAAATAGAGGATAACAACCATAGAAACTAACAATGCTGGGAGAAGTCAAGCCACTGTACTGCAGGATGTACTTCCCTCACATTATTTTGATATTTTAAGTTGTTTCAGTAGCTGTGCTATAATTTATCTTATTAAGGAAACGAGGTCTTAAGCTTGGATCTCATGACAGCACCCTACTATTCCATTTTCCCCTGGGAAAAGGAACAAGGCTACTGATGTATTTCCTGAGAACTATTTGATCTTCAAACGAGTAAAGAAAACTGTTCTACTTTACCAGAAATAGAGCTCTTAACTTTTTCATTAAGAACATGCAACTCCCTTGTCATATCAAGACATGAGCAGATTACTTACAGTAGCATCAAGATTAAAGCAAACCATGCAGATTGACGAGCTCTGGTCTTTAAATCCTGGCTACAAGACTTTACACTGTATTTCCAACAACTTAAATAAGGTCTCAGTTCTACAAAGACAACCACACTGAAGCATGTCAGAATGTTCACATAAAGCTGCATAAACATTTAAAATGTCCAAGAGAATGATGTTAAGGTGCTTATGAATTGATACACCAACACACAGGTAAGATTTTTAAAAACAAAACTATCAGCCTGCATATAAATTATTCATATTGTGATGACACTGAAGAATTTTTAACATTATCGATTCAATTGGTTGCTCCTTTATGATCCATCTACATTTCTCATTACAGACAAAAAAATCAATTAAATCCACTTCACTTGTGTTTACAATCACCTCATGTTCTGAAGCTGTGGTTGCAGAACAGCATCAGTGTGATGTAAGTGCAGCCCATGGCTGAAAGGATTTGTTTCAGTCCAACTCCACATGCCCCTCTACCTGCTTTGGTTAGCACTGCACTCCTGCAGTCTTGCTGGCAGTTAAATCAGAGGAAAGTTGTAGTGAAAGGCTGTCCCTTTAAAAGGAAAATGCAAATTCAACCTCTGGGCAAGGTTCCCCACTGTGTGTGGCAAAGCATAGCCATGCAATGTTCACAGAAGATGCCAGCACTGCAAGTGAGTCAACTAAGCTAAATCTGAAGAGTATTTATAACAAAACTGAGCAGCATTTTAAGAGATTACAGAGTGATTCAGGCAGCTTGGTAGCTGCAGAACCTCCAGATTAATCACTTGGGCGATGGGAAACAACATCACCCCTTTCACCCGAGGTGTACAGAAAAGGTAAAGGTAAATGTTAAACTCTGTTCACTTCAGATTTTCCAGGGGACAGGTGCTTAAGTTGTAACAGCTTTTAACTGCCTGCTGCACGATCCTTTTGATTTCTACTTTTATGCACACAAACTATACATAGCACACTGTTTCAAGTGAACGATTTTTTAAAATTAATATAAATTAGATTTACAGAAAAGAGGCATCGAATATTACTTTAATGCAAACTGAGATGTAAAGTAAGGATTTTTCTAACTCTGAATGCTACTCTATGGATCTCTAATATAACCGTGACTGTACACCTCGTGTTACAGTGGTTCTTCAACCAAAGTAAACAAGATTCCTAAGGTGAGACACTGCAAAGCATCTGATCACAGCGCTGCCAACAACACTCCCAGCTGTCCATTTCACCACTGTGCACAACCTCCTCAAGCTGTCAAATACCCACACTGCCAAATGGTTATAACATGAAAGGCTGATCTCAGCCCAGAGCAGTTCCTTCATCTGATGCCCAACACTGAAATTTATGTCATTCTATGTGGTGTATGCTGGTGGGAAACAGATGTGGAGCAGAGACACCCGAGACAGCCTAGCCATGCAACACCTTGTGCTGTGAAACTACCACGGGAGCCACTCAGTGACTGGAGACTTTAATAGTCAAGAGCCTTTCAACGGCCTGCAAAAGACTCTTCCTCCAGGTTGCAAACTCACACAGAGAAGTTCTTGAGGCAAGTTTGTAACAAATTTGCATTTAAAGGCAGAAGCTTTTCATGCCATAAGACACTGTTCTAAAAGACACCTCCTACACATTTGCTCAGTTTTACACACAGACTGACAAAATGGCACTATCAAAAGTCCTATCCTCTAGTTCACAATTCCCTATCGTGTGTGCTCCAAATCCCATCGCTCATGTACTAGCACTGAATGGAAATTTGTGGAAAGGAAGTGCACAGCCTAAAAACACTTACTCATTTGGAGAGTACTTGAGAAGGAAGGAATGGAAGAAGTGCCAGCACATCCACCTACACCAGGAGCTCAGTTTTCTCAGATTCTATGCTATTTTAGTCTGGCATTATCTGACTGCAACCAGAGCACAGTGATGATTCAGTAATATTGCAAGGAGTACACTTTTAGGATAGGGGGATGGGATCATAATCACTTTCATAGAAAAGCAAATAAAAAATAGTCTGTCTAGAATCTATTAGACCAGTGGCATCTGCTAGCATATCACACTGTGTTAATGACACCAGAGCCATACCTAAGGATTTCACTATTTTTGATCCTTAGTCAAAAGATGGAAAAGCACAGCAATATGACATGTTAGATTTGCAAAAAACACACTCCCATCAGACACCACTCAACTCCCTTTCCAAGCTACTTTTTGCCACCTTGACCTGTATTCTCTCCCCTCCTCCACTTTTTTCTGAATCCCAAAGAACAAGCAGTCAGAAGACTTAAGGATACCTTTTACTCACAAAGCTAGAAAGCAAGCACCAACTACCATTCACAGAATATAATCAACTGCCCAATGACCATGCCAACTGCGGCTCAAATCCGGCATCTTTACAGCAATTTCTGTTTTGACAATTATCATTTTTGGCAAAACATATAACCCTTACAAAATAAGAACAAATATTAAGCTGTCGGTATGCACGGGACCTGAAGTCACTTGGACAAACAAACCGTCCTGCAAGTCAGAGCTGGCACTTCAATAATAACAGCAGTATCTAAACAGTCCTGTAAGCACAATAACATATAACGGGAATTCCCGTGTTGTGCTTCTATGGTAGGAAACGCCACCCCTTCTTCACAAAATTACTTGTGTTGTACCTCTCCACCCTCCCAAATGCAAAGGGAAGATCCTAACTCTGATGTGCACTCCCATCCCCAACACTGTCTCACCTATACGTACTTTGAAGAATCAAGAGAATCGCTGGTTCCTTAGCTAAGCAGAAAAGGCATCATGCTGTCTACATAAAACCGACCTAAGTCTTACAACAAAGCGGGCTAAAATAAAATAAATTTAAAATGCAACAGAATAAAACAAGAAGGGGAAGAGAAGTGACAGGGCAACGTTTTAAATCCGACTCTATTTGACTCACAGCTGGTAACTGCAGTCATAAGCATCCCCGTCACTGGCTATTCTAAGATTTTCTCAAATACCTTTATGCCTCTCTCCTGGCTCTTAAGACTCTAGCTACGCGCCGAGTTAATAAACAAACACTTATTCAGTCCCCCAAAGGACTTGGGAGGATTTTACAAAAACCGGCCACGAGGCCTGCCTTGGAAAAACTTCCCTGCGGGCAGCTCACCTCAGGCCGCTACCAGGTGGCGATCGGGGCGGACAGAGCGCGGTCTGAGAGCGGCTGCCAAAGCAGTTCCGAGCTACGTCCCGCTGGCTGCGAGCCCTGGGCCGGGACGGTGCAGACACGGCCGAGGGGACCCCCGGCACGGCCCCGCCGGCCCCGGCAAAGTTTCCGCAGGGCAGGGAAAGGGGGAAACGCTCAGCCCCGCCGCCCAGAGCCGTGGGGAGCCGCTGCGGCGCTCCCGCAACCAGGCAGCGCATCGGAGCGCGGGAGATGGAGATGCCGCCGCCGCCACCTCCTTCTACCCCGTGGCGGGCGGGGGGCACGGGGGGCGCCCCGCCAGTGGGCAATGAATGGCCGGGCCAGACCCGCCCCCACCCCCGCTCACTCACAGGCGACGTAGGCGACGAAGGCGAGCCCCATGAGCAGCTTCATCCTCCTGCGGTTGATGGCGGTCAGCAGGCGCAGCACCGTCCCCTTGCTCACCATGCCCCGCGGCACCGCTCGCAGCAGCGCGGCCCCCCCGGCCGCGGCCCCGCCCCGCCGCCCGCGCAGGCGCAGTGGCGGCAGCGGCGCCCGCTCTGCCGCCCGCCCCTTCCTTCCCCTGCCGGGGATGCAGCCGGAGCGGCTGCAGCGCATGCGCAGGCCTGTCCCGGCCTCCGTGCCCGCGCGCCAGGCGGCGCTCGCGGCCTGGGCGGCTCGGGGGCGCGCCTCCCGCAGCGCGTGCCCGCGGGGAAGGGGCGCGCCCGCGGCCCCCAGGGCGGCTCGGGGGCGCGCATCCAGCGAGGAGGTGGTTTCATCGTCCATGGAGGCCTTTAAACTGAGATCGGCTGTGGCACTGAGTGCCTTGATCTAGTAAACGGACTGGAGTTGGACCAAGGGTTGGACTTGATGATCTCGGAGATCTTTTCCAACCCAATCGACTCTATGATTCTATGATCCCACAGCGTGTGCCCCTTGGCATGAGCAGCCCTGCAGTGTCGGCAGGTTGGGTCACCTGTCGTGGTGGTGGCCATTGGTTGGGGTCCTACTGTGGCGGACAGATGGGCAGACAGATGGGGGCACACACATAGATAAAATGTGTGTCACGCTGATTCCTTCAATGTCCTGTCTTTTGAAAGCACCATTTGCCTCGTCCCAAATGTGCATTCAATATACGCAGGTTTTGGAATGGTGAGAAGAACCATCTGGACGCAGTTCTGCACAATGACAGAATCCCAGAATATTCCAAATTGGAAGGGACACAAAAGGATCATTGAGTCCAGCTCTTGGCCCCGCACAGGCCCATCCCATGGAGTCACACCATGTGCCCCAGGGTCTTGTCCAAACACTTCTGTTGGGTTTGGTGCTGGGACCCCTTCCCTGGGGAGCCTGTTCCAGTGTCAACCACCCTCTGGAGGAAGAACCTTTTCCTAATATCCAACCTAAACCTCCCCTGACACAACTTCAGGCCATTCCCTCAGGTCCTGTCACTGGTCACCACAGAAAAGAGATCAGTGCCTGCTCCCCCTCTTCCCCTCAAGAGGAAATTGAAACTGCAATGGGGACTCCCCTCAATGTGCTCCAGGACACCTCTTCTTGAGCAGGATGCTTGAACCCAATGATTCATTCTGGTCCCTTTTAACCTTGCCCATTCTGTGATTCAGCAAATGAAAAATGTGAGGAATTTTTTCCCCTCCTAAAGTAATAGTTTATGAATTTGCCTCTGTTTAGGATAACAAGATTGCCATTACTTTAAAATGGCTTACAATTTTACTGCAGCTTCTATCCGAAGTCCTTGTGGCCTGTTGCAAACTGCAGATTGGTATTTGCCTGGAATGGTAGGCACCTCCTTCATGTGTCAAATGACATTCTCCTGCCAGTAAATACACTCACTTAATCTGAAGAGAAATGTCCTTCCACAACCTGACTTCCCTGTGTAGTATGACCTCCACACAGTTTCTAAGGAATATTCTTTCTCTCAGAAGACTATGAGAGCAAGTGCTCTTGAATTAAATTAAGTCAATCATTTAATTTCAGTATAGAAATGCAACATGTTTACACCAAAGAAATTTATGACCTCAGTCAAACAGAGGCCCATGAAGTTAACAAGAATTAACTCCTTCTTATTGCAAGAAGTGAAGTCAACAAAATAAATGTGAGTCTCATAAGGGTAAGTGCAGTAAGATGCTGTGCAGAGTGATTAAGAATATTCCCCTGTGGCCCACAGAAGCAAGTGACTTTATTCAGGAAGTCTTGAAAATGGAGATTTCCTAAATCCTAACCCTAGGCTCTGATTATAAGGCCACTCCTTTCCTCTTGACTTTTGTTTCCTTTGATCTGTGTTTGATATATTAACTTTCCCATCAATTCCACTGCTTATAGATACGTGGAGTAAAAGGAATACCGCACCACCTTTTAGAACATAATCTAGCACCAGATTAATCTGTTTAGCAATCACTCAGAAAGTAACAGAGTTTTATACCAGCAGCAAATTTGGCCATCAAAAAGCTCCAGCTGAACAGTGCTGCATGAAAGTTTGAGAATATTACAGGAGTATCTTTCCCTTCCTGCACCACACACTCCCATTGTTTTCAGTCAGGATTTTCCATAATGGTATCCATATGCACCATACCAAATCCACAAGCCTTTAGGGGAAGGCAAGATGTTTTTAACAGTTGCCCTGCCCTAAGCTGTGCAATCTGTGACTTTATCAACCTGCCGGCATAAGGCATCTTGCTCGGCATCTTGCTCAGGGTTCAGGCCAGTTTTGCTGCAGAAACATGTTGAGACAGGCTGAAGTCCATGAAGATGGGAAAAGGAGAGCAAAGAAGCAGGCTGCATTATGGAATGCCATGGTGGAGGAGATTTGAACTCCATGGGACGCAGTCCTACCAAGATCTCCACAGGACCAGCTGTTTGTCATGTGTGACACCAGGGCCAGCTGTGTCCATGTCACTCCCCAAGTGAGACTGAACATATCTAATGTAACTGCAGGGAGGTGAGCGAAGTTTGTCATATCTCATCTATAACTACAGACATGCACCTTATAAGTACTATAAAGTTCTTCAGAGCCAGGACGGCCAGCAGCAGGGACACATTTCAGGAAACATGTGGTCACATTCACAACCTTGTGTCAAGGACTGTCACCAATAGCAGAGGTTCTAGTATACAGTGGCTGCTGAACGTGCCAGGAGAAAGACAGAGGGATTATACAGTTTTCAGTGCTGACATTCAGAGCACTGTAAATCAGGTGTCAGGTATCTGCCTTCAGGTCATTATCTTCAGCTGATTGCAAGGCCTCAGCTAATGGCAATCTTCACTGGTATGGTTTGCAGGTAATATGTGCAGTCTCTTGTACTGCAGTTTTAAACGTTAGTTCTCAAAATGCTTTAGGAGAGCATTTTTTTTGTTTTCTTCATTAAACCACAGCCTGTAAAAAGATGGGATTTTTTAAATGATGGGCTTTTAAATCACTTTTTATAATGATTAAAAATGTGAATGTGCCCGAACAACCAGAATGAACTTAGACTACACAGCACCTCTGCAATGTACTTTTCCTTGATATCAGATCAAAACTGTGCAATTACATTGCTGTTGTTCCAGAATTACATTAACATCCTCCACCCGCCCTCAGCATCCTACATGCTACAATTTGCAGAATTTCCACATGATGCCACATGAGGAGACTCATCTACCATCTGGAAATACAGGGAAATCTTGGCTTTCTGTTCCTGTCGTATTTCTGCAAGAGAAGACATACCCCCATATGATCTGGGAGACAGAAGTGGGGTGTGGACACTGAGACCTGAATAGAGAGAACTACTGTGTAAGAGACAATGGAATGAATTACAAGGCACTGAAAAAATTCAAAAATAAACCCAAGCCATTACTACCACACTACTGTAATCTCGTGTAACTTTGCTCTCTAAGTTAGTTCAGGCTGAATGTAGCCAAGAAAGAAACAGAGAGTTGCACAGCTATTTATACCCCTCCTCACCATTCAGATGCATCTTACAGCTAGTGATGCTTACCTGGGAGGAGTTGTTCTGGTATCCTTATCTTCCTCTAAAAAATTCTACAGATGATTTTGTGCAGTCACATGATTCTGTGCAGTCACACTGACTCAGTCATACAAAGCCTTAGACAGTCTTGAAAAACTAATGGCATTCATGACTCTGGATTTTTTAAAGGAAAGATTGGAATGTGATTCTTTTTTTTTGTTAGTTCTACTTTTAACCATAGATCATAGCAGGGAAGGGAACTAGCAGTGCTTCTTTTCAGGGAAAGTTTGAGGGTTTGTGTGGTTTTTATAAAGGCTAATGAAAAGAGAACATGCAGTGATGGGAACAGAGTCAATTCTTTTAACATCTCAAAAGGAAAAGAAAGCTGCTAAGTGCTTCAGACAGTTATTATTTATTATTTGGATGGTGATGGCAATAAACAGTTTCAAATAGAATTTGATCACAACAGTCCTAAGTATTATATGAGCACAGAATTGAGACAATCCCAGCCACTGAGAACATACAAATTAAGAGAGAGATCATTCAGTGAATGCAAGCAAACAATCAGTTGTCAAAGCATAATATGAAAATGACTTATTAAACACAGATTTGTAGAAATTAGGTGAATCATTTAATGATTTAGACAGTTATTTGCTAAGAATAATTTACAACATATAAGGGAATAATTGTATTTCAAACTACAGTGCAGTCTAACTGTTTTGTTAATCAGTTTTGTTCATGTGGGAGTAGTCCCAAGATTTCATTCTGTAAAAGTCAAGGCTCTTTTTTACAGCAAGCACACAGAAACCAGAGACGCAACTACTCAGAAAAGTTGCTTCAGACTGCAAGCTTGAAACTGATATACTGACTAGGTTAAAAAAAAGGTCAAACAACATTCCTAAAGTGACTGGGAGCATTATCTATACAGAATACTTGTTCTTCATGATGCATTTTTCCTCTGAGTTAACTGAAGGCAGCCTTGTACATTTTCAAAGTTGGAAAAAGATTTTAAGGTGTTCTATCTATTCTGAAAGTGCAGAAGGCCATATGCAAGATCCTCTGGTAGTCGGGTCACAATGAAATTGCAGAGAGTGGCTAAATTAGTGACTATAAAAACTCCTGAGCTGTTAAAACCACTGTTCCTCAAGGTTCTTTTATCACCCATTGAAGAAGCTGGTTTATTAGGCTGGGTCAGCAAGTTACTTGTTCACTGCTGTTTTACATTTCATGATTTTCCAAGCCCTTTGGAGCTTATTAATTTGCTCTACCATAGAGCACTTGGGAAGTAATGACTTTGAATGCATCCATTTTGTGTTGGATTTAGCCCAGATCGTGCTGGAATTATTACTGAAGAAGCCCATGACTTCTTTGTATGATAATATAGAGCAGTCAAAACTGTATGCCCCTGTTTCCATTTAAATCACTGGCCCAGAAAGTGAACAAGAATAAACCTACCTTAGTGTGTGCTAGGGATGTATATGCATGTAATATATATGTGATGTAGTAGCTGAGGGTTACTCTTTGTTAAGAAAAGCCACTTGGGGCTTATGCTGGAAGTCTGTGCTGCCCACTGCCAGGAACAGGGAAACCATTTTCCTTTTGCATCTTTACTTGAAGGAATGCTGGCTGGATGTGACTTTAGGCATTTTAGTGGTATACTACATGAAAGGTCTGCCTCTGCTTTCCTCATGAACACCTCAGGCATATGGTTTACAAAACATCTCAGTGACAGAGTTTCTGTGTTACAGCAATGTGAGGACTATTGTGTTAGTTGGGAACAAGGAGCTGATGCTTAGTAACTGAAGGAGCAGGACTGCAAGATGCTGGAGATCACATCTACTCTGCAGTCTAGATGTCTCTATTGGTGTTTACCCCTTGAGGCAAGGAAGGTCTTAGTGCTGTTCAACTATTCTCATACTGTCAAAAAAGCTGAAAGTAAATGAGGTCATTAAAGGTGTTACAGAACTTGTACAGTTGAATTTATAGAAAGACATTGCTGAGAAGTGTCTGTATCACAGCCCTGTTGAATTATATTTGGAGTGCAAAAATTCCTATTACTCCTTCACAAGTTTCCCTAGATGTAGTATCAGAGAAGTTAGGTGCATGACAGAGAGAACATATACACTCACACATTTCTGGAAATGTAACACAAAGCATTCTTTAGTTTATGTAGTCCATAGGTATGATAGTCCATGGCCTCATGAAGAGGGATCTAAGACAGCTGCAAAGAGAAGAGCCTCATGAATCAGGCTCATCTGAGTGATGGGGCGTATTTGCAGATGACACCAAATGAGAAGGTGAAACTGATATGCCAGAGGCTGTGCTGCCATCTGTTGATCAAGAGTGAGCAATTCTGATCTATATAAGACCCTGTGAGACTGAAAACAGCTAAGAATAAACAAAGTCGCAGCTGCACCAGACCATTGGAGGAGTTAGCAACTCCCCAGATGTTTCTCATGAGAACTTCTTAGGTTTCTCACAGCACACCGGAGATGTTCCTGAAAACATCTGGGATAAATTCATATAAACATTGGACTTGTGAGATATGCTTTATAACCAAAGGGCATTTGCAATTAGGTGGTGTGAGGTTCAATTTAGCCAATCGAATGTAGCTTTAGCCCTATATAAACCGTGTGTAGTGTGTAATAAAGTTGGTATTCACTTGATCACAATGATCTGTGTGTGGTGTCCGATTCCTCTGCCGTTATTTATTGTTTACTTTAGCCATCCAGAGAAACCCTGACTGGAGAAATGGGCTGACAGGAACCTCACAAAGTTCAACAAGGAGAGCGCAAAGGCCTGCATCTGGGGAGGAACAGCTCCAGGCATCCATACAGGTGGGGGACCAACCAGCTGGAGGTCCTGGTAGACCAAGTTGAGCATGAGCCAGCCATGTGCCCATATGGAGAAGGCAGGTAATGCTATCTTGGGCTGCATTAGTAGGAGTGCTACCAGCAGATCAAGGGAAGTGAGCTTCCTCCTCTGCTCAGCACTGGTGAGGCCACATCTGGAGTATTGGGTCCAGTTGTGGGCTCCCCATCACAAGAGAGGCGTGGATATACTGGACAGAGCACAGTGAATAGCTAATAAGATGATTAATGGGCTGGAGCATCTCTCATATGAGGAAAAGCTGAAAGAGCTAGGACTTTGCAGACTGGAGAAGAGAAGGTTCAGGAGGGATCTCATCCATGTGTACAAATACCTGAAGGGAAGGTATAAAGAAGATGGAGCTGGTCTCTTTTCATTGGTGCCCATTGACAAGACCAGAGACAGTGGACACAAATTGAAAACCAGTAGGTTCCCTCTTGAACATCAATAAACACTTTTGTACTGTAAGAGTGACTGAGCACTGGCACAGGTTGCCCTGGAGATACTCAAAAGCCATCTGGATATGGACCTAGGCAACTGGCTGTAGGTGACCCTGCTTAGGCAGAAGGATTGGACCAAATGACCACCACAAGTGTCTGCCAAACTCAACCATTTTGTGATCTGGTTTTTACAAAACAGACAAAAGCACAGATCCACTTTTTTATTTAAATATGAGCTTTTGTTCTTTTCCAGTATACAGATGAATAGATACAAAAGCAGGCAAGTGCCTACCATTGTATAAATGTGTGTTAGTTATCTCAATAGAAATATTAATGTGAGTAAAGACACTAATGATCCACCTTGTGTGTAAACTTACTCTTGTTTGGAATTACAAGCTTTTGAATTATAGCCTATGGTCAAGGTAATATACAGTATCAAATTTTTCTTTTGAGAAAGTAAGGATCCTCTTTTGAAGTAAGGAGGA
Source organism: Pithys albifrons albifrons (assembly GCF_047495875.1). Lineage (NCBI taxonomy): Eukaryota > Metazoa > Chordata > Aves > Passeriformes > Thamnophilidae > Pithys > Pithys albifrons. The sequence continues at coordinate 20,906,744 of NC_092458.1, read as the reverse complement.
TTAGGAATTTCCAGGTAGATTTTCCAGTAGCTACTGAGATTTAGCAAAATAAACTTTCATTGCTGCCTTCCAAAGTTAAATTATGGTCTTACATAAATAGTAAATTCCTCCTGTGAACACCAGTTAAATGAATTTGGAAATTGTTTTGCATCCCAACAACTAACTGGCCAAATCATGCAAAAGAACCCTTGAATTTTCTTATTATACAGAGTATAAATTCACTGCTGGTGAAAGCAAACCTGTAGATTCCCAAATCATCTAAAAGCAATGTGAGCTTTTGAGTATGACACTTATTCATAGAAAAAAATATGACCCTTTTATCTTGTGCCTCTCACTGGGACTGAAGATTTATTGCTGCAGTGCTTATTAAAAGCAACCCGGGAAAGACAGTGAAGGTCTAATGCATCCAGCATTTTCATTATTAGATCAAAAATAATTATCAGAAATTTATCATTTCATGTTATGCAAATGTTACCATGGGAATGTTTTATAAAGAAGCAAGTTTACATTTATCGTAGGCTTAACACTCAGCACTTAAGCTAAATTGATTAGGCCTGGCCTGGACTAAGCATATGACCTTACTGGCTCTCGCAACCTTCTGCTTTTGGCTATGGAAGGTGACTCATGAACAGAAGAATGAATGCAATGAAGACAAAGCTGGAATGTACACCTGAACTACATTTGGGAAGATCCTGAAGTTTCAACATTTGGACTACTTTGGAGCATTCTCCAAAGGTTCTGAAAAAAAGTAATCCTATTGTAAGGAGATTTACATCTGAAGTCAGGGAGAGGCTGTAGATCAAAAGGTTTAGAAACCTTTCTTCTATGTACATGTGATAGGCCAACAAGGTAGGGAAAGGATCTCAAACTCTAGTACATGTTAAAAGGAAAATCATTATGTTGATTCAAGTTATTAGCAATTTCAATAAATATGTGTTGCAGAAGCTTGTCTACTGTACCTGCAAAAAGTTTCCCAACCTAGTTGTACCAGATTCACTTCCAAATAGTGCAAATGTGCCTGCATAACATATATTGAAAAAAAATTACTCTCTTGCTAGGATAACTAAGCTAGTACCCTGAATAGAATTAAGCAATACCAGTAAAATGATCTGTTAGTGTACATTTTACCTGACTGTCTGTTTTGGTGATGGCTGTGATTTTTTCAGACATGGTACATACTTGTAAAAATGTATGTAGACATTCCTGTGTCTCTTTATGTCTTTCTCACTGCCCTCCTGTCTCTCTGGTCCCTCAGTAATTTTTTAATCACTGGCTCATTACATCTGAAATAGTGTAGGTCTTAGAGATGTTAATTTCCCTATACATTTATTGGGGGTAGGCAGATGGAAAAAGTATAGGTTATGCTTAAGTCTTATTAAGCAGCAAAGAGTCCACACAGGAGAAAGACATGAACACTTTGACTGTGAAAGTTTCAATCACAGCTCACAATTTTTTAGATACAAAACAATCCAGTCAAAAACCACAAATTCTTTGGAGGCCAGGGTTAATTGGCTTTTCTGTTCCTGAAATTTTTAATTCCTGTAACAAAACTTAATAGCAAAGCCCACAGTTACAGCTTTGTGGGAGACATAAATGGGGCCCCAGGAGAAGAGAAATCTACAGGAGAAGGTGGAAAGTATTATGGAAAGGAGGAAAGGAAAAGAAAGTAATCTGTTGAAACTAAGAAACTGTGCCCAAATATCTGGAAATAAAAGGTTTTATTATCCATTTTTCTCTCAAGAATTTTGAGAACAATGCCAGACAATAACAATCTGAAGTAGATTTCTGATCCTTTTTTCTTCCCACACCCAGTACTCTGTAGCATTTACAGAAAAGTTGTATGAGGAGAGAATGAAGGCTGTCATCCACATGAGTGGCAGTTGTGTGGCATGCCTTGGCTCAGTCTACCCACTCTCACCCAAAATGTACGTGGCTGTAGAGACTCCAATTGCTCATGCCTCTTATACAGCCTTCATTTGCTAAACCCAGCCAACTGGAGAACAAGTGCAAGTAAAACCAGTTTTGTATTCCATCTATCAGGCCATTCATTTGTCTTCTGAATGGTTTTGTCACATGTCAGTGGACATTTCAGAACAAAATGCATGTGGAAGGCATTGCTTTCCATTTTTGTTTTCAAAAGAAAATTACTATACTGAAATATCACATCAGGAATCTTATCCTAGAAATTAATGTGCTCTTCTGCAGAAGTTCCAACAAGACATTTCTGACTACCTTTATAATTTATTTCAGTGTTTACAGACAGGTAGACTTAAGGTTTATAGCACCTAAATTAATCTGTGAGACTATAAAATCTGGAATACTCTTAGATGTGCCACCCTTCACATTCATCTAGCTTTAGTAAAGGCTTTGCTCATACATTATGGGCTAAGGTACTCTGTGTGATTGCTGAATGAAATAGCTGTGCCCAAACAAAAACTGTATTGAAACTCCAGCTATTAAGGACCTCTGATGCCCTTCAGCATGGTCAGGCACTTTGGGAAATAGATACTGTTTATTACCAGGAGCAAAAAACCCTCTCTTTTTAGCTATAGTTAGTCACTGTCTATATTGCATCCTGCAATTAGTGAAGATGCTGTCTGTAGGACTATTGTCCTTCAGTTGGAGCTGAAGGACACCCTAGTACCAATTTCCTGATGTTACTCACTCTTTTGGTCTCAGACCACACATAAAAGCATCATGAGAGTGCAGCTGCTGTTACAACAGCACAAAAATCTTTGTGTGTCACAGATTTCCTGTGCCATCTAGTATGTTCCACTGCCAGAGCTGACTCCTGTGGGTTCAAATGCTCACAGCTCCACATGGAGAGCACTGCCAAGTGCTAGTCCTAGGGACACCATAGTCAAACGGTAGGGAATGGCAGTAGTCCAGAGACATGTGCACCTCACATAGATTTTCATCTTCCCTACATAAAATGAAGCTAAGATGTTGGACAAAGTGAGTAAAAAGGAAGACACTTTATGTAAGAAAGAGATGCAGAGGTAGTGCAGTGTTGTGGGTTAACCACTGGAGGTAGCTCAGCCCCATGCAGCTGTTCCCTCACTGCACCCCCCTCACCCCTCACCTCCTGCCTGTGGGAAGTGGAGAGAGTCAGAAAAATAAGAGTGGAAAAACTTGTAGGTTGAGATAAAGACTCTTCAATGGGTAAAGAAAAAGCTGTGCATAAGCAAAGCAAAGTAAGGAATTCATTCAGCATTTCCTATGATTAGGCAGGTGTTCAGCCATCTTCAGGAAAGCCAGGTTCCATCACAGCAGTAATTACTTGGGATGATAGATACCGTGACTCCAATTATTCCTTCTTTCCTCTTCTTCCTCCAGCTTTTATTGCTGAGCACATCATATGATCTGTGATATCTCCCTGGTGAATTGGGGTCAGATGTCTGGACCATGCCCCCTCTCAAATCCTTGCACACTTCCAGCCACCTCACTGCTGTGCTGGAGTGAGAGGCAGAGACTCTGCAAGTACTGCTCAGCAATAGCTAAAACATTCCTGAATTATCAATATTCTTTTGGTCACAAATCTGAAACACAGCACTGCATGAACTGCTATGACGAAAATTAACTCTGTTCCAGCCCAAACCAGTACACATATGCAAACAAGTGAGTGAAGAAGGGCTCTGGAAGGGTGTGAGAAATCGATGTGACGGCCACCAAGAGACTGCAAAAGCATGCTCTGTAGTCTTTAGTGGGGCTTTCCAGCCGGGCTTTGTACACAGACATGCATTGTAGACATAGCTACAGTGTCTGGCTGTTGGTTCATTTGGCCTGGAAACTCAGAAGGTCATTGATATTCATTTCAATGAAGAGGAAAAATGCAGACTGAAAGAAGAGGGAGACAATACTAGGAAGTGTTTTAGTGCAATAATTTTTTATACTTTCCAATTTTTGTTTTCAATTTTGTCTGCAAAATACTACTTTCAGTAGTGAGCCTGTGACTGGGTATTGCTTCTGCTTGAGATGGTTTTTATGTTTTTACTCTTCAGCTTTTCATACATTAATTTTCCCCTGAACACCCAGACACTTCCTTCCTCAAAGAGGCATTTTTTTTGTACTCCTGAGCAGTGTGGAAAAGTAGAACCCTGAATGTAGTGAAACAACCCATGCAGAATTTATGGATCCCTGAAGTAAAGCCAGAGCAAGCACTCAGTCTAGAGCACACCTCTTTGATTTACCCATTGAAATACTTTGCCTCGAACCTGCACAGGCTTATTATTGGAAATCAATTACTAAAAATGTGGCAGTTAGGGGATTTTTTCATATCTTTGATGTATATAGTACTTTCATTAGCATCATGCAAATAATCATCCCAGTTTATAGTTGTGAAAATTCCAACAAAGTAAGTAAAGCCCTTAGAACAATTAATTCAAGACACTGAAAATAGTGTTCATGCCTGCATTTTTTTTAGACTTGAGTAGTTTAATTGCCTCTTGAGCCTGATGAGGTGTTGGTCTCTGCCAGATCGTGATAGCTAAGCCTCCTCTGGCAATAATTTAGAAATGGAAATAGTGTAATTATCATCTGACCATCCAAATAAAGCCTAGAGAAATGTTATTTAAAACCTCTTCCATCAGCAGAAGTGATCATATAGTTATATAATTATTCTTCAATCCAATAAAATTAAGAAATGATGATCTACCTACTCTCTGATTGGTTTGGAAAGAAGAATAATTTTTTATTGATGTAGTACTGTGTCAGTCCAATCCTACAGGAGCAAGCTAGCTCAGGGAGACGGAAGAGAGGAGATAAGGGGTTGCTACTCAGTCAGACTTCAATATTCAATATATGTCAATATGTTACCCCTCTTCCAAAATATAGTTTTTAACAGTCCTACTACTCCCTGTGAATTTAATGGGAGCTCACATACAAAACATGTCTTTATGAATGTGGGTCCCTGACAAGTCCTTAAAAAGCCGTATACCTGAAACCAGGCAAACTCCTTGAGGTACAAGTTAAAAGCAAGGACAGAAAATTTCAAAAGCATGAATCACTAAGGGATTTACTGTACACACAATGTTAAGCCACATGTTTAATGACCCTATCATAGAATTATAGAATCACTTAGGTTGGAAAAGACCCTTAAGATATCAAGTCCAATCATAAACCTAACCATGCCAAGTCCACCACTAAACCATGCCCCTAAAGTGCCACAACCTCATATTTTTTGAACACTTCCAAAAATGGTAATTCCACCACTTTCCTGAGCAGACTGTTCCAATTTGTTTCTTTTGGTGAAGAAATTTTTCCTAATATCCAATCTAAACATCCCGTGGCTAAACTTGAGGCCAGTTTGTCTTGACAACAAGGAGACCGAGCTCCACCTTGCAACAGCCTTCTTTTGGGTAGCTTAGCCAGCGTTATCATCTCTAGTCAGCTGCCTTTTCTTCAGGATAAATAACTGCAGTTCTCTCAGCTGCTTATCATAGGACTTGTGTTCTAGACCCTTCACGAGCTTTGTTGCTCTTCTTTGGATGCAGCGTAGGTCTCAAACTGAACTGGATTGGGCGATTGATAACAAAGGATCCATGAATGTTGAAGCAGAATCTTGTCAGGCTCTTCTAAGGAAAACTGTATCACTTCTGTGCAAACCTCTCCCTGTTGTTCAAAATAAACCTTAAAACATTAATTCCACTACCAAACATGAATTCCAGAAACACCTAGTCTTCTGTACTTTCCACTGAAAAAAATGTGTTTTCTAAATGATAGTTGTATCCTGATTCCTAAATGCTACATCTGAAATTCATGTATAAGCATGTCTTGCAACTGTGTTAAATTCTTCGTGAACCCACTTCAGCTGTAACTGCAATAACTGTGTTGCAGGAGCTAATGGCATCTAACTTGAAAAAGGTGAGTGGAATCTTCACCCAATCAACAGCATTATAGCAAAATGGTCAGTGTAATATAAGGGAACTCCATGAAGTTCTGAATCTAGGGGGAGCACAGCTTACCTAAAGCCAGGATCACAGGAGCCACTTTGTAGTTCATTGTTTGCATAGCTTTTACCCTGGCCTGACTGATTCTCCTCATACATTATGAAAAGAACTGAAGGCACAGGGGTACAGCTTCAATTTTGGGTTCAAATGTCTAAGTATTAGACAATTGTAGGATTCAATTTTTAGGTGATTGAGTCCTTTATGAACTCTTAGCTCAAAATGCCTACCAGGTTCCCACAAGAGCTAGGTCTTTTGAACATCCTTCATTCTGGCTGTCCCTCTCTTGGTTATCACCATGGGACTAGATCAGAACTATCTTTCCACTTATTTGATAACAAAAAAGGAAAACAGTGGAGCAACCTAAAATAACCTGGGGATGCGGGTGGGAGTGGTTGCACAAGAGCTAGCAAAATCACTATTTTAAATAATAAAGGTGGTCTCTGTAAGTGTCGAGGAATGCCTACTTTATCATTTCATGGGGATTTTATAAAGAACTTCATAACATGGCTCTTTTCTCAGTCTTTCACTGATTTTTCAATCTAAATTAATTTGATAGTTAGCTGTTATTCTTTATTCCTATTAAACATACTCAGCTAGCTAGCTAGCTAACTATAGTATCACATTCTGATTCAATGTTTTTCATTGACAAGGAGTCTGCTTGGTTTCAACACCAAGAATAAAGACTTGTCTGGGTTTGATTGTGTGAATATATATTCTTTTTCCATCTGTCACTGAGAAATAGGATGGATGTCACCTAAAATACAACAGTCTCTGTCCATTTTTAAACACAGCCAGATGGCAGTTTATTTTTCCATTTTTCTTTGACTGAGTATCCTGTGTGATTTACAAGTCTTCTTACAGCCACATCTTTTTTTGACCATAGAGCAAACACTCAGATTTGCTCTTAAAGGATAGTACGGTCTTTCTAAAAATGCATAATTCCACTTGAGCTCTGTTCTCATTTCTTCCAAGAGATAATCAACATTTAGAAAGGGAACCCATACTGAGTGCTAATGTTGGAAGTCTGGAGGGAATCAGCACATTCCACTCCTGAGAGTTTGCCTACCTGAGTTTGGTGCCATGGGCTTCTCTCTCTATGTTCGAGGCTGACTGATTGGAAAGAGCTCTTGTGAGGAAAAAGCTGGAAGATGCCTTGTCTAATGGTCCATTCAGGGTTGTTTTTAGGCTGAGGCCATTGGTCTTGTCCCCACCTGAGCTATCTTGCAGTTATGTCACAGCCATGCCATCCCCAGCCTTGGACACTGTTAATCCAGACCCTGATCTTAACATATTGGCTTGACTTCATTACTTGATCAGCCTGATTTGTCTTTATGAACTTGTCTGGTGATCTGAACTCTCAGCCTAGGTTGAGTAATCACCAGACCGTCTCTGATTACCTCACTCAGGTACTGTGGAACGCAACTCTTGCTGACATGGCCCCTCTGTCTGCCACCTGCTCCATCATGCTTCATTTCCCACTGCCTTTTCCTTATGGCACAGTTGGACCTGGCTGCTCCCTGACAGGGAGATTCATGGCAGCAGACATGGTTTGTTAGCAGTAACCTGGGTATCATATTGTGCAATGCCTGCTTGAAGAAAGAAAAAGCATTTGAGAGGTGAAGAAGGTTCTCTTGCACGACAAGGAATAGTCATGCAAAGACCTTGTCTATACCTGACAATTTTTCCCATTGTAATTGTGACAGAAATAAGGTTCTATCTTCCCTTCTCACCCACTCATGGAGATATACTCACAGCATTATAGTAATGTTACTATTGGGCTTATTATGAAAGGTTGAGGGATGTGTTCTGGCACCTATAATTATCTAAGCTGGCAAAAAGGATCATACACCCTCTTACCATTGTAAAAAAAAAAAAGGCATAACTGCAAATGTGCATCAGACTCCAGTTTGTAGTTTTCATATGGTTCTGCTAGTATTTGAGTTACCCCAGCAGTGTAACTGTGCTCCTTACCAGTAAAGTCAAATCCAGGCAGATGAGGAAGTTTGTTCTATACACAGTATGCAAAGATGCTTGCAGGTATATAGAGAACCTCTTCTTTTTGTGTCTCTCTCTATGTAGTTTTCAGTCATGCTTGTCTTCACACTGTATGAATACAACTACCTAACATGCAGGTGGCACTGGAGCCATTATGATGGGGAGAGTAAGTGTGGGATACATATCTGAACAGAAATAAATAGTTGTGGTTTTACACCAGCCTGCAAGGCTATTTTCTTCCTTTTTGTACAACTTCCATATGACCTTGACTACCACATGTTGGAATTGGCATTTTTGCCTTTTAGAGATTTGCAGGCTTCTCCTAGAGCTTTCTCCCCTTTAAATTATTTTTTTTCACTGCATATTTTTTTCCACTTTAAAAAACTTAAAGCTGAAGAAAGACTCTAGCATGTGCTATGTACTGCTCACTCCTAAAAGACTTCATGGCTGTTTTCAAAAACAATTTAGCTGCCTAGGGCTAAAATCCATGTCAGATCTTGTCTGGAAAAGACATATTAGTGATCCATCAACAGTTATTGGATTGCACTTATACACAAAATTATTCACAGAGTTTTGCTGGAGCAACTTCCCAGCGGTATCCAGAATTCACACAGACCACATCATCACAGTAACAAAGTACTTCAAGCAAATCAGCTTCACAGCGGAAATTTTGCTGTCAGGCATCCACTCTAAATTATGCACTCTATGCTTTGTATACAAAGCTGGTGTCAGCCAGGGGGAAATAAAACATTTAAGGAAAAAACAGAAAGACAGAAATGGCAGTGTGTGGAAGGAAAGAGACATCTTCCTTTGCTTTATTTGTTCTGCAAACAGTGTAATTTTTGCAGGATTTTACAAGACTACCCAGCAAGCTCATTTGCAACCCTTCCCCATCTGCCAAGAGGCTTCTACCTCTGGGGCTGTGATTACACTACGGAATTGGCACAATTAGTCTATTTGTATTTGTCTGGGGGGTCTCCCAGTTCACTACTCTCATAACTACTGCTAGTAGTGTGTCTTCACAGCAGAGTTAACTCAGCTGTAAATGTAGCAAAAAGATGATATCAGAGCACACAGGTTAACAATATACATCTGGAGGTCTTCATCCCCGAGATGCTGTAGTCTAGACCAATGTGTCTGTGTCCATAGAAACACTGTCCCAGCCCACATGCATTAAAAAGGAGTGTTCAGTGAACTCATTCACAAGGTGCTCTCTCATCTGCCCAGAGATGCTATGGCAGTGACATGAAAACAATGCTTTATGTAAGCAGCTTCCAAGCAGTTATTCATTATTAATGTAGACAGTTCTGACAGCAAAAGCAAACAGCATTTGGCAGCAAAGACTTAATAAGAATGTCATTAAGGAATTCAGTCTGCCAACCATCAAGTGCTTTCTAGTGCAGTGAGCTGACTTCCCTGCCTCTGCCTCTATTTTTGGCTGCTTAACATAAAAATGTCATTTTAAGTATATTTTTCTTCTTGATGGGTTTTACTGGTACCATACCACAGCTTACCAGAAGACTGATGTCAGTTCCTGCCAATCTGTATTCTCTGTCAGTGTCTCAGAGATGGAAGAGAAATAATTGATAAAGACAGATCATGGGAGAAACAGAGCAAGGCAGTGCAAGCCTGGTAATACAGCGGTTGGAACTGGAGAACTAGGGAGTATCAACATTTAGTTTCTCTGCCTAGGCATTGAATATATTTGCAAACATAGGCCATTATTTGTGTAGGTGCTTTACAGAGTATTAACATAGCTGATAAGAATGATTCCCGAGGAAAACACTTAATATTTGCTTTACTCATGCTTATTCAGTGTCACAGAAATAAAACATATTTAAGATTAAGGGAACCAAGTAATTTTCAAAACCCTAGGGCTCTAACTTGCCCTGGACAAAGAAAATATTTTTATCAAATGGCTGGAATTAACTGAGGCATTAGTTGCTTTGTAAAGGTTAATCATCCACATTGGCATGTGGCACTGAGTCTTGGCATGCCAAATACCCTTCTATGTACAGAGAGAAAACACAATGTAGTCTGTGGTCTTGGTCCTGATTTAGCTGACTTTGGATCAACAAGTAGGCATGTATCTATATTTTACTATAGGGGATCTGTAAAGAAGTTTATAAGTTCTTTTAAAAAAGTAAAAAATAAAGAAGAAAACAAAGGGCAAAACCATAAAAGGCCTCATTTGGAGAATGAGCAGCACTTTCCAGATATTTTTCCTGCTTCGTATTCTAATATTAAAAATATCAGGAACAGAAATCTTATCCTTTATACCCTTCCTGAAAGATTTATTCAGAATTCAGTTAAAAGAGCAGAAGTATTGAGTGATTTACACAAATAGTGTTTCTTGTGAATAGTTTAATTAAATGAATGTAAACTATCTCTAATAAAACCACAACAAATTTCACAACTGAGGTGTTTCGAACAGTCTGAATAATGATCTCATTTGCTTTACTTAATGAGTCTGAGTTCATTGGTATGTGTTACAGCCCTGCTATTTCTCTAGCTCTCCATTGAGACTCTAGGGGAAAACAAGCCCTGAAAGTGTTTATTTTTTTTACACCACCAATATTTAAAATTATAATCCTTTTTTTTTCCCCCAGAGGAAGTCTTTCAGACCATCAACCTTGTTATAATTTAAGCCTCTCCTTCAGAAATTATGTCAATTTGTATTTGTAAGATCATTATCAGCTACTCTACTTCAAGTACAGAAAGATAGCTCACAAGACCAGAAATGGGTAGCTTTTTTTGCATCCACCCTTTCTAGTCAACATATATGCAATTAAGGTAAATCAGCTGAAATGAGTAAGCAAGGCACACAGAACAGCTAGGGAGTCCAGAGCTTGAATGCCTCTGAAAGGATTCTTAAAAGCTGAATAGGTAACTGCTCCTGTTAAATTTTGTATTCTCGTGAGACTGAGGGGGTTTTTTAATAGTTACAGGAAAAACATCATAGTCCTTTGACCCTGAGAGAATCTGAGGTTTGGTGGTGGTGATTTGTGTGTTTCTGCATTTTATTAGATGAACAATTCAACCCTATTCATCACAATCCTTATACCATAAGATATATGTTTTAGAATGTGACCTGTCCTGGCTAAAGAAGTTTTTAAATGCCCTCAAAATCTGCCTTTTTTTTTTTAAGGCAGACACTACGTGTAAAGACCTCTAGCTACATCAGTAATGCACAGGAATCTGTTTTATTAGGCACCTCTTAGAGCTGATTGTGAAGTAGCAGAGTTCCTCTTAAAACAATATCCAGATGTATATTCAGGCTTTTCCTGCATGCGTCCCTTTATCAAGCCTTCTAACTTGGCTGGACTTATTTTGAACTGGTGCCAATGATTTTACAAGCTGCCTCAGATGCTGAGTCCCCCACAGACACTGGCAACCTACAGCAAACCCCACAGAAAAGGCAACTGCTCTTAATCCAATTTTATGAGTAGGGAACTGTAGCAAAAAGAACAAAGAAGGCTGTAGCCTACTTCTCTGTGCAGGATACTCACTATTTCCTACCTTAGTGGCTCTCCCTGACTACTCACCAGATACTCAGCTCAAGTAAGGGATGCAAAGCATGTTTGTAAGGATGTGAAGCACATACCTAGTTAGCTTTGAAGAGCTGAGCTCCTTTATTTTTGTCATATACTCTGGGGCACCATACATGTGCTGAAAAAAGCAATCCTTTTTTGTGTGCAACTGCAGTGAACCAGACTGGGAATTGATCAGGTTGAAAACACACTGGGTATTTTTATTGTGTTATGAAGTCTAGGGATTGACAGACAGCTGAGGTGATTCTTCTGATGGGGGAGGTCTGCTTTAGGTAGGCTTCACCACTCAGACTATGTCCTCAGTTTCAGGATACTGTAATATCTTCAAGGGATAGGCACAACCAAAGAAATATCAGTTGTGCTGATTCATCTTCTTACTGTTCTTATTCTTGTACATAGCATTTCAGCAAACAGTCTATGTTCATAAAAACTCTTCTTTAAAACCTATGGGTGCATCAAAATTGTGAACTTCCACTGTTCTATTATTTTAGTTCTATATATGTTTTTATGTCTGCATGGAAGACAGATTAATAATTGGTAATTTATTACAGTTTAGATGAGCAATGACCAATTGGTTGAGAGAAGATGCCTATTTCCTTTTGGATTATTGTCCCTATGTTGCTGCTTTTGATGCTTTAATTAAGTTAAGCTTCAAGGATTCCTTATGGGCAACTGAATTCTTATAATGTTAATTTGAAGTGACCACTATGAGTACCTGGGGCACTTTACACATCTTCTCCAAGTTTTTTTTTTTCCTATTGCTGAGAAAGTAAGGTTCATATTATTAAACTCTGTGGTTTGTGTTTTTGTTTATCTCTAGTCCTTCCTTTGGTGAATTTCCCATGTTTGAAATTAGTGTAATTTTAAGAACTGTCAATTACCCAGGTCCAATACCACCGAAGGGCAGAGTGACTCTGTAGGAAAGCAGTGCTATCTATTCTAATAAGCATTAGTGACACTCAGGAAAACTGAGTGTTCTGAGTAGGCTCTGCATGTTGCCAGTTCTCTCTGCCATTCAACACTAATGATAGAGTTGATGACCTTGCTGCAGCTAACAGATGCTGCAGAAGAGGTTGCAAGCCTATTAAATTAGGAGCAGAAATACAGTACATTAAGACTAATTGAGCATGCTGGTTCCTGTTGCGTGTGACTGATGTTGTCAGTTTGATAATGACACCTCTGCTGAGAGCTTCTGAAGCCTTTCAAAGTTCTAGCACAGGGGCAGATGAAAATTTCAGAATAGCAGCAGTTTCTGAAGTAATGTTAGTGGCAGCACTGACAGTTCTAGTGACAGTCCAACAGGGAAGAAGAGTCTGCTAAAGATTACCAAAATCTCTAGGTCTGGTCTGCTATGGAGAATGTGGAAGTGCTGTCAGAGTAGTGTGGCCAAGTGGGTAGGAAGGAGCCTTCAGGATTCACCTACACATTTGCTCTCTCCTGCGTGTCTGGGAATTATTTGCTTGGCAGCTAATGGGGACTCTTTAATCTCTAAGTATATTGAATTGCTGCACTAGTCCCGTTCACAGAATCACAGGCTATTCTGAGTTGGAAGGGACCCACAAGGATCATTGAGTCCAACACTCAAGTCAATGGCCTAAACAGGGGATTGAACCCATGACCTTGGCATTATTACAACCAAGTTTTAACCAACTGAGCTAATCTCAAGGAAAAGTGTATCTCCAGTACATTTGATTCTTCAAAGTACTTTTTATTTCTACACCGAATCACATGAGGGAAAAGCAATGTTTCCCTTGAACTAGTTGCGTTCCCTAAAGATTGATTTTTGGGGAGAATTGATTCAGAATCTTCAGAAATTGCGGTAATTCCAACTCTCAACACTTCTCTTTTAACAAAATTCCAATAAGTTGCACTAAGACAGCATAGCTGAGCTCACAACACCTTGTGATACTACGCTTTGGAAAAGAAGAAGCAAAAATAACAAACCCTTCAAGTGTCTAGCAGCAAGAATTTCAGAGATGAGGAATTGTTCTCTTTCAAACTTATTTGAGTTTTGCTGCAGAAACAGAATTGAAAGCTGAGCCCTCTCTCCATACTCTGTTTTATGGTCAAGTTAGGAATACCCAACTGCTAAGAAGTAGTCAATTGCTGAAAGGCATAACAGGTTAAACACAGAGATCTCCAGGACCATGGGAAAAAAAGGACAACGCACTATGACTCTTCTCTCCTCTCTGCCATCTGCTGAGTCCTCTCTGATAGATGACTAGAACACAGGCAGCTGCTGCATATATTGTAGCTTGGCAATTATTTCTCAATTACTGACTTTGACCAGTCATTACAATCTAGAGAACAACTCACTGTTGGGTGGCACTTGAGTAGGTCTTGTCTTTTTCAGAATTGGCTTACAGCAATTATTGTGATATTACAAATTCTCTACAAGAGGCATTTATTGTTCCTTTTAAAAGTGAATGAAGGTTGTTTTTTAATGAATTTTAGTACCACAGGGAAGCATATGTCTGATTCACAGGTTGCAGCTGTGTGTTTCTCAGCACTTTTCAGACTTTATCATGAGTGAAGTGGACAAGGTAGTAAAAAACGATCGAGAAGATAACATGAAAATATTCAATAGCTACATCCTTTTACAGGTTGTCCACCATCTCTTCTCCACCATGAGGCACTTCCCATAGCAGATAACTTCTCCTTTCCAGCTAGAACTGTCAGGAAATGTAGTATGTGTGTCAACAAATCTTGTAGCAGGTTCTGGAATTTGCCAGAATTTGGGATACTGCCTCCACAACAGCCAGGGAAGGGAGTTGTCAGTGAAAATGATTCTTGTGCTGCAGAACATGCACACTGTTCATTTGCTATTTTGTCTCTTAAACTCCATTGTGAAACTCTGTCACTGAAAACTAAAAAACATGGTAAATTAACTTCCCTGGAATTGATGAGTGTCTTCTTGATACTGTGAACTAAATGACCTCTTAAGAACATTTAACTTTGTTTTTTAATTGTTTTATGCCAATGTGTGTTGGGGTTTTTTTGTGTTGTTTTGTTTTGCTGTTTTGTTTTTTTTTAAATTTATAGAGGAATTAGACAAAATTTAGAAATTCAAAAATTATTTTAAAAATGTCAAAAATTACTTCAGAGGTACCCACAGGAACTGTAGTTTGGGTTTCTCATGACATGCTTTTGTTTACAGGTGAGGTTCCTTCATTCAAATAAAGCTCCAGCTGTGTTTTCTGGTTTCCCATATTGGTGACTCATCTGGGGTTACACCTAGAGGACACACATAAAATTCATACTGGCAAATTGAATCATGCTTGAGATTTTGACCTAAGGAAAAGAAGGACTCCTGAGAAAATGAATTCTCTGCACTAGGACTTTTTAAATAAGGTCCTGATTTCTGAAAGAGTTTGCTTCTCAAAATATTAATTCATTTTTGCTTTTCATCTTTTTTTCAGGAAAAAAGAGATTTGCTGCTGTTCATGATTTTGAAAACTGAATAGAAAATTTTAAAAACTGGTTTTGTTAAAAAAATTCACACAGTTCTTTTAGCTGGCAGAAAGTATGTATGACAATTAGAGCACTGATTTATAATGTTTCCAAGAATATTGTCTTCCCTGCTTCTATGCTCTTAATACAAGTGTGATAGTAAGCAATGTTGACTCTGTGTAGTCCAGTAGTTAAACTGAAAGGTTATCTTGCATTCATAGACAGATAGTTGGAGAACACATTGACAAAGAATGTTTGAAAAAATCATAACATTTGATTTTTCAAATAGTAGATGGTAAGAAGACAATTATATATTGAAGCAAAGACTTGCTGCCTAGTGTTATGGGTTTAGCCAGGTGGGCCTAAATTAGGCTTTAAAGTTCAGATTAGGCCTGAAATTG
Source organism: Pithys albifrons albifrons (assembly GCF_047495875.1). Classification (NCBI taxonomy): domain Eukaryota; kingdom Metazoa; phylum Chordata; class Aves; order Passeriformes; family Thamnophilidae; genus Pithys; species Pithys albifrons. Next base: position 20,891,399 of record NC_092458.1, on the reverse strand, counting down.
TCAGCTGACTAGAGCTGGGCTGAGCTAGCTAACACCTGACTTCTTCTAGCCAATAATACTGTATTCCATACCATATTGCATCATCTCAAAGGGTGTAAAGCCCAGTGTGTGGGAGTGGCTTAGTTAGTTCCATCATGGCTGCACTAAGAGGAGGACATCTGGCTGGTCCTCTACTATGCTAAGCCCTGCTCCTGGTGCCTCTGCTTGCATTTTGTTTGCATTCAGGGAAGTAGAGATATTTTGTTGTTATACTTTCTTGCTGAGTGTCTTTTGGAGTGCTTATGAATTTAGAGTAATGGGCTTTGTATTAATTGGGGAGTTGGAAGTTATTCCTTGTTATATATGCATAACTTGTGTAAGTGTGTGTTATATTGTAGTTTTCTCTTTTCTGTATAAATACATGTAGTTAGTTTCAGCATAGACCTGGCTTTGGAAGTTTTTTTTTTTCCTCTCTCCCTCTTCTTTTCCCCTTAGCTGGTTGAGGGGAGGAGGAACCCTTTTCACTCTGTCTTGGACAGATGGCATTTTGCCAGCTCAACCCAGGACACCTAGTCATTATTTTCCACTTTCCACCTTTGCACCTTTACTTTATCTGATTTGTCATCAGTTGCTCAGTGTATTTGACCATGCTGAATCAAAAAGGAAACAGAAAACAATAAATTCCTATTCTGTTCAGTTTTCCAGGCAGTGTTCATTCCACTGATTACAAAGCAGTTTTATTCTGGGGCTTTGCAGTTGATGAAACAAGTTTAAAGATGTATTTTAAGCTGTAGTTCTGTGTGACTGATTATTCAAATTGAAGAAAAAAATATGAAACCAGGTATGTATGTGTTTAGATCCAGTACAGCTAGGAGCAAAATCAGTGGATTTTCTGTACAACCTAAAAAGGCCAAAAAATCCTATGTCAGAATGCAAAGGGCAAGACGACTTCACAAGTCTAATAATACACTCTTATCCCAAACTCATAAAAAAAGAACAAGGAGCATACAAATTTGGACTTTGAAATGCTGTCTCAAACAAGAAAATTGAAATTCTGAAAATTCTACTTAGAAATTGAGAATTTTAATTTTATTTATTCATTATCTCAATAATGCACAACAGCTTTCCAGAAATGACCCAGGAGAAGTTAAACGGAAACATACTTTGTAGAATCAGTAACAGAAAGAGTGGATCACAGTTTGGATTTTGTTTCCAAGCCGAGAACACATTGTGGAGACAGGAAATTCAGCCTAGAAAAAGTTTTCATATGGTGGAAAAGTGGTTTATTTATTTTTTAATGTGACAGACAAAGTTGATGACAGGCACAATGAAGAACCTCCACAGCTTTTCAACTCAAAGAACAATGACTGAAGAATTACACAGTTTCTCACAGATTCTGTTTATTCTGCTTTTAAAAGAAAATTCTAGTAAGTCTAATTTTTATTCAATATGACTTACATATGATCTCATGTCTGTTAAAATCAGTGTGAAATCATAAAGTCGTATTAGTTTTATCGTGATTTTTAACAGAAGTAGTGACATTCATCCCCACAGTCCCCTTCTCTCTCCCAAAGCTCCTTATTTTCATGAATATTTTGCATACCTATAAAATATGAAAAAAGAATAATGTTCTTGTCTAAAGGTTATGTTTCTTCAAGCTCCAATTTTACAATGGTTCCATACTACTTCTTCCAATTTAAAGACAAGCAGGTCATACAAGACAGGACTAGCTGTTTGCTGGAGTATATTACAGGGATCTATAGCTGCATCTATGTTATGCTTTGCTTTGATACGCTATTGAAGTCATGTAACAAATTCCTCTAATTGTCTCTAGCTGTGCATTGGCTGCTTTGGCTTGTAGAGCCAGTGGATGTGTGCAAACACAATATTCCTTTGATAAATTTTAAACTACGGTCAGTGTTCCTGCTGTGAATCGAGTGCACCACAGACCATAAGAGACCTAAGGGTCTAAATCAGTCATGAACCTTTGGATAACTTCAATCCACAGTCAGGAGGATGGATAAAAGTCCTGCACCGTCGTGTATAGATATATAAGACAAGCATTGGTTGCTTCGCTGCTGAGCCACTTCACACCCAAGTACGTGCTCAAGTTGATGTTGCCTCTGATTCTTCTCTTCCTATGAATTATTTTAATCTCATTTCACTTTTATATCGCATATACCTAGTTTTCCTTTTTTTTTATTAATATGTACACTAACTGCTTGCTATATTAGAATTTTTTTTATAATTTTATTCTTGGAACAAATCAGTGGCCTGAACAAGTTATCCAGCTCCCGGTTTAAATGTGCTGTTTAACCATAATATATAACTTCTAATTTTTCTTTCTATCTTTCCTGTGAGATTTCATTTTGCGTCTTTGAAATGACCATTTCCCTGTCAAGTGGAGTAGCATGAAATGAGAAGCCACTTGCTTATAAATTACCTTCATCCCTTGACTTACATTTCTAGTACATTTCGTAGTAGCTGGTATTCAAAAATTCTTTGAGAACATTATTACAAAGGGAAATTACTAAGGGAACTTAACATGTTGCATATTGGAGTGTAACAAAAGCAGAACAAAGGCCTAATTCAGAAAACATTATTAAATGTTAGTATGCTTGAAATTAAACTGCAACAAGCCTTCACTTCTGCCCTTGGCTGGATTTTGTTTACATGTCAGTGGTTATGTCATGTCTCAGAACAGTTGTTAGAGTTTTTGCACTGGTTTTGCTTCAATCTCCTTCCTCTGCTGTCTTTTTAGAACATCGGACCATATAATTAGGTGTTAAAACTTTACATGGGTTCAAGACAGGGCTGGACAAATGGCCAGCAGAGAGATGCAAAATGCAACATGTGGAGGGATAGTTGACAGAGATATTGTACCTGCTCAGTCTGCACTTGTCCATGCTCAGGAACCTGCCTTTCATCACCCAGGATCACTTTGCCTTTATCATCTGTGGATGCCCTCTAGTTGCCTGGACAGCAATGGACTCTGACAGTGGTTATCAGCTGCAGTTCCAGTTCTCTAAGCTTGTACTTTCTCACAAAGTAAGCCAGTGACATTTTATTCCCTATCCATCCTTCAGAGTATCTCTAGGGGAAACTCTTCTATCCCTGACCCATATCTTTAGAAGCAGACAAACAAAATCCCTTTAGGGAAGAGATATTCCTTGGACAGGAGGAGGTCACCTAAATTTAGCAGTGGATGACTGAGCTTTTAATTATGTGCTGTGTGGTACCAGCCACAGCACATTCTGGTACGGATACAATCCAATGATGGACAGGTTGCACCTGATACTGCTGAAGTTGCTTTGCAAGTTTTAGAGTGATCTTGCAGCAATAGTTGGAAAGAGATGAGAATATTTTCAGATGTACTGGGGCCTTCTGGCTCTAGGGATTTAGACGTGCTGAAGTTGGATGAAAACCCTTCCCTCCTGCTGTGTTGGAATATAAAAAAGCAAACACCCAATAAATAAGCCTAAAAAACCCCAAAGCTCATACTAATTTTAATGCAGGACCAAGCAAAATATGCTGGCTACAAATCCATACAGAGTATGTGCAGGATTTTTTGAAGGAGAGCTTGTGACTTTTCCATTGTTTGGTCCTTGGGGGGAAATGGGAACCCATAGCCCTGAGTACAGATACTGGGATGGCTGTGTTGCTGTGATGCTGTCAGTTGCTCCACTATGTGCTTGTTCTCCTGATCACTAGCAAGGAACAGGAGTTTCTGAGAGCATTGCTTGCCTCTGCTGAGTACACTGTTCTGACACCAGTCTGTTCCTACTATGAGTTAAAAGACTCACAGAGACCCACAAAGCAGTAATCTTCTCAGCTAGCTTTAGCAGTCCATAAGTTAGGTGTCTAATCTTTTTTTCCAAGTTTCCCTTGCAGGCCAGGGAATCATCACCTCAAGGTGGGAATATGTTTTAGCTGCAAATGCCTCTTTCCCTCTGCTTGCACAAAGGGGACCAGAAAGACTGCCTTCCATGCTAAAGAAATTCCCACCAATCCCAGTGATGGGAGAAATGCTCACCCTGATTAAGCTGGGGGAGCAATACTTTATTTCAATCTCATTCTAAAGGTATTTAGGACAATCCTGTTATTACTGTGGTGGCAGCAGTGTACCTGCAGTCACATCCCCTTAGTCTGGGTGCTCACTTTAGACACCAGCTAGTATGATGCCAATTCAAGAACCTGAGACACATCTGATCCCTGTTGTCTGGCACTGCCAGGCCCTGCCTCTCTATGAAGAGAATCAGGTGCTAAGGTGCATATCTGAAAACTGCCATTTCTGTCAACTCAGAAGTACCTGGCATAATTCCAGGATTTCTTTGAAAAAAAAAGTTGAGCTCAGTGATAAAACAACCACATTCAAATTAAATGTTGTCAAGGGGTTTGGGGCTCAACTTGGCTGCAGATTGAGTAACTTGTTCTCATTTGAGCCAAATGTCTCAGAAAGAGTTCAAAATTGGGATTTCCTTACCTAGCAAGTGCTTTGCTAAATTAGTGCAATACCTTCATATACTGATATCTTGCTCAGTTATACAGCATTCCAATGATCTAGAACAATATTACCATCATCTATAGGACAGAAGCAGATAATTTCATAATGTTTTAAGAATCTACTTTCAATAGCCAGAGGGAGCGCAATAATTTAGGATTTACTTAGTGGGTTAATGCTAAGCCAAATCAATGTGACATATTTAATTCCATTTAATCATGTCAGTATTATCTTGGCAATTAACCTTTGATGATTCAAAAGCTTTTTGACATAACTAGTTGCACTATATTTCTATATTTAGATCTAATTGAAGTTTTTGTTCTGAACATGATTTTCCCTTTAATGCCAGTTGTATTACTATATGTGTTACAGATGCAATCATATAATTGAGTTTGAAGTAGTAGCTTAAAAATAAATGGACAGTCTGAGTGGGAAAACACTTCAGGAAAAAATGAAATAGTGATTAGTTGACTAGCACAGTATTTCTGTATTATTTCATGAAAAGGAGAATGTTGACATATTTTGTATTTTATTTTCGTATGTCACCTCTGCCTTTTGCTGTTTATACACCTTTGCTCCTTGAACTGAATCTAGGTTTTCATCTATTTTTTTTTCCAAAAGAAGACTTTTAAATGTGTATTATTGCCGCTCTCCTTAAGAGTGCAAGTGAGTGCTGGGTTGGAGCTAGTTTTAATTGAAAGTAATGGAATGCTCACTTTGGGGGCAGTATTTTCAAGATATGCAGAAGGCTTAGCTATTATTCTGAATTGTTACCATTGTTAATTGGTTCCTGTATTCTAATCTTATCAATTCTCTTTTTAATTTATTTTTAATGAGACAAATTCAATTCAATGACTAAATTTAAAAACATGGTTCATTTTCAAATGGCGTGTATTTTATACACATGTAAAAATGACATGCATACCATATATACACTTTCACCCCTATCCCCCATAATCTACATCTTAAGCACATGAATGTTTTATCTGGTAGCTGTAAATTAATAGTGGCTTTAGGATAGTTTTTGAATGTATATTCTTTGGCCAATATTAGCAAAAGTAATTTTGGACTGTGCATTCGGTAGCAAATATCGGCACCCACATTTCATTTAACAGAACTAGGATAACAGCAAATTAACAGAGAAATCATTCCAATTTAATTGCTTCCCTCTCTCAGGCCCTAGTGGGGAGGGAGAAGGAAGGATGGACTGAGGAGGTGGAGGTGGCTTGATTTAATTGCCTTCCTCTGCCAAAGCTAATGGCACCTGAGTCAAAAGGGCAGACAAGTGATAGGGGAAACGAGGCAGAGTGGTGATGTAATGAAAAGATGTGCAAGGAACTGAGTCAGCATAAAAATGAGAGTGTCATTTCTCACCTCTTTATTAGTAGTGTATGACTTTCCCCATGACTTTTTTTCGTTAACTACTTTTCAATCCCCATCTTAATTCTATGATTCTGTTCCCGAGATATTGTTCAGCCTTCAGCACCAGCCACCAAAATCTGCCTGATACATCTATTAATTCACACTGCAGTGAAGTTTTTAAATATATCTTGGGAAAATATGTTGCATAAGAACTGCTGGAGTGAATTCTGGTTAAAGATTTTGGTATTCTCCTAAAGATATTTTTTAATTTATTGACATTTTCAAATGAATTAGTTTAATTTCTGTAGGGCAAAACTTAAATCTTGTTTAAGTATTTATGCTTTATTTGAATGTGAATTACTCTAAAGAATTTGCACAGCATCCTCAAAGCTGTGAAAAGTGCTTTATAACTCAGCAACATATAATCAAAATCTATTTTTGATTGAGCTCTTGAGAGCATTTTCAAAACCCTTACCTGAGTCAATAAGTTGCAATCACCCAGAGTATACATGAATGATTGATTTTGACATCTGAACAGTAAGATTATTGTAATACAGAATAAAGCACCTGTGCCATTTATGCCTTGAGTGGCAGTTAGGGTAATAACATAAAGTAATGAACTGTCTAGCACAAATAATGAGAGCAGTTAAACTTTCACAGTCTAAACAGAGCACTTTGTGAGGAGCAAGATTTATAAAAAGCTTGTTTCCCAAGGTATAGCACCATCATCCCATATGAAGACCTATGTAATCATGATTCTCACTTTCAGCTCACAGTACCTAGCACTTCATTCTGCATAATTAAGGTATCATAGGCTGCTGTTTAATGCTCTCAGCTAGCATAAATACTAGTTACAGAAAGACTTTGCTATAGCAAGAGTCCCAAGGTTTGATATTTCCACAAATATCAAAAAGAAAATGTTTCCAGTCCTCAAGCACAAATGGTGCTGGTCAAGTCAGTGAAACTGTACCCCCACTGACCTCAGCTCAACTATACATCATCACATTAGTACTCCTGATAAATATCAAAACAGTAGCAACTAAGTTTTTCTGAAAACTATGACAGTCTTTTAAGCAAGTGAATCAAACATTTTTAGAAGCTTGGATTTTGTGGGTTTCTTTTCTCTTTTTCTTGACTTACTAGAAAATTGGATGTATTTTTGGATGGTTTTGTAAGTCTGTATCTTATGGTTAGGGAAAAACATTCCTAGAGTTTATCATGATTGTGTGTGTTTATAGTTCCTCAAATTCCCAGAGTAAATCTGGAAATACGAAAGTACCTATTTTATCTCAGATTATTTCTGCTTGTTTCCCTTGTTGCCTTTGTCCTCAGGTGCTAGAGCAACATCTTGATGGACTTGTACTAACAATCACATGCAACTTAGTTTATTGTTCACATCCTCGGTGTGTAGTCCTTCCATATGTGACAGAAAGAGCTGCTTTTCACGATGAGGTTTTTCAATAGTAAATTATCAGTAACAATAACAATATTCTGTCAAGCCAGTCAAAAGATTACCTTAAAAATACCAGCATTCTCATAGGGGAAAGCCCCCACATTGCAGCCAAAAAAGCACTGGGATATTGTGGTCCTAAGAAGTTGGTGATGTTTAAATCAGATTTTGATTTTCTTGCTGTTTCACCCAGCTTTACCTGTTGCAAGTTATGTTTGTCAGAAAGACTAAAACATTGAATATTTTCAGTTAATCCATTTTGCTAGCTGTGCCACAACCTTCAGGCTGTACCCAGACATTTTAGAGAGGAAAAAATATTTATAGGTTTAATAAAGCTACTCAAACAAATCATAGAACAAAGAGGCATTTAGATAAGCAAGAGTTGCTGAAAGATGTAAAAGTTTGGTTCTACAGAACCAACTGGAAAGCTTCTAATGTAATCCCACTAACAAAACACTTCCAACTGAGAGTATTTAATGCATCAGAGCTCCCTAAAAGACAGCACCTTAATTACCATTTGTTAATTTATAGATTGAATGGCAACAGTGTTAATTCGAACTACAATGGCACATTTCTGGACCAACTTCTTTTCTAGGTTTTCTAGTTTCACTTGCAGTTCCATCAGTCTTCCATGACCGCAAAATATAAGATTTCTATAAGCCAGAATGGGCTAATGATGGTGGGATGTGAAATATTAACAATAGATTAAACAAAACCCCCACAAGTTTGTTTTGAGGTTTTTTTCTTTTGGTTTTGCAAACTTTTTAAGTGCTTCATCTTTCTACTTTTTCATATGAATAATTTTATTTGAAATTGCTTTTATTATTTCCCGTCCATTTCTAGCATTGCTGGCCAATGCGCTATGCAATTATTGAAGGATCACTGGGAGCTGGGCCACTTTTGTGGTACATATCTCAAACCCTGCCTCTCATTTGAGTTTCTGCAAGACATAGGACTTCTAAAAAAGGAGGCAGGGATTTTCAAGAGTTCCTAAGGGATTTACTTGCTAAATACTCTGAAATCTGTATAAGTTTGGCATCTACCTTCTGTAACACTTGCAGGCCATCACTAGTGGTACAGAGCAGGTACTGCAGGGGTCATACCTGCTCTACTCTGTTATATTTTGTACTTTTAAATATTAGGTGCATATAATTATTTATTTATTCTTGTTCAGAAGTGTTCAGAAGTGTGCAGAAGATTAATGACCTGCTTCATTACAGAGTACACAAAGATGCTAAGCAGAATCATTTCATTAAGTCATCTGAAAGGACACAGAATGTTGTCTTTCAATATAATGTTTTAAAGCAATATGATTGAATAGATTTTGTCAGCAACAGAGTGATAAAGGGGTGCCAAATTTGTGCTGCTACTATGTTATAAATAGTAGTAATTCTACTTTTTTATTTGCCGAAGAGTCATTTTTGAGAGAAGTGACAGGTATGTGTTATTAAACTCATTTTTTACAGATTTGCTTCAGCAAAAATGGAGAGCTAGGTGAAAGTTGCAGAACTCATTTGTGCTGTTGTACAAAACAATGCAATGTCATTAGTTCCAGGGCCTTGGTTTTCTTTTAAAGAAGACATGTGTCTCAAAAGGAGCACTTCTTTAACCAATTTTTGATAAGAACTGATTTTAGTTATGACTACAAACATTCTTTGTTTTATTTCTCATGTCTTAGGTTTCTGTTTCCCTTTTCATTCACAATTTTACTTTGATTCCATTTTACATGTTAACATTTGAAGTATTCCTATTCATTGTTTTCCATGAAAGCAATTTGTTTTCAGTTTTATTTTATTTCATTTTTTAGTGTGAGACAGAGAACATACTGCCAGAAGAAAGCCCTTCAGAGGTACCTGACAATTTGCCAGTGAAGTTTGCATTGAGAGTGCAAAGTATTTATCTAAGGATTCAAGCAAAAGAAGCATCACCGTCATCATGCTCTGGGTAGCAGGTGGTTGCATTTCAGGTGTTTTGTCTAACTTCTGTCTGTTTGCACAAGCAAGAGACAAACTCTTAACATTTTAAAAATGTATCTCGCAGTCCTCAGTGCTATGTTCCCTCTTCTGCAGGCCCACAAGCCCACCACCAAACCCTCCCATACAAGAAGAAAGTCACAACTCTTGTCCTGTACTCATCTGTGCTTCTTGTGCTGTGCTACTTGGTGGTGTAGGCTGCAGCCCTGCAGATACCTTTGAAAAATTTACAAAATTGCTGTAACACTTCTAAATTAGAGTTGTTGCTAGCCACTCTTTTCATATTCCTGTGCCTGCATACTACTGCTTTCTATTTCTACTCAGTGTACTTTTTCACTGCTAAAACTACGTCCTAGTCTACCAGTGCATAAATAATAAATTGCATATTGCAGGCTTGACTTTTCTTTCCAACACCCTGTCACTGAGGAAAAGCAACATAATATGCATTTCTATTTTCCTACATCTATATTTCATTATCACCATTTCTACCACCACTCCCAAGAAAACCCCAAACCCCTGCATCTTTGCTATTTTACTTTACATCTATACATTATATATATTTTCAGTTATATTTTAAGTTATATGTTATATATGTTATATGCATATCATTATTACTTAATGGATTAGAAAGGGTATATGAACCTACTTGTGTATGAACAATCTTTCTCATGAACCTACCTGTAGTGAGAATGAAGGAGTGGTATGTAGCCATACTGGGTGAGGTGATCAATAAGTTCCTCCCACATAGCTTAAAAATCATTTGTTTGGTGGATAAAGGACTGGTCCGTGAGAATGAATTAAATTCCATTTTACACAAATTATATGTAGCTATACTCCACATATCTGATTTCTTCCAACCCAAACATGGGATTTCCTGCTTGACCCCAAGGTGTTTTTCTACTTAATAGCTGGGGCAACAGAAAAAGTGACCAGGTTAAACTTTGTTTTAATTTGCATTAATTCACTTTGCTTTGAGCTGCTGGCCCAAGGATTTTTTTCATACCTATTTAAATCGTTCTGATGAAAATACTGAGAGAACATCTGGCATATCCATTTAGGTTTTATTCCAAGGTATTTTAGAATGCAGCTTCTAGGACTTTTAAAACTCTCTTATTTATAAAGCCATACTAGACTGGGACTTCATAAAGCTCTGGCTTAGATTCCAACAACAAAACTGGACTGGAAACATCTTTTAGATCTAAAAGTGTTCAGAAAATTCTTGCTGTTCACTTCTGCAAACAGAAAACCCAAGACCGATGCCTTGGCAGTTAATGGACATTATAGATGAAATCGTTGGTTTCCTTTGGAATTTGCTCTAAACTTCTCATTTCAGCTATACGCAGGTACCCTCTTTGAAGGTAAAAGCCAATTACCCAAATTTTATTAAATTGTTCTTTCACAAAAGGATTACTGATCTTAAAAATATGACATGTAACAGTAAATCCTAAATGAAGCCAAGCTATCAGTGGGACATTGTTCTCCTAAGGACTGATCAGAGCATAATGTCCACATCAAGAGTATAGCAGACCTTTATACATTCAGCTTTTGTCCTGTTTAATAAGTTCATTGAGCCCTGTGATGAAAATCCATTTATAAACTTCAGTATATTTATCAGAGACATTTTTCTATTGCTTATAATGGATGGATTGATGTATCAGAAATGGCATATTAATTGTGATACTGCCACAGTCATGTCATTTAGTGTATTTGTTTTATCTTCTTTTAAAAATGTGTAGATCATTAATACTCATGCTTTTTGAAATAAGTTGAGAAATGGCAAACCAGCAACTAACTTACTTGGTTTAATCTTATTTGTAGTGACTCTGTGCCCTGGATTCTTGCCCCTCACCCTGCTATTCTGTTTTCACTATTCATGGATCAGCTTCCAAATGGAGCAGGAATGCCAGGTACAGTGGGGAGAAGAGCTGAATGCCATGAAGAACATAGTTGTTGAGCTGTTTCCTAACTGGGCTGGTAGACCCTTAATTTTATTAAGCGTGTTGATTTTTTAAGCGCAGGGGGACTGAATTCAGAAATAGGTGCTTGTAGTCCTAGCCTTGTTCAGCTTGAGCCATGTGTGTGTTTCCCTTCCGTAGTTCATTTGGATTTTAAAAAAAATGTTTGGACACTTCCTGGGACTGGAGGGTGTCTACTGGGTCTGCATTAGATGCCGATATGCTTTTGAATATCTGTGCCTCAGAGGCATGGAATATGAAGGAAAAGAGGTGTTCGAGGATAACTCCCCTCTTATCCCAGTGCCAGAAGAGCCGCGTTGAAAAAGAGCATGGCATAGTTCTAAAAACACTGCCAAATTTAGGGTTCCCAAAGCTGTTAGCAAAGACAGAGTTTAAAGAGCACTAATAACAAGGGGCAACTTTTGATCCATTTCTCCCCAGTGTTAACAAGGTCACTGAAAACTCATCAAAAACAAACATAAATTCATGCCTTACACTTTGGTACCAGGAAGGTCACATGAACTGAGCCCTGCTGCAGCACGGGAAACATAATTAATATGTAAAATGACAGCAGGCGATATTGATCTCAGTGGCAAGTTCATCCAACTGCTGCCTGCACATTGTTCTGAATCACTTCTGAAATAGTGACATCAATGTGAATGCTCCCAGCAGCAAGAGTCACTGTGGAAAACTTAGAACTTTGCCTAATTTCTGACAGTTAATGAGACCTACAGGGAGTATTCACAGAGCACAAAGCACATTGTTTTGTCTTGTTTGCTTTATAATGCAGAATATTTATTGGTCTCCAGTCACTCCCTGGTGACACTTCCCTCTTCAATCTTTGGCCTGTGCCATTCAGGATATAAATAAGAAGAGAGAGACTCTGCAAATCATTTTGAAAAAAACTATTTCTTTGTATTTCCCTTGTGGGACCTCTTTGCTCCTGTTTGTTAAGTCTTTGGAGCTGTTCACCTTCACGGTCTCTGTCCCAGGAAAGCCAGGGCCTGGAGTCCTGAGCCAGCTTCTCCAGCTTCCATGCAGGGAGGGCCTTGGGTCTGTGGCCTTACTGATACACACAGCATGTACATGGACTGTTGTACCGAGGCGGCATCGTGGTGCCTGGGCAGGATGCAAGGGTAATGGCTCTGCCTCGTAATTGTATTTGAAAGAAAGGCTGTGTTCATTGGAAAGTGGTATGGAGAATCCTCCCTGCAGAGTCCATTGTGCAAACAGAGTAAGGGGCAAGATTTTGTCATCTTCTCGGAACAGGTAACTTTCTCAGGCTGCCTGGGCAATGGCATGTACATACAGACGCTGCCTGTGACACAAACTCTCACACACAGAATTACCAAACAAACTGGGGAACTCAAGGGGTAGGATGACCACCCCTGTGCTCAGAAATTAGGACAGTGGCACTGAGGAGGCATACAAGCCTGAATCTCTCCTTGCTCAACAAGGAGTGAATGCAACAGAAGTCATTTTGCTTAGACATCTCATGATTTCCCTTGGTTAGAGTCATGACAACAACCTGTCTGGAGGTAAGTTGTCTGTCCAGGGATAAACCTGTCAAAAGGATAAGTGTCATATATGAAAAATCTTGTGTCTGTCTACAATACTGCAGCTAGTGAGCACTGGTGCTCAATGTCTCTTCCATTGCTTCACACTAACAGGAGAGAAAGAACTCTGTTGTAATGAAGATCATAAATGTTAATTCAGATTATTGACTTGAACAGTAGAAATCTCTACAAGGTCAGTGGGACTTAATCTGCCTGGTACTACCTTCAGTTTTCACAGCTGGTTGTGAAGGATTGAGTATACAAAAAAAAGAAAAAAAACTGGTATAGCATTGGTTGGCATTTATAAGAGATGTACTTTAACTGCTGAAAAAAGACCATGTTGGACAGAGTCTTATTTTGACAGAAAAGCAGATGGTTATTTCAATTGGTAAAGGCTGGGAGGGAATGGTTGGGAAGTGAGACAAATAAGAGTTACAAGATTTGGGTTCTTGTCTGCAGGGGGAAGAAGTGGGAGAGGAGAATGAAGAGAGTTGTGAAGCTGAAAGTTGCAGTAGAAGGTGAGTACTATGTGTGTCTGAAGGCACAGCAAAGGGAAAACAATCCTTCAACTTTCCCCATTTGTTTGAAATTTTTGTAGTTACCAAATTTGGTTTTATACTTCCTTTTGAATTAGTCCTACCATGTCTAAATTCACTCCTTAAACTATATTGCTGTGATTCACTATTTTCTTATTTTGCAGATCAGATACTTAGCAAATCTTAAAGACAGTATGATACTGCAGGGATACCAGGTCAATAGGCCCTCACAGACAAAGCTGTGTGAAGTTTAGCAGTTTCAGTTGGCTAGAATTTCTTGACTATTTTTTATTCTTTATCTAAATGATTTAAATTATAAAACAGCTTTTTTCCTAATGGAGAATTTCAGATGAAAGTTCTTTGCAAATCACTTTTGACAGATTTAGTTAAAAATTGATTAAAACAGTGGTAGCATTTTGATTCTAAACTCGGGTTCTGGAGTTTTCATCCCAAGGTTAAAATACTAAACTAAACTAAACTTATTTTTCTGTTTGTAATGCTCTGCAAAACACTTGGGAGGAAAGACTTGAAGTTTGAAGTGAAATGGATGTTGTTTGGCTTTGAATTGCATTGTAAAAGCTTTTCTTACCCGGTAAAAGCTTCTTCTCCATAGAGAATAGCTTTCTATTATTCTCGTTTGATAAAAGCTTTTCAGTTGTGTTTGCTTCACAAAATCTTTAGTATGATGTGAAATTCTGCATTCCATCTTTGTGTATTTATTATCTAAAATGCAGGAATATTCAAGGAAGCACATGTGTTTTAAGCTAAAAAGATATCTCTCTTTCTGGAGCTATACTGTATCTTGCTGACTTTGGGGGTGCAAGCAAAGATAAATCTAATCCTTTTAGTACCAGAGAATGCAGAAAATCAGTAGGAATGGATCTAATTCCATAATACATAGATCTTCTGATAGGATCAGATATGATAAGTCTCTTACATGTTTTCCCATCCCCTATTTTGGCAGACTGTAAATCTCTTCAAATGGTCTTACTAGACCTTATTCATCTTTTCCTGACACTCTTGAGGAAAAGAAGTTATTTATAAGTAACATAAATGAATTTTCTGAAGGCATTTCCACTTTCAAATTAGAATATTTCTTCCTGCTTTGTATGAAGGAGTGTTACAGAGAAAGTAAAAAATGTACAAAAAATCTTCATAGAACTTTTTTTTCATATGAGAATGCATAATCTTGCAGGTCTCCAAACACTATATATCCCAAGAGAAGGCATCTATTCATCTGGACCATCAAATCACGGAATTATTCAGGTTGCAAGAAAGCCTAGCGTGTGTTAGTCCAGCAACTTTCTCAAAGCAGACACAGCTATCTCATAAGACCACATTTTTTAGGACTTAGTTGTCAGGTCTTAAAAACCTCTAAGGACAGACATCTTACCCTGCCACAATTGAGGGTATTTCTTCATTGAAATTGCAGTAGAAATACCCAAGAAAACACACAGAAAGTTTTGCCATATAGCACAGGAACTGATTATTCCCTTTTACTTCATGCCTGTTGTATCCTATCTGCATCTAGTCTTCAGCCCCTGCTGAAAGATGTTTCTCACTATGTTTAGTTTTGTTTTATTTCATATAATTAAATGTATTTGCTTGTCTAGATCAAACAACTTCAGAAATATACTGGGGAAACTAAGCAGAGTTTTTTTGATGACTGACTTTTTTTCTCAAGTTGTATAATCTTAGGCACTATAAATAGTTTTGACTTTCAGGTTTTATTTTTATTAGATGCTGTTTTCTATAGAGTGTGTTTTCCCAGTTGCTCCAAGACAAAATATTTTCATTATTGAGGAGACTGGATTTTCTTCAAGCTGTACATTCTTGAACAGTGTATTCTGTTATATAATTGTTGTGTGTGTAAAGAGTTGGGGTTTTCTGTGTAAAAAGTCAAAATCATGTGAGGACACCAGCTTTATGAATAGATTCTCTAGGATAATAATACTGTAAATATTACAAACTTTTACGATAGTTCCAGCACCTGTGGCTGAATTGAGAAGGGCATTGTCATCATATTTAGGGAGGTGATTCTTCCCCTTTATTAAACGCTGGTGAAAAACATCTGGAATTCTGGGTTCAGTATTGGACTCCCTGGTTAAAGAAAGACATGGACTGGAGCGTGTCCAGCTAGGGCCACTAAGATGATTAAGGTATTGGAGCATATCTTGCATGACGAGAGGCTGAGAGAAGTGGTATAATTCAGCCTGGAGAGGAGGCTTAAGTTGATCTTAGTCATGTATAAATATATGAGGGAGGGAGTAAAGCAGTCAGAGACAGAGTCTGCTAAGTGACAGCCAGGGACAGGGCAAGAGGCAATGGGTAAAAATTAAATAAAATTAAGTATAAGACTTTTTCTTTTCAGTGGAGGTTATCAAACACTGGCACAAGTTGTTCTGAGAGATTCTGAAGTCTCCATCCTTAGACACACCCAAACCCTTCCTAGTCAGCATTCAGCGTTACTTTAGTTGACCCTACTTTGAGTGGAGGGTTGGAGTGGAGAGTCTCCAGTGCTGCCTTCCAGCCTCAACAATTCTGTGATTGTGTATTCAGATTCTTTAACTTAACCCATTATTAGAATCTTATACATTTCATATTTGTTATAAAAGAGGCACTTGCTGTGATTGGACTATACTGTAAACATTATTCTGTCTACAGATGTTTAGCTCACCTATGTGTGCTAAACCATAAGGTTCAATGGATTTACACAAGATAAAGCAGTTGAGGTGTTAGCACAAGCTAAAGCAATGTAATTACTAATATTCAGCTATGTAGTAGGAAGTGAAAAAATTACATACACCTTCCAAGTCCATTCTTATCTCCAAGCATCCATGAATAGAGATGAAAACATCCTTCAGACTCAAATAAGTCTATAAATTTTAAGGGTAAGTTCACCTCTTTTAGGAAAAGAATGCTTTGAATACATTCCCATGCAATTTTTATGAGCTCCTTCCAAGTAACGAAGAAGATGTGGCCCATGTGCTTTAGCCTGGGGCCAAATCTTCAAGGGGAAGCAATTTGAGCCTGGTGTCCAAGAGCTAGTATGGACACAGTATGGGCAGCTAGAGTACTAGGATCTAAGACTAAAATAGGGATCAAGCCAAACTCATGGTGTATATGCACCCTCTGATGGTTGTTTCAATGTACCTTTTTATTTTTTAAGAGAGAAATAATAAGAGAGCTGTGATAATGAGTTCTTACTCTCTCTTTAATGTCTTCCTGAAAATTGAACTATAATGCTTTTCAAGCACAGCTTTCCTTGAAGATCAATCTAAATACCTTTTCTTTATTTCAAGTGTGAATTGAATGTGCTGCAGTTATTGCTGATTAGCTGTATGTGGGGACGTACTGTTCCAGAGTTATATGCCTGTTCGTGTTTATCTTCGTTCATTCTGAAAAGGTCAGAAAGGAGAAAATCCAACATAGACAAGTGGAATTGATTTAAAATGGTAACATGAAATGTGATAGGAGAAGTGATAAAACCAGCAAAAACAGCTAAAAGGGTAGAGGCATTTGTAAAAACACAATGTGCAAAGTGTGAAAAGAGACAAAAGAAACCATGTCTGGCTGGTTCCTGTCAGTGCTTTTATGGTCACCAGTGTCCATGCTGTACTCTGGTTGTGACCCTGCCACAGTATAATGTGTGCAAACTCAAACATTCCTTCTGATGGGGTAGGTTTTTGTCTTGATGACCTCAGCTGTTAGTTTCTTCCTGCCGTTTTAACATGGTTTTTTTTTAAATTTTTCTGGGATATTCTACTTTGGGACCAGTAATTTTTTAGTAAAAATTTGTTAAAATAATGAAATTAATATTTCCATTATAAACTTGCTGTACAAAATGCATTTACTCTACTACCTGATATGGGTGGCGAGGCCACACCTGTCCTTGAGTGCTCACTGAATTCAACTTTCACAGTAGTTTTGCCCAAAAATAAACAAATTCTGCTTGCTTATTTTTGTTGACTAAAATTATTAAGAATTTCAGTGCAAAAAGTTACACTGAACATAGTCATTAATAATGATAGCATACAAGCCCACAAATCTGCAGAATATTTGCCTCTGTATTTAAAACAAAGAAATATTTGCTCTGTGAATAGTGTCAGAACGGCATCCAGCAGCCTGTCAAACACACAATGATACAGAAAAGTTATAATGCTTCCAAACCCCTTAGCTTGCTATGCAATTTCCATGATTACATTAGCATCAATTATAAAAGACATTCTTCACTGCCATTTTCCTGAAGAACCCACTGTTTGCTTATAGAAAGAACATATTCAGTGTCCATAACTCTAAAATGCAGATGTAGAAGCAGAGAAACACATGAGAAGTAAAACAAAACAACTTCCCTGGATCACTGAGTGGAGGGTTAGCTCTATTTTGAATGCCATTACTGCATCCAAATTGTTTCTTCACCTGTTGGGACACAGTTGAGAAGTGACGTCTTTAATGAGGCCTTCACCAGTCTTACCTGCAGTATGTGATCTGTCTTGTAGTGCTTTAAGTCACGAATTTCTAATAGGCAGCACTTAGTGTTTTTAATTTCCCTACACTTAAGAAAACTAATGCAAAAGTAATATTGATAGACCAAAATGATCACCCAAGTTCGTATTTCAGTATCCAAGTTCAGCCCTTGGATAACGAGCTAAAGAGGTTTGCTTATATCCCCAAAGACAATTCCAATTGGGTGTCCTTCCTCCATGGAAAACCTTCTATCCTCTCCTCTGCAGACTTGCTTGTTAACTCCTATGTAGCTGGTGTCAGCTTGTGACTGTGGATATCTTCTTCAGGAAATGCATGTTATTTATTCCATATGTCTATGGCAGATGGGAACATGTACCTGGTAGGAAAACACACTTTAAAAGCTGGGATTGCAAGGTATCTTGTTTATATCTTGGTGTGTGATATGGAGTTGGTGTGTGAAATAGAGTTTTGGAATGATAGGTGAATCAAGGAGAAAATTGGGAAAAAATGAACCCTCATGATCTGTAAATAAGCAGGCCCTCTCTTAAGGGAACTGGTGGAGTGTAGGTGAGGGGGTTGTTCATATGAGTTTAGTCTGGAAAATGCATAGCAATTTTAATTAGCAAAATGAGCCATACAGAAATTATAAGTACTTACTACACACTATGACCATTCACTTTTGAGGAGTTACAAGTCAGCTTTTGTGGGTTTTATGACAAAGGGCCTCTCACAGCAAGGGATACATGGCTGGCTCATATTCAATTAGTGACCACCAGCACCTCCAAGTCTTTTTGCATGTCTTCTTTTCAGCACTGCATGTTCCCCCATCATGCAATGGTGCCTGGGGTTGTTCCTCCCCAGGTCAGTGGTGGATGCAGCCTAGTTACTCTAACTCCCTTGTATATGTTCTTTTCTATTTCAGCTGCATGTGTCTTTTTTTTTTCTTTGTTTAAATGAACTTCATTATCCTGTAGATGCTTCAGAGAAGAAAATAGCTCTGTGAGTCACAGCAGAGATTTCATCTGACCACTCAATGGGAAAAGCCTCCAACTTGGGGCTGTGCCTCAGTGGTTGTGCCCAGACAAGAGGGAGAGATTTGCACACCAAAGAGGAGCACTAGACTGATGGGGCAGAGTCAATTCCAGCCTTAATAACAGAAGTTACCAACAAAACACATGCCAGCTTATCAATATGGAATTAGTCTAAGAGTGTTAGAAGTCTACTGTGTTTTGAAAGGGGAATGATATGTAATGTAAATTAAGGTATTTATTATATGATAACAGGAATGAATAACAAAATCATAGTCTATTGGAGCATGTTCCTTTCTCTGACTCCTAGGTTTTACTTGGCTTCAAGCAAATGAGCAGCATACTATTGATTGCAATGTTATTCATCTGGGAAGTAAGGATCAGTTCTGGACCATGCTCAACCCTCTGCCACTGAAGCTTGGATTTGATGTGGCCAGTAGTAGTGCCAAAATCATTAGGAAATTCCAGTAACCATGTCAGAGATTGGGACTTAGATGTTACCTTCACATGTTGCTTCAGACATTCCTGTGCAGGAACTCAGATGCTGGCCTGTGTTAATAGCAGTCAGTGGGAGAGAAAGTGAACTCTCTGAGCACTGTCTTAGCTGCAGAAGGAGGAATTTTGTCAGCACATATTTCACAGAGAGCTTCAGCTCTTGGGGATGTACATGAGGCACACTGCATGAAGACAGGTCTAGTGCAGAGGTGGGCTGACAGAGGCTATTGTCATCTCCTGGTAAAATGCCATTATCAATTAATTGACATTTTAAATGAAAAATATTTACTTGTTAGTCTATTTCTTTTGTTGGTACCACAACTATTTGTGTGTTTTCCTGATTCAGTCACAGCATGTCATTCATTGCAAACAAAAGTCTCCTTTCCTGTCACATTTTATTATCAATTATTTCCTGCCAGCAGGGGTCACACGGCGACCACAGATTCTCATCACCACTGCTGCCCCAGTCACTGATGCTATAACATCACTTCTGGCTAAGAAACACTGGGAAACACCACTCAGATATTGAAAATATAGTTGGGAATTACCATCTTATGATATATTTTCTGAGATATTATAATAATCGATACAATATTTTCTAGGAAAGATAACATATCTAGTAAGATGTCAGGATTTGAAATAAAAAACATTAATCTTTTATGATTTCATATCTGATACACATGTTAGAATTGTCTCCTTGGTGAATTTTGCTTCAAGGGAAAAAATAGTTGGGAAAGAAGAGGGAAAATGAAAGGCTGTTATAGCATTTTAAAAATTCATTTGTGGAATGTAGTGTGAAACCTTTAGGCCAGTTGTGTGTAGTGCAACAGCAAAGAAAGTAAGGATTATACTGAGGGAACATGGCTCCCTTGCACAAGGCACTTTGCCAACAAATACGAGAGGGGCCGTTCTTTTACAAGACAACCAGAATCCTGGTCTGATAGACAGAGACAGTGGCTAAAAATAATTTTCTTGTAACTGTTAGCTGTTAATGAGATTCACAGCTAGCTCTCTTACAAAGATGTTGATACCCCCAGTTGTTATCTGCAGGCTGACCAGCAATGCACAGGCTCCATAGGACACAAAGTGCTGCTCTGACTTCCCTCTATATCTTACATAATGAAATCTATAAGAACAAAACACTTGACAACTGTGCTGAAGTTTGGGATTAAATTTTCAGGAATGGTTCAAGCTGTGGCTGTGGGAATGCTGCAGAGAAAGGCGGGCTTTTGGGAGTGGTTATGGGAGTGGGAAGAGTGAGCATTATCCTGCCATGCCAGGAAAACTCCATGGCTTTGTTCTCCAACTTCAGTTAGGGAATCTAGGCTCACATGCAGGTGGCTTGATGGCATTAGGAATGGCCTTTCCTCTGTCACCACATTTCTGCAGGCTGCTGAATATGTCTGAAGCCAATGTCCAGCCCTTAGCTGAATGAGAACCTACTCAGATGTATTTTCAAATGAATGGCATGGAAATGTCTTAAAATGGAAAAGGGAAAGGAGAGAAAAGACTACGACTGTGAAGATACTCTAAACTGTAATTCCTATTACTTGATCTTACCTTGATCTAATTTTTTTTTGTGAACTGATTAACTTTAAAAACCACCAGGAGAAGAAATATTAGAATTGTCAAAGACCCAGAGTCTTCTAGCCAATTTTGAAAAAAGGGCAAGAAATGAGAGGGTGAGTCTGCAGACCTGAAAAGAAATAACAGAAGAGGGGTCAGATAGACATGCTCAGTAATTACTATAATGACAGTACTAAGTAGATATGCAACAACCTGTCTGTAACAGAGAGAATGGGTTCACTAAATGAAGTTAAGGCTAAAACTTGCCTTACTTTATCTGCATACAGCCCTACTTCTTCAGAAGAATTTCAAATAAGTAAAACATTACCATATTAGACCAAGGGTTTTAAATCAAGGTGTTAAAATTAGTTTGTTCATTTCTATTAAACTTTTCATAACCTTCAATTATTCCTATGCAAATGGCCTGAGAGCTATTAAAATAGAAATAGAGCTGCACTCAACAACTCTCTTTTTAAGGCTCTGAAGTTCCATATATTATCTATTGCAAACACCGAGACATTGAAGTAAGACCAGCTGGTGAGCTTTAAACATTAGATCAGAAATTGCAAGTTGAATATAACTAGAGAACTGATACCTAGAGAGCTCATTATCTGACTTCCTAAGATCTTACTGATGTTATTAACTTCCTTCCCTCAAAAAGGCAAAGGTAATGTGAGACCCTGAATCACCGAGTCATTCCAATAAGAAATAATTAAACATTTCCCACTGAAAATGCTTCTTCCTTTTATGAAAAATGATGGCCTTTTCATAGCACAAAATTACACTACAAATTATGTGAAATGTGTTTTAATTCTGTCACCAGCTGCAGGATACCTGTGTTGAAAAAATTATGTATTTGCTCAGGAAGATTATACAGTGCACAGCCGCAAAAATGAGTAGTCAAACACCCTCCCAAAGGAGGTTCCCATTAGTGATGTGAATCCTCTTCTACCTGATAAGAAGCCTCAAACAGGAGGTCTATCCAGACAAGACTGTGAGAAAAACCTCATAAACACTGTAAGTGTAGCACCTCAGAAGACATTAGGAAAAAGAGATGCAAGGATTCAAATTATGCTGGATGGCAAGTCTCAGAGAAATGTTTTTAACTAGTTGTGCTCTTACTCAGATTCAGATGGAGATAAAACTGCTCTTCTTGCAGAAGGCCTGAATGTGGCAACACCTCAAAGATGCTGAGCAACACAAAGTGAGTAAGAAGCACAAATTATTTCACCTCTTCACCACTGTTCATAAGGCAGGACCCTTAAAAATAAAAGGACATTTGCAGAAAAAGTGTAAATAGGAGTCAGAGTGGCTGGGAGCTCTGAAAGAAGTTATGTCACTATTTCTGGAGATGGGCTCTAACTGGTAATATGGCCCTGTTCAGCAGTAGGAGTTTATAATCTACCGTCAACCAGTATCATGCCTCACATTCTAGTTCTCAAGCAGCCTCGTGTAAATGCATCTGCTGCATTACACTGCAAAAATCCTGCCCCCACTCTCTTGTATTCTTGGCCTTCTACTAAGGCCTCTAGAGAAGCTGATACAAAGTTAGGTATCTGGCAGGCACCTCAGAGAGCCAATGGCTCTAATTGTCTAAGACCCAGAATCTCTGAGACCACCCAGACTCCTGGAAAGTTTTTTGTGACTTTGTCCATATGAAATTTCCAAATTCTTGATGAAGAGCTGTGAAAGCAGAGGGTAAAAAACACATTCTGTACCTCAGAAATTTTGAATCCAATTTTGCTCTTTTCTTGCTTTGAAACAATAATCTTTAGGATGTGGTGAACTTAAAGGTCATTAAGAGGCTAAGTGTGGTGGTAATGATCTGTAAAAGTTTTGTCAGTTCATGTTCTTAACGAATTATTAGTGTTTAACCACCACTTGGGGGAATGCTTTATGTGTCTGTAAACATCACTATCCAGAAGATATTGAGGTGATAGTACTTGTAGGCAAATTCTTTTCGAATGTGGATGAAGTTGCCTGGGGAATTGTATTTTAGCACAGTGATGTTGATCCTACTAGGCACAATGCTGTCTTTGTTGCTCAGGTCACACATTGCAAGAGGAGGTCTTCAGACCTCTTGTTATTTTATGTGGCTTTTTCTGCCCTCTACTTTCACTTTTCTCTTCTGAGAAGAAAATTAACCCCAACACTCTGTGTTGAATAGAACTTCTTAGCTATCATAAATGCTGACGCAGAATGACAAGGCTCAGTACAAAGTTAAAAAATTGTTTACTTTTTCTTTTGCTGTTGTAAGAATAGTCAGATACACAACCCAGCCTTTTAAACATCTGACAGACAAGTCTTCGCAAGTCTTCCACAACAGCAACATCTCTTGGAATTTATTAGCTGCCAATGGAAAAATGATGGAGCCTGTGTTGGCTACTGAAATGCACTGTGCATCTGCAAGGTGCCCAAAGAAGGTAATACACTAATCAGTTCTTCATATCTAGATTCACAATCAAGCATCTTGCCTAATTTTATAGTATACAGCAGAGTAGAATTATAATTTCTATATCACCGTGGCAGTAATTCAGTGAAATGCAAGGCAATTTTTGCATATCAAGTACATATTTTTATAATTATTGTAATTTCTTTCATAAAAACAGTATTGTGAAAACATTTCAGAGATATAAGATTTCAGAATACAGTGCATGCCGTCTAGTACTGCTCATTCTACTTCATGTTTTAGAAGCCACAAGCAAAAATTAGGACATTACAGTGGGTACAGTGTGGCCTTTTGTGCTTTTTTATCGGTATTAAGAGCATGTTTTTAAGAAACCTAATAGCATCAGTTCTTATTCTGTTGAGAGAAATGAACAGCTGATGACTACGAAGAAAAATCTCTCCTAATTTCTGATAAGTTTGTTTTATTCCAGGGGAAAAAAACCCCAAACAACCTAAAATTAAATCACCCTCTTCAGGTATCTGATGAAGCCAAAAACAGCAGGTGGGAAGAAGTTATATGATACTGTGGGTAAATCAGAGAAATGATAGTTCACACACTAGCAGCACAGGAATAAAACAAACTATAGTTGAAAAAAATACCTTTATCACAAACGACACCACTGCAAAGTTTTGTCTGCATAGAAAAAGTTAACACCATGGTTCTAGGACAGTGAATATATTTATATATTCTTAACAGACATCTGACACTATTGGCAGCATACTCACTTCATGGAAAAATCTGACACTTGACATTTTGCTGCAAATCCATGAAATCACGTACAAGCAGTGTCCAGCTGCATCTTGTAGTGTCAAGAATTGTGTTGATTAAATCAACTAATCTTTTGTTCCCCTTCTTTGAATCTGATGCTTGGTTTTATTTCACAGTTTATTAAACATCATGCAGTGAAGCTCTAAGGAAGACTCAGGTCATGGTTTAACTGTATGGTGGCTTTGGCTTGAGCGCCACCATCTTGATTCCTACTCCTGTCCACCCATGACAGTTTTTTTTCTCTAGAGGGTTTTCTTATGGTAAGAGTAACAGCAGTGACAGATTGGTGAGGGTCTTTACCCATCCTTACTAATACAAAAATGGAAACCATTTGGTCTCCTGGGAACAATATTTTACATTTCTAAAAGTGTCCATTATTTGTAAATCTTTCTTCCTGAAAGGAAGAAAGTAATTCCTTAATGTTCTGTGTGAGATAAAACTTCTTTATAGGTCATTTAAACATACCATATTCTTTCAACTCTTGATCTTTTTAGAGTTTCATTCAGTATTGACAGTTAGTGTGTCTAGAGAGGGTGACTGAATCTTTTCAGTTTACACATCTAAATGTGAGATGAACAGTCCTTGGAAGTATTTACCTGTTCTATTGACTCCGGGAAGGTAGTTCAATTCACATATGTAATTTCAAAGTGATTGAAGTCATCAGAGAAGAAACTCAGTCCTTAGTATAATTTGAGGATATTTGTGTAAGCAATGGTCATGGTTGGCTCTTTTCTCCACCTTTATCTTCCCCTCATTATAATTGTATAGTACTTCGTAAATTAGGCCCCTAGTGTTATGCACTGGTGGTCTTTTAATTGTCCTTGAGAGAGGAGAAACAGCTAGTGAGCACATTCAGCCATTATGTTAAGCACCATATAGTATTGATAAACAATATGGTCAATGATTAGACAACTGTGTGGCACATGTGCAACTTTGTGCTACTGTTTCTGAGTATTGTTACACTCTTCTGTTAGGAGAAGAAGAAAATCAAGAAAACTCAGTCTTCCTTGATATCTTTTAGATCACAATTGAAAATGTGGATACAAAATCCATTTACAAATATATATGGATAAATTAAGTGTTATTTAGGAATACATTTACCTTTATGTTTTTGCTTGTTTGAATTACAGTACTGTAACAAAATCCCTGAAAAAAACCTGTAATCCTAATTATGAACAATATAGCAGCATCTGGAAGCTTGGGGAGGTGCCAACATAAAAGCCAAAGTCATTTTGGTTTAAAAGCTGGAAAACTGGTTTCTGAATACAGAACATCTTTCTTACATGTTTTATAGACCTGGGACCTAACTATGTCAAACCCATCCAAAGCTCACCACTTGTATTAATGATCATGGCATGAAGTGGAAGGTAAGATTTTTAGGAATCCGTTTAAAGTTAATTGCTTTAGGTTAGATATCTCAGTAGAGGACATCCAGCAGTAAAAGAATAGAGGTGGTTCAGTGACAGGAGAATAATCACAAAGGACAGACTGTTGTCAGAATGGTGGATCCGTGGTACAAAGTGATTCTGAACAGTCATATCAAAAATTCAATTTTGATCATGGCTAAACTAAACAGTAATCTATCCCTATTCTAATGCAGAAAATAGTACATGTACTAATGAAAGATCTTTCAATGGTTTTTTTTTTTCCAACCTAGTCTGAGAGAAATAATAAAATGAAGAATTATCAAGGAAGTGAATACATTTTTATACTGATTTTGTTGAAACAGCAACCAACTAGCTTCATCATACATTATCCACTTTATAAAACTTGATGTTCTTACTCATATGAATTTCCAGGTGTATACAGATACTGTAACACTTTAATAGTTTAAAAAATGCCTAGACATAGAGATTAGAAATCCCAATGATCTGTATGTCTGTGCAGTTTTGAAATAGAGAGAGAAAGCAAAAAATGTGCAGCATATATAAATTGGTTATAGATTATAACATGGAGCATTGAAAGCCAAGTCAAACTGTTGTCCAAGCTTCCTGTAAATAAGAGATGTGGCTTCCTTTTTGTGCACCTAATGGAAAACAGTGATTATTTCAGAAGTTCCACCTTTTCATGTACTTCCTCAGCCTTCATCCCTCATCTAAGTTTTGATAAATCTGAGCCTGAAAAGTACTTGGAGAATGTGCATCCTTCTCATCTGGCACTTTCTTCAGAGAAGAAAATATATTTATTTTCCAGCCAGGGCGTGATGTCAGCAGCAGAGAAAGAAGGGCACACAGCTTCTCCTCACGCCCAAGCACACAGCCACATGGTCCTGGAGGGATTTCTTCTGGATGAAGGGAACGTAGGGGCTGATATCTCTTGGGGAGCATCACAGGAGAGCAGACACAAGGTGATGGCACGGATACTCCCTGCTGCCCTTACAAGCTGCAACCTGTGCAGTGAACACAGAAGATTTGGATGGGTATTCAGAAGACCTGGATGGGTAATAAGCTATTTATCTGTTCCTCAGCAGGGCTGACTACTTTCAGTATAGCGGAGGTCTCCTTAGGAGGTCTCCTTATATCAACAGTGATAGGTGGTATAATGTATCTTAGTAACAAAAATAGTTTTAAAAAATGGCATGAGAAAGGGTATGGAGAAATTATGAGTACTTTGCAAAGAGCTTAAAATGCAGCAACAATAATAGTATTTTATTATTTTCAGTATTACCAAGCCAGTGGCATCATAGAGTCAAAAATCATACTGGATTTTTAGAGGTACTGATCTGTGCAAGTATGCAAAATATCAATTTAATTTAAATTATTTTAGTCCTGACAATATATAGGCCAAAAATACCACAGCTTGACTTCCTAATGCTGTCATGAATTTGTAGGGTTGGAACTTAGAAAGCAGATTTGGAGTTGTAAACTGTGCAACTTGCTAGAAATCATTGAAAATATTCAAAAAAACAAAAGGAACATTCTTACTTGCACTTTTCTGGCTAGAATCTTATTTTTATCCAACTCTTCTTATTATGATCTTTTCATAAAATTAAGCTATCTTCTCTCTATGTCTCCATACCAATGAACATTTTTTTGGACCCACTCAAATTATTTTGGCCTCGCATTTCATCTTCACATAGAGTAAATGCAACAGTTTATTAACTTCAACAAATGATCTTTTTATTAGTCAAGAAAAATGGTAAATACTGTTTAAAAAAAGACAGAGAAAGAGACACAGAGAGAGAAACATAACTGGAATATAATGATAATGATTAATTAAATCAAGTACAAGGAGCACTTAGCATTCACTTTTGGTAGCAGACATCTCAGGCTAAAACACATTCCTGCAGAGAAACTCATTCTAATAAAATCAACTCTTTTTCCTCTGACTCAGTTATAGAGAGCCCTGAATTCTGGCCACTCTTGACCCTGAAGAGCAGCACAAGGCTTCTGCTCGCAGTCAAGGGGATTTCAGAGCCAGCTAGGAAAAAATCTGTTTTCAAAAAATTTGAAAATTATTTATTGTCAGTCGAAAATGTTCTCTATTTGTATCTATTGACAAATGTAATACAGTGAAGTTAAGAAATATATTTGCCTACATACAGTATAGATGAGATAGAAATATAGATATATATATATGTATATACATAAGACAACTGACCCAACTGATAGGTTATGACTATTTTTTAGTATTAATACAAATATGAATTTGACTTTAGCCTCTCACAGTGTTCCCTCTTCCTTGTCCTACTGCCAGAAGCTGTTACATAAAAATGGTAGTGAAACTACACATTTTATTATGAGATACAATTTTATATAGGATTACATGTCATACAGAAGAAGTGAAGAGGAAAGCATAAAGCAGAGGTGAAGAATCTTATTAAAGAATTAATAAGATTCCTAAATACATAGATTCTGTATCTGCAAGCAAAATAATCTTCTAAACAATTTTTAATCTAGAAAAATTGGCCAAATACTCCAGATGACACTGAAACTTCTTAGATACTTTATTGCACCCTTTCCCAGAAGATGCAGCACATTCAAAAGAAAGCTTTACTGTTCATCTACTCTATATTTCACTATGAAACAATAAAAAATTCAGTAATTCTTGAAAAAAGCAGTCTTGTCATGATTTTCTGAATTTGGCAAAGTAGTGCAGTTTTTCTCTTTTTTAATTACATGTTTGTGTTTCTTTTAGTTTGTGAGTGTAACAGCAATATAACTCTCACTTCTTGCTTAGCATTTCCTCCTTACTTCAAGAACAGCTGCTGAACTACCATTGTTCCTACTGTATTTATGTCCAAGACACTAAAATCTCCGTGGATCAGGGATAGTATAGAGTTATAAGCAAGTATGAGAACAGAAATCAGTGTGCAGAGACTTGAACTTATTTTAGTTCCTAGAAGCTTTGCATGTCTTTTCAAATACAAAACAATTTCTGTGTAGAAGTATGACAGTTCATCACTAATTAAAATGCATTCTGCAGTCCCCTAGAGTGTTTATCTGTCAGTTTATGCACATACATTCAAATTAAGAGCTGTTAAAGATATGACCTTCAAATGGATTTTAAACACCAATGATATTTGAGACTTATATTTATCAGATGTGTAACATCTGATTACCTTAAAAAGCTCCTGACATCTCTTATAAAACTGAGGACTCCAAATTATACAGTCAGAGATATCTTGTAACATTCTTATAATTTGGATAAAGCACCTGATGAACACATTTGTAGTATGAGGGGAAGACTGAAGACCTAATTACTTGTATTTCTTCTTGCAAGCAAAAAACCCCAAGTCACATCATATCTTGTCAAATAATGTGTACATATATAATTCATGCAGTGGTTTTAAATGCTAGACATATTATAAAAGTATTTTTGAACTTAAAAGCACAGTTGGATAAATTAAACTCCTAGTCAAATTGAGGAGGAATAGGAAGGATGGGAAGGACACAGAAATAAAAGAAGACAGGAGAAAAGAACTATCAGGGTACTTTTTAAAGAAACTATTCTGCTCTGAAAGCATGATGGATCCTTTTGTCAGTGAAGTCCTGCTGCTTTGCTACTGCCAGCCAGGGTGGAGGGAGTTGCCTCGTGCTGGTGTCCTGCTCAGACTCCAGCTCAGGTAAGGAGCAAGTGCACAGACTAGGGGCAGGAGAATTGTTTCTGCATGACCACCACCAAGTTGTCAGACTGGAAAGAGGATCTGGAATCCAAGGAAAGGCTTATCCCAGGTGTGAACATTGCTCACAATGAGAGGCTGAAGCATGCGAAAGAGGGAAATGTAGGAATGGGAGCTGCTTGCAGAAGGGCAGCTTTTGTATTCCTCCTTTCCCTTGCATGTGTCACAGTTGCTGCATTCTCTTGCATCCTTAGACAACTGCTGTCCTATAGGACCTCAGAAAGTGGGATGAACATGTGCTGGGAGAGGTGAATGCACTCCCCAGCTGAGTTGGCAAAGTGCTGTTTTGGTTCTTTGCAGTCAGAGAAGGAAAAAGATACATGCAGTCCATAAGGCTGCCTCTTTATATTGCTTCTCTCTTTCCTTCTTCTTGGAGACGTCTTAGTGCTGTACTTGCAGAGAGCAGAGCTGTCTTTTCTGGGTTTTGAAATGATTTACAGGAATGCCACCACTCACCCCAGTGACCACATGACCACAGAGGATGCCTGCAGTGGAAACAGAATACCATGAATATTTAGTGCAGGGAAAAACAGATTCAGTGTAGATTTCATCTTTTTCAGGCTTTAAGCACTAGACACAGCTTTGACCCTACAGAAGGAGTTTTTTACTTTATATCTGATTTGCCTTATTTCCAGTTCTTCTGCTTGCCATTACAGACACTTCTTGCCAAGCTACAGTTTTAGTATCAATTTTTAAATTTCTAAGAATACTTTTGCTCTACATTGGTACTTTTAAGCCAGATACAGAAAGAAATTTTTCAGATATTTGGATGGTGAAGCAACTGGAATCCACAGAAGGTCTCTTGTTGGCTACAACAGACTTAGATGTAGACATTTTACATGGGATTCACCCCACTCACTGGTCTTACAAGATAGTAATCTAGAGAAAGGCTACTTTTCAGAATAATTAATCCCATCTTGAGACAGGTAGCTGCAGAGGGAAGTGTCTTCTTTCCAACTACTATGAAGGTAGCTGGATTGCTAAATAGAACTGAGCAAATAAGCCAGATGGTTGAGGACAAATGAGATAAAAGCCCCTAAGTGCAAAACTGTCCAGACACAGAAGTGTGGGCAGGGCACTGGAACTCAACCTCCTTCTGAAACAATTCTTTTGTACTCTGTGGTTTATGTCTTTTCCTATAACCACAAAACTCAGTATGTTAAAGTATTAGATTAAAAGACATCCAACTCTCTAATGCATTAGGAAGAGCAATGCAATGACTGGCACACCTGCTGATTTTCAAAGGCTTTATTTTAATGCTGCACTAGTTTCCACTTACAGCTTTGTAATGCAAGCTCCACAAGATGAAGATGTTTAATTTTCTATGTGCAGCAGAGAAGCAACACAGGTGAAATTATGCTGTCTTATATTCTCCAAGATAAAAGCCATCCTCCTGCCTCCTCTGAAAACCATTAGTATAGTTCTTGTAATAGCATCAGTGTGAACAATATCTCATGGATTCAGCAGTTCCCCCTTTCTACTCACCACTTTGTGCCATCAGTCACTGATCCTGTGCACATGGAGACTGGAGTAAAGCTACCTGAGAAAAAAGAAAACCCTGCATCTTCTCCAGGCTTCCAATTTGCTTAGTGGAGCAAACAGGAAATGGCATATTCATCTAGAAAAAATTTTTGAAAGGAAATTTGAGGTATTTGATGCCCTTGCCCTTCAAAAATATTATTAGATCCGGGCTAATGCAGTGGGTGTCTCTGTTGGATTGCTCCTTAAAAGAGAGTAGCCCCTTTGCTCTGCATTACCCTTGGTGAGGATGAGTTGATCCTCCTTTTGCCCCACTGATCCCCTCCTGCTGCCTGCCTGCTCCTTCCTGCCCATTTTTCTCCTGACCATGTGAAAGCTTTCGCATCCCTGAGACAAAGTCAACTGCAGTTCTTTCTACCAGAACCTCTCTGCAGAAGGGCCAGCTGATGCTTCCTTGCTCCTCTGGGGGTGGGAGCACCTCACCTCCGCCCAACCCTTTGAGGACTCAGAGACTGCAGTGTTGCTGCTGGTATAATTTCCAGGAACCAGGAGAATTTAAATGGACTTTGACAGTGAGGGAGAAGTAAACATGGAGAATGCAGACTTTGAAAGAACACATTTATTCTTATGCATCACTCTGCTTTTGAGTGTGATGTTTTCTGAAGCTCAGGCAAGAAAGATGGAGCTGATTGAGAACACATTGGAAATGCTTCTGAAAGTAGCCTATAGAGTAGAAAATATAGTGTTTATAGTATGAGAAAAATAAGACATTTGTTTATTCAGGCAAGAGTTTTACTATACCTCAGGTAATGATAATAACTTGAACAAAATAACTTTGTTTCTGTTCAGTAGACTGTGTTAATATTGTTCGTATTTCCTCATTGATATGTGAAAACCAGCCTATTTGTACTGAAATGTTTTTATGTGTTCCCTTATGACATGTATAATCATATTTATTTTGCAATTTTTTCACACATGAAAAATATTTTTAAGAGTTCCTATACAAACAAACCACAATAAACTGTCGGGCTTGAACCAGGAAGAGACAGAAAACAAGCTGAGTCCTTTAGCAAGAATTTCATGGAAGAGACTCTATTTCTGCTAGTTAAGATTACAAATTACTTGGACAATTACATTAACCTGGGAGAGCAACAAGGAGGTTTATTTTGGCTTTTGAAAGATGGCTTTACTTCAGAGAAAATAAAATAATCAAAGCAATTTGACTAGGGACTGTACAAGTGGGGCATTGAATGTAAACATTATCTACTATGTGGGCTTGGTTTTTTTCTTGGTAAATTCCCCCTAACTGCCTGCATTCTATAACCCCTATCAGCCTTAAAATGCTGATAGCAATTGTTCCCATGGAAAACCAAGTCCTGAAGATTTGATAATTTTATCAAATTGAAAAAAGTGAAATACAGGGATACTGGTTTTGGATATTAATTTCAAAATGCTCTTCTCATGGAGACACGACTCCTTTCCTAGACTAACATCCATTTGCAATTAGAATGAGAAGTCAGAAACACAAAGCATGTTCCTAAACTCAGCACTCCTCAATTCAGCATACTTCTGGCATGACTGAATTACATATATGTATACACACATATATACGTATATCTATATATACATATATATATATGTGTGTGTGCAAATATATATATGTATATATACATACATGTATATATATGTGTATATATATAGGCTTGTGGTTCACACATTTGTGTATAATCTGGATCAAAAAGTCTTACATAAATTAAGCCTTAGAGTATCAGCATCACAGGGCTGGACAAATGCATTATGGGCTTATTGTATCAAATGTAAACCCCCAGAGCAGAGGGATTATAGACAATGCTTTTAGAAGTGCTCTTAGTCAGAGTGGAAATATATCCTTTGACCCTTAAAGTGTACAGCAGTGCTTCATTGTCACATGTAATAGAATTCTTTCTCTTAACTTTACAGACGTGCAATTTCTAATTGAAATATGCTTGATAGCACTTGTATTGATAGGCCAAAGGAGATTGTCACCAAAGTTGTTAATGTTTTTTATATGTTTTGTGGAGAACTTTTGTTTGTATTCCTGATTGCATGGAACTACTGCACAGAATAGGAAACTCCATGTCATGGACTGTCTTTCTATTAATTTAATTCATTATTCACCATTTATAAAAATTTACTTTCAATATTTTTATAAAGCTTTTAATGTCATATGTTGATGGTGGCAGCTTGTCATCCTGAAATACCTGAAAGCTAATATGTAATGTTTTATTTCGGTAAGTGCCATTATGATTATTTGTAGAAACCTGACTATTGGTCTGCATTGTATAAAATAGCATCCATGTTCCATCACTGCATTGCTGCAGCATATGTGTTCTCATTTCCTTTTCCTTTTCCTATTACTTGTATCGTGCATGCCAAGTGAAACAGAAGGCCATATGAGAATGCACACACTAAAAATTTACTTCCAGAGCCTAGAATTACATATCTCATCCTGATCCCAGCTGTATGCAGAGCTGATCGCATTTCTAGTATCAGCAGAACTAGCAAAGTCAAGTAAATTACCTTGTGCCTCACAACTGAATAGTTTACCTGAAGGTATAAAGGTAAGAAGTCTAAAGTAGTGATTAAAGTTAAAAACATGGTTAAATGACATAACTTATGTGCTAGTGTGAGTTCCAAGGACTGCATCATACCTCTGCCTAGTGCCCTTGCTGGGACAGACAGCCAAAAGAGCACAGCACATCACAAGTTGGATGTGACTTGTCCAGTTTTTGGACTGTGCTGTCCCACCTCAAAGCTTAACTGTAGGTAGCACAAATTTACAGGGATACCTTAGGTGGGTTGGTTTGAGATTAACACATTTGTCTGTAATAACCTCTGTGCAGGGCACCTGTAAGCTTATTGTTTTGGATCTCTCTTTATAGGCAATAGAGATCTGATCAATCCAGCCAGTGTAGCCTGGAGCAAAACTCAGTTCATCCTGAAGTAGATGCCTCATGTTTACTCATCTGACATCTTCTCTATTGACTCTGTTAGGGTCTTAGTTTGTTGGCCACAAGTAGGAACCTAGAGTAACCTAAGATGCCTTAGGGTCTGACATGACACATATAGGAAGCCTGTGCTCTTCTAGATTGGCAGCTATGGCATGAAATAACCATAGAAACCATCAGAAGCAACCAAACCAATCCCCTAGTGTGCCACATGCATCACTTGTATAGTCCTGGGTTAGGTTTAAACCTTGGTTAATTCTTACCCTTTAAATCAATACATTTTGTGGTGAGTACCTTCATTTTTCTCTTGGGCTCTTGCTTTCTTCCATTAACTGCAGACTGCGGATAGCAGTGAGTGGGAGATTAAAATTTGGGGGGCACAGCTAGCAAAAGCCACAAGCTGCAGGACAGACTGGTGAAGAACCAGTTTGGGAAGGAAAACTGATCACAAACCTGACAGCAGGAGTGGCTGGAAAAATATACAAATAAAGTGAAGTGCTTTTCAGAGATGGCATCATCCAAGTCAACATCTGAGTTACAGAAGCTATTCCTAGCCACGTATAAGAAGCTGCTGCGGACTGCACAGTGGCTACTCCACCTGTCACTTACAGGGGAGACACAGGTTGTATGCTGCTGGTTTTCCTGAGGAAACTTCAGGTTCATAGACTGGCCTGTATTTGTTCTTTATTTTTCCTCCTTGTCTTTCTTTGCAGTGGGTCCAAATGTTGCCTTCCACAGACACCATGAGAGTTTGTTTCCTAGGCCTACTAGAGAGTAGAAAGAAAGAAAGAAGGGGAGAGGCTAGGAAGTACTCCAGCTGCTGTGCCCAAATTTTATTACATCTACGGAGACTACTTAGTCCTGAGTGCCAGCAGCCACTGCCTGGAAAATATTTCCACATATGAAGGAGCTGGACCATCCTTATTATCTGTAACAAACCTGGAACAATCTCATGGCAGTAAAACATAGAGAAGAAATGTGTTTTGTCTGAAATACCTGAGGACACAGTCCTTTGCCCACATGCACATCTCTTGCACAAACATCATGCATAAAACCTCGGAAAACTGAAACTACATGCACTAAACAAAATCAAGATCTTATTGTGTATTTGGAGGCCAGTGACAATATGCTGACAATCACTTACTATCTATTGTTAGTCCCCTGCAAGGCGAGACTTCTCCATGTAAAAATATAAAACAATATTTTAAACATATTTTTTTATTTTACTCTGTGAGTTCCGCCAGGCTTAAATTATAGACTAAAGGGATAAAAAAAATAGTACACTACTGCCAGTGAAGCAGAATCATTGCAGTATGTTATTGCTCCATTTGAGGACTATAATTAAACCATCTAAGTTCTTTACCATGCTGTTTTTGTATCTTTATCTACTTGGCACCAATTGTAAAATTGTGGTCTCACTGAATGCCACTGAAAAACTCTTAGTTTGGTTGCTAGAAGAAACACAGGACTTCCCACCTGAATTTAATTATTGTGATATCAATAAATGCATTTTTTGGAGAAAGTTTATTTCTAATGAGATGAAAAGACATCTACATAGGTTTAAAACAGGTCAATCTTCATGGATTTCAATAGGCTTGTTCTTACACTGTGCTAAGAACTTCAAATAAATGTTCTTATGTTTAGGTAGTGATATTGAAAGTTGATTTGAATCCCTTAGATAAAAACAAGGAAATTAAAGAGTATTTGAGTGAAAGGTAGAGTTGAACATACTGAAAACAAAATAGCTCCAAAGGTTTTTAAATCTTTCTTGTCTCAGGAAAAATTGCATGTGAACAGCTGCTGGCCCTACACTGCTTCTGCTTTCCCCACCTGCTAACTGGAGCAACACACAAGAACCTTTAAAGGACAGAGGCATTTGATGCTGAGAATGCTTATGGCCCTACAAATGCCTACAGTGGAGCAGCCTAGAGGGGGCCGAGAGATGGGGTTTTACTTTCAGGACAACATACATACCCCATAAGGATGAATGACATAGTAGTCACTATGGGTGGATTCAGAGGGTGAACTCAGGTTGGCATGAGCCTTGGATGTCAGTATGTGTAGGAACAGAAGCACTGTCTTCCACAGCTGATGGTAGTGTATATTCAATTTAGAAACCCATGTGCTCAGTTTTATTCATTACACTCAGCTTGACAAAAATGTCCCAAAAAACTACCAATGCTCTGTAAAGCTTAAAAGATAAGGAGAAGCAATAAAATCTTAAAATATTGCTTGTTGCATCTGGGCAACCAGTTAAAACACACATTTAGTTTTAATACTGAAAGCCAGTGGCAGCTTCAGCAGATGAAAGATATACATATGAAGATGTATGGCCGATGAATAACCTCTGAAACAAATGAACTGTAAGATAATGCCACGCTGTTTGTCTGTTACTGATATTTGCATCAAAACAATTAGTAATTAAGTAAATAAATCTCTTTTTCTACACAGATGTCCTCTACCCAATAGGCTTTCAAATGTGTAAACCAGACCAACCATTGATTATAAACTGGGGTGAGTGTAGTAACAATAATATCTCCAATGCTTTTTGCAGTTGCACTTATTGCAGATGACAGATGCATTGCAGCAGTGTTGTTCTGAGGGAGTAATACATTACCCTTTTATGGCTGTATAGGAAATTGCTCAAGTAATTATTGTCTAGCTAATTAATCCAGGCTTTGGGAAAAGAATAAAAGAAGAAGAAAGCCCCAAACTAAAGGGCAAAATATGGTGCAGTTGTGACAGGGAAAATTATATTATATTCTTGGGTATTGAGTTTTCCTCCAGCACTCCCTAGTGGCTCATTATAATGCATTCATACTTTCACTGTTGCATACTAATGAAATAACCATTTACAATCTCTGAGTAGTTTCTGATACAACTGTATATCATTAGGAA
The DNA here is from genome assembly GCF_047495875.1 of Pithys albifrons albifrons. Classification (NCBI taxonomy): domain Eukaryota; kingdom Metazoa; phylum Chordata; class Aves; order Passeriformes; family Thamnophilidae; genus Pithys; species Pithys albifrons. The sequence goes on along the minus strand of NC_092458.1, from coordinate 20,854,828 downwards.
ACATGGAGCGATGTATTACCATGGCACATCTGTGTCTTCCTCCCAGTTGCCTTCCCCGACAAGAGCATCATTGATATGTTTTTAGCTTTAATTCACTTCAAAATGTCTGAGAGCTGAAATTATAAGGCATAAATTTCTCCTTTTTTTATTCCATTATGTTATAAGAAACATTATAAGCAACCAAGCATGGACAATAAAAAAACACAGCCTTATTTTGGAAGTGTTACAGAGGATTATTTTTAGTGTAATATCCATCTAATGCAGCTGGTTTTATCTAAGCAGTTTTAAGCAGAATTGCCTCCAAATGTGCCATAAGAACACATGAGCAGTAACAACAGATTAAATTTTCTGTACCTCAGAGAATGTGTATGCATATAGCTTAGCTCATACAAGCAGGCAGCTATCACAGCAGGGGAGCAGCCAACAAAGAAAATGTTCTGTCCCCAGCTCTTGCTGCTAACTCTGCTGAGCAAGTATCTTTCTTCTCACCTCCTGTAAACCCAATTATGACAAGATCTGGCTCTGGGCTGTGCTCTGTTCCCATGAGCCAAACCATATCTGAACTGCTCAGTACAAGGAAAGAGGGAAAATCTGCCTTTGAAGGAAAGAAGTCTAAATTCCTTTAAAAAAGATGAAAGGCTGCATTATGTTATTTTAATTCAGGTGATTATGTAGGGAAGGGTGGATGTGTGCAACTGCAGGAACCAGGAGAGCAATAGAGATGGGTGCTCTATGGAGTCTGGAGCTGGCAGAGCGTTACATTATGTACCCCTGGGGAATCAGCTTTTTATATGTCTTGGGTTGTCTAGGACAGAGTGAAAAGGGTTCCTCTTCCCCTCAACCAGCTAAGGGAAAAAGAAGAGGGAGAGGAAAAAAAACCCTCAAAAACCAGGTTTATGCTGAAACTAGCTACATGTATTTATACAGAAAAGAGAAAATTAAAAGAAAACTACAATATAACACACACTTACACAAGTTATGTATAACAAGAAATAACTTCCCATTCCCCGATTAATACAAAGCCTATTACTCTAGATTCATAAGCACTCTAAAAGACACCTAGCAAGAAAGAGAAAGTATAACAACAAAATATTTCTACTTCCTTGACCGCGAACAAAATGCAAGCAGAGGGAGCAGGAGCAGAAGCAAGGCCTACTCCAAGACAAAAGCTGGATCACGTCCGGCTTGTACCTTGGCTATGGCAGAACTGACCGAGCCACTCCCACACACTGGATTTTACACCCTTTGAGATGATGTAGTATGGTATGAAATACAATATTATTGGCTAGAAGAGGTCATCTGTTAGCTAGCTCAGCCCAGCTCAAGTTAGCTGACAATCCCAGGCCTAGCTGAACTTTAAAACCTAAATTTAGGCTCACCTGGCCAAACCCATAACACTATTGCAGTCTGTCCATGGTCAAATCTATTTCCCTGTGTCAGGATCTGGGAGCAGAGTCAGGGCTTTGGCACACATTCGCCTCTGTGCACAGCTAGAGAATGTTTCTTATGATCTCCACAGCTCCAGGATTACTATTTCGGGATGAGCATTATGGAGATTTGGCAATGAGAGTATACAAGAATTTTTTTTTCAAGTACCACCTTATCTCCAGTTGCTTGGACCTAATCAACTGCTAGGTCCAAACAATGATTCTATGATTACAACACCAAAATGCCAGGTTTCCTAAAGGAGGCTGGAGGCTAACTTAGTGCCTTGATTTTCAGTGTTACTGTGCTTTACTCTATTTACTTCAGGTTGTTGCATTTCTCCTCTGAGAAAATCAGTGCATTTTAAGGATGATTTCTCATCCTGCTATACTGATGTTCTACCAAAAGCTGGCTCAAGCAAGAACAGGCTTTCAAGAAATGGAAATTATACATTCAACAATGTTTCATACAGCCCACAGAAGCACTAAATACTGTAGGATTTGGCAGTGCAAAGGTGGCCAAAGAGGCAAGTTTGGTTCCTAGCTGTGTATTTTACAGATATATATCACTCCATCTGCGGGGCATGCTCTTTGACAACATTTTAGGGATAGGCCTTCTGATGCCATCTGGAGGTATCAAAGGTCTTCAGCCTCTCTCTTTTCCGCCAAATAATTTTACATCTTTTAAGGCAGAACTATAATGAGTATATCCCTTGCAGCATATTCCTACATGGAATAAACACATGCACACAAACAACCCCTTGCAGATATTTGTCTCTGGTCTTTGATGGGATGCCTTGCTGTTGACATGCTGTGTTTTTTCAGACATTGTGCACGTTGTCAGGTTGCATGGCATCGTCTCTGCCAAAGACAAAATAAAGCCTGGACAGTGTGTGAGAGTGGTTGAAAATATATTAATTGTGGATTTTAATTTTTTTTTTTAAGGAAAAGGACACTGGAGGTGGTGATATTCTGTCTCAGCTTTTCATAATTTTCTTCAATTGCCAACCAGCTTACATCTATGACAGACAATTCTCTATCCAACCTGTTAGTCCCTTATCATTATGTCTATGGTTATCCTGCATATCTCATTAACTGCCTTGTAATAATGACATTTCCTCAGTTCTGTTCGTTTCATGAACTTTGCTTTTTTTCTCAAAGAGAAAAAAACCTTTCTTGTTTTTACATCAGTTCCTATATATTTAAAATGAATGAGTGTTCTGACACAAAATAGCTCTTTAAGATAAGTTTGATCTAATCGACATCTTGGCATTATATCAGGAGAAATTAAATGCTCAGACTATATCCTGTTTAACAGCAGGAGAGGATATTAAAAAAGGACTCAGTTCCTGCCTTAAGTATCTGTTGCATACATAGAAAAAATCTTTCTGTTTTCCAGTTACAGTAGATCATAAATTATCTAGTAGAACAACCTGAGTCACCTGTCTCTTTTATAAGATATAAATGAAGCTATTTATAATTTTTTCTTGGGCATTTTGGTCTCAGATGATTTTAATGTCTGGTGGTAGGATCCAAGGACTGGGTCATTTTCACAAACATGAGACATGCACTCTCAAAGTAAGATGCAAAGGGGTTTGGACCTAATATTGGAGT